>NC_133618.1:165495924-165805924 GCF_048593235.1 Sminthopsis crassicaudata
GGAGAAGAAAAGCTGAGTCCACATTTAGTTAAACACAATTTTAAAATTATACCACTTTTTTTTAATCAATTATTATTTGGTGTAGTCTTATTGCTTTTTTTAAAAATCAACACCATGGTGACATAAGAAAACAAAATGTTCATTTTTTTCCCTAATTTTGGAATTCTTAAGTAACAATAAATGTTACAAACTAAAAAGATATAAAATTTGATTTGTCCAATACAATAAACCTATAATTTATTCTAAGAGCATATTTGTGATTTAATATAAATAGAAATGAAATTAGAATTACATAGATTGAAGTAAGTACTCCTCAAAAACTCTTTAAAATTCAACAGATATGTCACTTTTATAAACTCTATACTCTCAAACTTATTTAGTTTGACTTTCTCCAAAGGAAGTAGAAGCCCCACTTATGCTGTGATAGTTTTTCTTTCTGGTTAAACTAATATATTGTGATGGAAGTAACATCCCAGTTTACTATTTTTTTGCTTTTTTGTCATTGTTGGTTTTTTGTTTTTGTTTTGTTTTAAAGATGCCCCATTTAACTTTACAATCCAAAGTAAATAAAGTAAGATCAGGTTCATTGATCACAAATTTAATGGGGAAAAGAATCAGTGAAGTAAAAAGAGAAAATAGCATTATTTTAATTATTATATTCAATTTTACATAAAACAAAGGAAAAAAAATCTTTCTTGAGTATAAAGTCATCTACAAATTAGTCTAAAAAGGCACACTGCTTCTTTTACATTTCAGCAAACCCTTTAGACTTCATGACTCTCAAGAGAAGAGTTAGAGGTCCTTCTGCTTGCCTAGCATTAAACAAAAGAATGGGAACTTTCCTGAAATTTGATGATCGTGGAAAATTTAACTACTAGACAAGTTGCTTAGAAAGCAATTTGTTGTCACCATCAACTAATCTTATGTTCTCCATTTTTAAGATTAACCATGTATCTACTTGGTTTTAAATACTACTTGGTGCTGCAATAACTTAAATATACATGGTTTTGATCATTTTGTTAAGCTTTCTCACTGCAATTGAAAGCTTCATAAACAAATTACTTTCCTAATCCTCTGCATATGTGCCAGGTTACCAAGAGCATTTTATAAAAACAAAGTGAATTCTATCAAGTCTGTTTTCTTTTACCTTGGACTGCACTCAGAAATAATGCAAGTAATTTGAATTAGAAGTTCTATAAGTAAATTTCTTCTTGGCTTTAATATTGGAAAAAATATATAGTTTACCATTTTAGGAGAATATTTTCCAAAGATAATTAAAAGGAAACCATAATAAGAAAGACCCATAATATTTACATCATGCATGGAAGTTGAAAGGAAAATAGGAATAAATAGCATTTTAAGTAATCAAAGTCAATGAAAAATAAACCAAAATATTTAAAATCAAAAATAGTAAATAATGGAGGTGGGAAATTGGTACTAAATTCATATAGGCTATGGCCTCATTTTAACACAAATACCAATATTTCAAAATACTAATCCTGTGTGTGTGTGCGTGCATCTGTGTATGTATATGTGTATGCATGTGGATAGATAAATAAATGTGTGTGTATATGTTACATATACATACACACATATATAATCTCTATAGTTACTTACTTGTTTACAAATATTAGTTGGCTACAATTTCTTAAATTGCATTAGTTTTCCTCAAGTTTATCTCCTTCATAATTTTTTTTGATGAAATGTATTTGAAGCTTTTATGTAGAGAAATTTCATTGTTCCCTATATCCAAAAGAATAACTAAAATACACGATGGCATAGTGATTGGGTTTTTATCCTTATTATAATTTCAATGTTACAATAAAGTTTGGATGACAGAAGCATTTTTAAAAATAAAGATTAAATATTCCTTTAACTAGATCCCCATTTATTTTTCCCTAAGTTATACCCTTAACAACATTTTTAAAAAAAAGAAGATTGATCCTTTTTTGTTCAAATTTAATAGGCTCTTTCAAGACCATGAATCCATAAACGGCTCTGAATTTGATGTTGTGAAAACCTGCCCACAGTGTCTATACCAGCAGGGGTCATTTTTCTTTTCATCATGCAGACTCAACCATAATGACTCTATGTCAGAGACTATGTAGAGAGAGCTCAAGAAGAGGGAGTTTGGCAGCAGGATACCCAGATTCTATGTGGATAGATCACTATAGCCTTTGATATGCAAAAGGTATTGTTTTGAGTTATAGTTTCAAACATAAAAGGGAAGTTCGAGATATCAAACACTATCAAATCCTGAATTGAACTGTTTTCAGTTTAAGTAAGGGGTAGGAATGGGAGGGAAGTTATAAACTTAATCCATATATTTGAAACTGTGTCTTTCTTCTCTTAAGAGATCTGTTTTTTGGTTTGTTTGGTTTTTTTTCCCCCTATTTTTTTCTCTTTGTTTTTATGCAATTTAGGGAGAAAAGAAAGACTAACTAGTCTAAGAACTTAATGAACTTTAGTGTTCCCAATTTAATCCCAAATTATTATCACTATTGTATTAGTGGTAAATGTAGGTTTGCATATCAAATGGGGCCAGGAGGAAGCAGTTTTAAAAGTGAAAAGGTAAAGTAAATATATTGGTCTTTTTCTTTCCCCAACTGAAGTGTAACTGATTTTCCTTCTCTGTACAGCAAGTGTTCAAATTAATGCAAGACAGAGTTTGATTCCAAGTCAACTCTGTTCCTAGTAAGGCAAATAATTAAAGATGTTCTCTTTTATCTTTGGTTATTGATATTGGCGACATCCTATGGTGCATGTTCTGGATAAGCCTGTTTGAGGAGCAGAAGTGGTGAGAGGGCATCAACATTTTTTTTTTTCCCAGACTAACCCAGTGATTTCATCATCTCAGTTTCAGAATTCTGTTTAGATTGCTCTGGAAAATATGAAATGTTTGACTTGTTGACTCATTCATCACTTTCTCATTTACTGTTTTCTTGATTGTTTTTAATCAGTTTCTAATAATATTTAACAGAAAAATAATTATTTTCTAAGAAGCATAAATTACTTAATTATCTTAATACCTTTAAATATATTCATACTATTTTCATGCTTATGAAATGTTTACAGCAAATAGTTCTAAAAGCAGTTTGCAATCATGATCTCAGTAACTTGAACTGCCAAATGAATAAGAGGCAAATATTTTCAAGAAAACAGAGTACTATAATTCAAAAATTCCCAAAGAAGTTTGAAAGGCACCAAATTCAAACGTCACATTGCGAAATGAATCATTTAGTTTCCTCTGTGGGTACTTTGCAATATTCATTAGATACTATTTTATACTCCTCCTATAAACTGCTTTTCTCAGTTCAAGCCTAAGTCATAAATCAAATATATCTGTAATTTGGAAATAAAAAATGATTCTATTTATCTAATCAATCCAAGTTTCTTATAAAATTAAATTCAATGGCATTTAAAAAGAAAATAATTTGTGGTTGTTTTTTTGTTTGGTTTTGGGTTTTTTGCTTAGAACCAAAAATAAACAGCTCATTTTTAACATACTGCTTCTCTATAAGGTTTGAATTCTGAAACAGCTGCTCTCCTCGTTGGATGTCATGTAATGATTATGGGGAAAAGTAAATTACTGCTACTCCAGCCCTTAATTTTAGGGTCAAGCATCTCTGTTTCAGAAAGATGCTCTTCCTTGGACAGAACACACCTAAAAAAAAAAGAGTGACCTTTCACAAAAGACAGTAAACAAAAGAACAGCCTGCCTTATTAGCCAGTGGCCAAAATAATGCTATCACTAGAATTACTGATCTCAGCAGGCAGACTTTTCTTTGGAAAAAGGGCATTTATCCTAATGATTATGTTTTAAAAAGTGGAGAAATGCACCATCATGTTTTAATGAAATTTGTTATCTATCATTACAATGTGTTAAATTTAATAAAAGATCTTTCAGCCCCAAATGTACAATTTTAAAACTACTAGAAATATACTGACAAAAACCTGATATATTCATCTGAGACAATAATTAAGCCTCTGACTTCCATATTTCCTTTTGGCCAAGACCTGCCTAGGTTTCCAGACTGCCAATTAGGGCCCACAAACACCTCTAATGAGCTGAAAACTTGGAATTCACATTATGTAGGTGGGAAAATTAAAGAAAAAATAAAAAGGCAGTATCAGACTTGATCCTAAGCAAATGAGAAGAATTTTAAGAGACAATTTTCAAATATTTGTTATAGTTAAAGTTATGGTGGAAAATATGAATGGTTTATCAAACACCTAGAAATTTGTAGTATTTATATTTGTTTCATGATACATTTCCTTGTATATTCAATATACACTTAGAATTATGCCTGTATGCCTTTAGACTTTTACAGTTTGGATAGTAGCAAGGTAAAGATGAAGTGAGGCATCATTTTATAAAGAAACATTGCTTCATATTTACCAAAATAAAATATTCTTATGGAATATTGATTGAACCTAACTTCAGTTACCATTATTTTAGAGAAGTGGAATAGTAAACATAAAAAGAAGCAAATAACAAATCTACAAATTTCAGTTGCTTTCTACCAAATACTAGGCCAAGAGATCTGTTGGTTATGTAAATAACAGAATTAACTTAACCCTTAAAAATCTTTCAGTATGTGAGTGTACAATGTTATCAATGTTTCACTAAGCTTTGTTTGTTTTCACAGGTTAATTAAGTGACCCAGGATTTTTTAGAAGACATATTTGGAAGAAATATAGCTTGTTCTCTTTTTTATTTATCCAGAAGAACATCTAAATTTCATTTTATTTCTTGTTTCAAAAAAGAAAATCTATGCTTCTGTAACAAGAAGAAATACTCCATCAGAAATTTTGGAAAATTTACCAAAAAAACCCAAACAAACTGGAAATAGCTATTTCACTGCAGGTATGCAGACCTCAGGATATAGCTACTCAACAAAGTTTATACTTGGGTAACTTTATACAGGAAGAGAATTTGGGGGGACAACTGCCTGAAAAACCTATTATTATATAGGCCTTAACATCATGAATGGTTTTCTTCATGTGGATCTGAAATCACTATCTCTGACACTACACAGAAGAGGATATAAGAATTTCAAAGAAGGCAACTTCCATTAAGGCATTAAACTATACAAAAGAAACTCTTGACACAGAGACTCTATTCGAAGGGGGAAAAACATACAGGAAGCCATGTGTTGCACATAGTAACAGGAAGCTGAATTGTTTCCATCCTACAATCTAATGCACTTGTCAACCATGATGAACAACTGCTGGAATGTTCACTCAGAACAGTGAGTCTTGTCAGGAGGTATATGCTGCAAAGCACCCTTCAAATAAACAGTCAAGAAGCAACTTCATGGACTGAACAAGAAAACCCCTCTTCAGGAAAGCAATTTATGCCACTGGATCCCTGTCAGCACAGATTTTACTTAAATCTCTAAATAAGGTAGGGAAGCTTTTAATGTATTTTATTTTCATTCATGAATGAATGAAAAGAAAATCTTACTTAGACCTATCCTGCATCTAAAATTATGATACGCAGATACCACTGCAAATATCTTTAACTACCATGGAAGTTGAATAATGCTTGGGAATTTAAATTGTGATCATTATGTAAAAGGGATTCATAGTGCTAATAGCTATAGTAGTAAAATGCCAGTTTTGTTTTGATGTAGAGGGACATACTTATTTACATTTTTAATAAATTATATGAAAGTATGGGTCCATTAAAATATGGGTCATAGAACTCAAAAACAAGATGTGATGGAGGGAGAAAAGAAATTTTAATATGAAATTATTCACAGCATTTAAGAGTTGGAAGGGTTCATGGAGATAATTTACTTATTCTATCATTTTGCAATTTTGATACCCACAGAAAGAGAACAGCTTGCCCAAGACCCCATAAGTAATAAAGGACAGAGCCAGGATTTGAACCCATGTTTTTTGACCCTTGACTGATACTCTGTTGTTGTTGTTGTTTTTACTTTCCCTATTACTTCACTATAATCTGCTGATGCCCCTGAAATGGAGTTTTGTATCCAGTTATGTGGAAAAGTACTCACAATATAAACTTTTCTCAAACACTATGTTGTTTATTTTTTTCTCTAGATTTTGTCTTTTAAAAACCATCTTAACAATGAGAACAAAAGAAATAGGTGATTTCCCTTACTAGATTCTAGTATACCATCAAAAGATAATTTTAATTATTTCAGGATTACTTTTGTTAGAATGGGAATTTTCTATATTTTTGCTTATATTCTGATAAATTTCTGTTACTGTAGAATGAATATGTCTCCTGAATACATGGTCATTGGGACCAGGTAAAAGTCCTTTATTCAAGGACAAAAAGTTGGGCATTATAAAAAGAATCAAAGTCTAAAGAAAAAAATTTAGACATTGCTTTAACTTAACCATTGACTGAGGACCCTAAATTAATCAAATCAGTAATACTTGGACAATTTATCAATACATAATGATGTAGTTATTTTGACATAAAAAGACTTAAGTCAACAACAATAGTAGGCTTATATACTAAAAGCATTTATCTAAGGTAGCATTATATAATCATATTCATTGAATATATAGTATAACAAATCTGTTTTTAAAAAGTACTATAAACTACTTAAGACCATAAACACTGAATAATCTGTAAGTAATAAGTAATGCAAACTCTAATGTTTTTTCTGATACTTGTTTTTAATATCACCATTGTGATTTCTAAATGCTGTCTGAGTTATTACTATTCTCTCTTTTCATTTTTCCATCTTGTAGGGCACTGAAATCAAGAGAAAAAGATTTCTGTGAAGACCTCAACACTTCTGACCATGATCAATCCAACCTGGAGCATCTTCTTAATTTGGACTAAAATAGGGCTATTCCTTAAAATAGCACCCCAATCAGTCATGGCCAAATCCTGCCCTTCTGTGTGCCGCTGTGATGCAGGATTCATTTATTGTAATGATCGTGAGCTAACATCCATTCCTACAGGAATCCCAGAGGATGCTACAACCCTCTACCTTCAGAACAATCAAATAAATAATGCAGGAATTCCTTCAGAGCTAAAAAACTTACTAAAAGTAGAAAGAATATACTTATACCACAACAGTTTAGATGAGTTTCCAACTAACCTCCCAAAATATGTTAAAGAATTACATTTGCAAGAAAACAATATAAGGACCATTACTTATGATTCACTGTCAAAAATTCCTTATCTAGAAGAACTGCATTTGGATGACAACTCTGTTTCAGCTGTTAGCATTGAAGATGGAGCCTTCCGGGATAACAACTATCTCAGACTGCTTTTTCTATCCCGGAATCACCTTAGTACCATTCCCTGGGGTTTACCTAGAACTATAGAAGAACTGCGCTTAGATGATAATCGGATATCCACAATTTCATCACCATCTCTTCAAGACCTTACTAGCTTAAAACGGCTGGTTTTAGATGGAAACCTATTAAATAACCATGGATTAGGAGACAAAGTCTTCATGAATCTCGTCAATTTAACAGAATTGTCATTGGTTAGAAATTCCCTTACTGCCGCACCAGTCAATTTGCCAGGAACAAACCTGAGAAAGCTTTATCTTCAAGAAAATCACATTAACCGGGTGCCCCCAAATGCTTTTTCTTATCTTAGGCAATTGTACCGATTAGATATGTCCAATAATAACCTAAGTAACTTACCTCAGGGCATCTTTGATGATCTGGATAACATAACTCAATTGTTTCTTCGAAACAACCCATGGTACTGTGGTTGCAAAATGAAATGGGTACGTGACTGGTTACAGTCTTTACCAGTGAAAGTTAATGTCCGTGGTCTTATGTGCCAAGCACCAGAAAAAGTTCGTGGAATGGCTATAAAGGACCTCAACACAGAACTATTTGATTGTAAAGACAATGGGATTGTAAGCACCATTCAGATAACTACTGCAATACCCAACACACTATATCCTGCTCAAGGACAGAGGCCAGTTTCAGTGACCAGACAACCTGATGTAAAGAATTCCAAACTCAATAAGGACTATCGTACCACAGTGAGTCCAGTGAGGAAAATTATTACAATTACTGTGAAATCCGTCAGCACTGAGACTATTCGTATTTCTTGGAAACTTGCACTACCAATGACGGCTTTAAGACTCAGTTGGCTCAAACTGGGTCACAGTCCTGCATTTGGATCTATAACTGAAACAATAGTCACAGGAGATAGGAATGAATACTTAGTCACAGCCCTCGAGCCAGATTCACCATATCGAGTATGCATGGTTCCCATGGAAACCAGTAATCTCTATCTCTCTGATGAAACCCCAGTTTGTATAGAAACTGAAACTGCACCCCTAAAAATGTACAATCCCACAACAACTCTCAACAGAGAACAAGAGAAAGAACCTTACAAAAATTCCAATCTACCTTTGGCTGCCATTATTGGGGGTGCTGTGGCACTAGTGGCCATTGCATTGCTTGCTTTGGTGTGCTGGTATGTGCACAGAAATGGATCCCTATTCTCAAGGAACTGTGCTTACAGTAAAGGGAGGAGGAGAAAAGATGACTATGCTGAAGCTGGAACTAAGAAGGACAACTCCATCCTGGAAATCAGGGAGACTTCTTTTCAGATGTTACCAATAAACAATGAACCAATATCTAAGGAGGAGTTTGTAATACACACCATATTTCCACCTAATGGAATAAATCTGTATAAAAGTAACCACAGTGAAAGCAGTAGTAACAGAAGCTACAGGGACAGTGGTATTCCAGATTCTGATCATTCCCATTCATGATACTGAGAGACTCAACAGACTTTATTTTTTTTTTAAACCCAAGGAAGGTGACTGTGGGTACCTGTTCTACTGCTAAACACTGGATTAAAGACTGAAAAAAAGCAATGTACTGTACATTTGCCATATAATTTATATTTAAGAACTTTTTATTAAAAGTTTCAAATTTCAGGTTACTGCTGCGATTAATGTAGTGGAGATGCCTGACCACAATTCTATATTTTAGTATTTTTTAGTAATTTGTACTGTATTTTCCTTGCAAATATTGAAGTTATAAACCATTTACTTTTGTGTTCTACTGAGTAATATGACTTGTTGACTGTGAAAGTGAATTTTCTTGCTGTGTTGAACAATCAGGACTTTGCATTCACTTGAGATCCTTGTAGTATAAGCACAGGCCATTTTCCACTTTGGTATTAATAAAATGTAAAAACTGGCTGATTGAGAAAAAATATAATTGCAGACATTCACAAAACAATGTGCAGGCTATCAAATATGTACACCCCAATGCAACTCAATAAACAGAAGTTTGTGAAGTAATGGGCAATATCAACTTTCTAAATATCACCATTTTATCTCTAAGCAAATTAGACATCCCCCTTTAAAAAAAGACAAAAAGTATTCCTTCTGTACATGAATGAAATTGATTGCATGAAAGCAAGACTTTGAAGCCTATTAATTAAATGAAATACTCAATAAGGCTTCAAAAACACCACACATACCAAAATTTAACTGGTCTTCCAATTATGAGAAAATATATTTAGGAAATTCAAAAGAGCTATCTTGCACGGAATAATCACAATATCAGAACTGCAGTTTGGTTTTATATACAGTACCATTCTGGTTTTTTTGCAAAAGTGAATTTTAAACACATAATTTATAATTCTGTATAAGCTATTATTCTGAAAGGGACACCAATGCTGATATCCTAGCCTAATAAACAATAAGAGGTAGAGCTATATAATAAGCATTTCCCTTGACAATCCAGATTAAGTAGTACTTAATTTAACTAAGTGTGAATTTTAAAAATGAATATTAGATCTCAAATTTAGTTCTGGTATTTATGAGATGTTTTCACACTGTACATAAATATGCTCAATTTGTTTTCACCATGACCAAGAATACTGCCCATTACTATCACAGTTTTCTAGAAATTACATGATAAACTTGTAATGTAACATTTATTTCTAGATTCCTACTGAATTGTGAGCTATTTCTTGTTTAAAAACCAAGCCTTCTGTTGCCATGATTTTTTTTTTTTTTTTTAATTTTCAACTAAAAACCAAAGTGCATTGTACGCCCTTTGGCCAGTCTTGTATGTGCCTTGATCCAACGCTACATGTATTCAGCTTTTAAAACTCGACAAATTTTTCATACACCCTTAAATATGAAAAATATTGGTCTTAATGCTGAATAAAATAAAAAAAAATAAGGACAGAACAACTGTATTTGCTTTTTCCAAATTACATCACTGAATTGAGGTAAAATAGTAAACAATTCAATGATTTCCTAAAGCAGCCCATGCATAATGATTAGCATAAAAATATAGGATATTTTTTTTAAATCTGGGACTAGAATTTGTACTCCACTTTATTCAGAAGTACTCAAAGGGCTTAACACTTAGCCCTTAGATGTGTTCTAGAAACATATCCTTCAGATTTTTTGTTATGATATTAGATGGAAGATTAAAAATGATCTCCCAGAGTGAACATTTAAAAAGTTAAAGAAATAACACTCCCCCCAAATGAAAGCATATATGCCTATCAATTCAGTAGATGCTACAACGTGTATCTTCTATTGGGAAATAGAATATATAATTGGTCTAACAATGGATCAGAAATGCTTTATTAAAACTCAGAAGGTTCACACTGTCCATTTGCTTTACTTGAATTTACTGTCATAGAGGATAGTTTTTTCCAGGATCTGTTTGATATTGAGACACATTATTAATATGGGAAGAGGTTACTAGGAAACATTTTGTACTCATTTTAAATGGGATAATTACCAAAATGATCATTCTATCAAAATCATTCACATATGGTTCTATAAGAAGGCAAAAAAAAGATAGATTTTTTAAGTGCCTTGAAACCTATGAAATTATTTTCTCCTATAAAAAGTATATAGCACAATAGCAAGTTTAGGATAAGCTTTTCAAGGGCACAGAGAATTTAGGCTTGTGTATTAATATGTGCCTTCGTTTCAAGTTTTTACCTATGTTATTGATCATATCTTCATCTAGGATGACACAGGATGATTTATCAAAAGTGTAAAGAGGACAACAGCTATATGAAAAAAAAAGCTGGGATAATTATATTCTTTTTCTAAGGTTATTCTAGAATATACAAGTATTCTAATGATACTAGAATATCCTAAATTTCTCTAGGAAAAAAATATATATACATATATATCCCTGGTAAACTTTCAAGGTGCAAGTTTTGCTCCAAATGGCTCTAGATAAATTGAATACCAATTACCAAGAAGATTAATATTTAAAATTCCTATTGACAAAAATAGGTCTCCAAATTTGGCAGTAATGTAGAAAATACAGAAAAGAACTGTCTAAGCTTAAAAATTTATGACCTATGCATTTTAACAAGAATACATCTGGGAAGCCAAAACAAAAGAGGTGGGGGGGGGGAATTTCTCCCTAGCTGAATGTTCAACAAAGTCAAAAAAATTGCTTTTTGGAACCCCTACTTGAAACTGCATTAAATCACTGTATTTCAATTCCCCTTTCATATTTAGAACAACAATGCTCTGTTTTTCAGACATGTCTGTTTTAAAAGTATTCCCCTGTGCTATAAGAACTAAAAAATTCTACTTTACATCCTTCTGGTTTCTGACTAAAGCATATTTTGTATCTGTACACCAACATGACAGTTTTCATGAAAGCAGGAACTTAAAAACATTCTAAGGAGAGACATATATCATGTTTTGAAGCACTTGAAACAGCAGACATTACAAGAGTCAGACCACTACTGAATTTACTTCAATAGCAGCTCATTTACCTATTGCTAAAAATTGTATTAACTTTTTTTCCTCTCTCTTATTTAGAGTTCCTACTTAAATAATAGGAGTAGATACTTTTACTTCAGAGTAACCTCTGAATTGTCATTGTTGGGATGGGTGGTAGTAAAGGAAATGTTTATATGTTATTTTGTGTTTATTTGAGAATTGAGAATTTCAATTACTTCCAACTTAGTAAGCATTTGAATTTCATAGGATATATCATTCCTATTTGCCTAGAATCATAGCTATTCAGGGTTGTTAGAGACCTCTAATATCTGAACAAAAATTCCCTTATAACTTCATCTGGAGTTATTCATCTAGAATTGGTCATTCACTGCTTAAAGACCTCCAGTGATATTCACTGATTCCCAATGGAGCCCATTTAATTTTGGATACCTCTGTTAGGAAATAACTTCTTTTATTGAGTTTGAGGGTAATAAGTGCAATGGAAAGAGTGGTAAATATAGAGTAAGATACATAGTCTTAGTTCAAATCCTGGCTCTTCCAAGGTAACTGTATGATTTAGGGTAATTCACAACCTTTATGGGCCTAAGTTTTCCCAATTACAAAATCAGGATATGGACTAAAATATCCTCGAAGGTCTTTTTAGCTCCAAGTCAATAATCTCTTGACTAAATGATTTAAAATCCCCATACAGTTTATGGGATTTTTTTGTTTGCTTTTTAGGTTTGGAGGGGGAAGCAATCTAGGTTGAGTGACTTGTCCAGGGTAGCAGAGCTAGTCAGTAGCTAGGGTCACATTTGATCTCATGTCCTCTTGATTCCAGGACCAATGTTTTATCCATTTCACTACCTCCCCCTCTAGTTTGACATCAATGATCCTGTAACCTACCTCTCTGAAAATTCTACTTTCTATTCTTTAATCAACAAATTAGGATGTACTGAATGGCTCTAGTATACATGATATTGTACTTATATCAAAAGCACAAAAGAATTATTATAGATAATCCCTGTACACAAGAGGTAGGTACCAAATTTTCCCCCTATGGGATTGCTATTGTCACAAAGATGATACATATCCATGGTAATTTTGTCAAACATAAAATGCAATATACAAATACTAAGTACAAAAAGCAAGCATTGCCTTAAGAAAGAGAACAATAGAATGAGCTGCTTTTTTTTTCCGTTGGAGAATTTCAGGCAAAAGTTGGCTGGTCACTTGTAAAAAATGCTATAAAAGATATTCTAATTCTTGAGCATGTTAAGCTAGATGGCTCCTGAAGTTTCTTCCAAATCTGAGATTTTATGATTAGTGTGTCTGGAAAGCTTTGTCTGGTCTGCCATGTGTCTTGTACATTCCACTCAGGGACAGCTCTAATTGTTAGGATTTTTTTTTCCTTCCATTCCTTCTATTCTTTATTACTTCCACTCTCACTTTAAAAGTTCTGTTCACTGGGGCCAAATCTCTGTCTGAAACCTTATCACTTCTCAAGGTTTTTTTAAATAGGTGAAGTCAGACTAAAATATTAGGATAACCTTAAAGAGAAAAGTAAGAATTTGAAGAAGATAACAAGTAAAATGAACTATTTACTATTTGTAAACCATTTTGCATCTGTTAAGAACTATAAAAATCTTATTATAATAGAAATAAGAATCCAAAGAAACACAGACATGTATAGGAATGAGTCCTCAGTCCCTTTACTTATTACTGACGGGGATTATACAATCAGTGCCAGGATTCCACCTGAAGATTTTTCTAAGTAAATAATAACACAAATTCAGGAAAATATGCCAGTTCCATATTAAGATCATCTATTCTTTCATCTTCCTACTAGCAAGCTTCTCCCAAATAATCATTTGTTATCTTAGGTTTTTCAAGAAATTCTTTATATTATATATAAATATAATATTCTTTATATTCCATGAATACCACCTTGAGAGGCACAAACTCATCCCACTTGTGATGTTCAACAGATTTGAACTTAGAAATAAAACATTCAGCAGTAAAATGTTAGGCTGAATTCACTACAGCACCTTTTTATGGCCCCACTGTATCTTATGAGAGCCATAGCATAATGGCATTGAAATGCTATTTTCTTGAAGTATGTGTCCAAGATCTGGTGCAGAATTTAAAACAGAGAACCTATGAGAGCATTACTAGCTAAAATAGAAGGAGAAAGAAATCCTAAGGTCGCTAACCAAATTAGTGTCCAGCGCAGTTTTCAAATGTTTTCTTGGCAGTAAATTGCCTGGGACATACAGAACAACTGGCATTTATTACAGATGTGAACTTCTTAACTGGGGCACCACAGAAACAATATCTAGGGATTATTAAAGAGATTGTATACTGACATTTTTTTAAATGACATCCTTAACTTATAACAAAAATTGGGATATGCTTTGATGGAATGTAATTACAATTAAATCTTAAGTATTGAATCAAAGATAGCAGTGTTTGATATTAAATAACTATTCCAAGGATATGAAACAAAATCTATTAGTAAAATGCATTCAGTGGTACTTAAATTGTCTCTGAGTGATATTTGGAAACATTTAAACTAATTTATTGAATCATATCTTGTATTAAGGTCAAATTTTGAAACATAAAGTTTGATACATGCCCAAAACCAGTAGGAAAGAAGGAGAAACTAGTAGATTTCTCTAATGTACCTCATTAAATCAATTCATCATTTATTAAGGAACTACCATGTGCAAGAAACAGGAAATTGCAAGACAAAATAAAAGTAGCTCTTGTCTTTAAGGAGACTACATTTCATGGGGGATACAACAGAACAGCAAGGAATTCCAAAAGAGAGAGAGGCAGAAGCTTGTACTAGATGAGTTAAACTCGAACCCCAGAGAGTTCCATCTCCTATACTATTCCTGCTTCTAACTGAGGCTCTACAGGCTTCATCTAGGGAAAAACACTTGTAGAAAAGGGGCCTGTCACTCCCACCAATTACCAGCGGAAGCAGCAAGCTAGGATTCTGAATCTAAAAATCGTGGGAACAGTTATAATCTTCTAGAGTCTAGGGACTGCCTTTGTTCTTTATTTGTATGCCCAGGATTTAATATTGGTCTTTACACTTAGTAAGCACTTAATAAATATTTTTCATTCATTCATCCATTCATTATTTCTCATTTTAAAAATGAAAACATTAACATTCTGAGAGTTAAGTAACTTTCCCTATGTTCACACAGCAACTAAATGTCTAAGGAAAAATTTAAATCCAATGGGCAGCTAGGTGAGCAGTGGATAGAGCATGAGCCCTGAAGTCAGGAAGACCTGAGTTCAAATCTGGTTTCAGACATTTAACACTTCCTATCTGTGTGACCCTAGGCAAGTCACTTAACCCCAATTGCCTCAGCAAAAAAAAATAAATAAATAAAAATAAAAAAAAATTAAAATCCAGGATTATGTACTTCAGGCCAAGCATTCTATTCTCTACATCACACGAAGCAAATATAACACAATACTTTATGACAAAATAAAAGTATACTTTACTACCTTTCCATCAGACACCTGAATTAAGTTATGATAGTACTCTTAGGAAAAATTATTCTGATAAAAGGAAAGTATAACCTGAGGAAACAAATCATTTGCAGGACAGAGTAGTTATGGGTTTTAGCCATGGCTCAGGAGTGGAGAAGGGAGCCCAAAGTTGGGCGCCTGAAACAGACCTCAGAAAATAATAGAAAGACCTGAAACTTGGGACATCATTCCCCATACCTTGGGACTGCAATTTGATTATATTAATAGCTATTAAAAACAACAAAAAAAAATGAATAAGCAAAGGAGAAAGGATGCAAACATAATATGGAGATAAAGATCTGGGTTCATATTCAGAGGAAGATAATAGAACTTTAAAAAACACTATTCCTTCTTCAATGAGAAGTGTCAAATGCTATCAAACATAAAAAGAATTCATTAGAGAATTTTAAAAGGACTTTAAAAATCAAATAAGGGAGATAAAAAATTACATTAAAAAAGAGTAATCTAAGAAAATTATAAAAACTCAACCAACTTGAAATAGTGAATCAAAAACTTAAGAAAATAAATCCTTGAAAACTAGAATTGGGAAAAAGAGAAGCTAATGATGTTTTAAGACACCAAGAACTCATAAAACAAAATCAAAAGAATTAAAAAAATAGAAGAGAAAGTAAACTATTTTATCAGAAAAAACTCTTAAAGGAGTAAGTAGATTAAGGAATAAGAGGAAAATGTGAAGCACAGGAGTAAGGGAGGAATAGGAAAGATAGGGTGAGGACAATGAAGAAAAATAGCAAGGAGTAAAATACACAATTTATTGTAGCTTAAAATGTGAAAGGGATTAATTTACCCACAAAATGAAAATGAATAGCAGATTCACAATCTGAACTCAAAAACATGCTACAGGGATATTAATCATGATCTCAGACAAAGTTAAAGTTAAAATAGATTTAACCAAAAGTGGAAAACAGAGAAACTACATTATGTCTCAGTAGGATTATTCAATATTGTTTTAGACCATTTAAAATACCTACACAGTATAAAATATCTGAGCATTTCCCTGTCAAAACATACAGGAACTATATAAACATAAACATAAAACATTTTTATACAAATAAATCCCATACCTAAATATCAAGTAATATTTATTGGTCATGAGTAGATAGTAAAGAAATGCTAATGACAATATTACTTAATTTATTCAATGTCTTTCCAATTAAATTATGAAAAATTATTTTTCTGAGTTAGAAATAATAATAATAAAGTTCACTTGAAAAAAGAAAAGGTCAGGAACTTCAAAGAAACCAAAGGAAAAAGATGTAAATGAGTACATTCAGTAGTATTAAATCTTAAATGATATCATAAGGTGAGAGCATTTTTGAAGTATAAAAAAAGATAATTTTGATTATTTTAAACTAAAATTTTATTGGATAAATAAAACATAGCCAAGAACAAAAAAAATGCAGAAAACAGGGGTGAAACTTACAGTATCTCAGATTGGATGTGAATTGGTTAGAATATTGCTTTTTTATAGAAATGATAAGCTGATTGATTTAGAAAACATGGAAAGACTTGGACTTATGAAGTAAGATGCTATCCACTTTCAAAAAAACAGAGAGAAAAAATAATCATACTATGGTCTTACATATATGTGTATAAGTGTATATTTGTATATATGTGTTTGTTTATAGGTATCAAGATATACATGTGTGTGTTTGTGTGTATATCTGTATATGGCTACATCTCTATCTCTACATACATACACACATACATCTCTATCCATGCATATATATATATATATATATATATATATATATATATATATATATATATATATATATATATATATATATATATATATACACACACACACACACACACACACATATATATCTATATCTATATCTATATATATATCTATATATATATCTTTGCACTTAATTGTAGCCTTCTTTAGGATGGGGAGGAGGAAAAAATGAGGCAAAAAAAATGCATAGCAGAGAGCAAAAGAAAACTAACAAAGAAACAAAGAAAAGCTGGTCAGCTTTAAAAATAATATGTAGTATTTATTATATAGATTTTCTTGAAATGGAAATTTATTGTCATACTGAATTTTTTCAATGTTTTTTAAATTGACAAAAAATATTCTTCATGGCATTATCCTCAATAATAATGTAAATTTTTCTTAAATTAAAACATTTATTTTAATGATTATTTATAAAGCTGCTAAAATTCATCTGATTTAAATAGAAAACACAATATTTAAAACTATATCATTTCATATTTGTGGGAATTCTTAACTAATAAACTAATAACTAATAAAATGGTCTGAAAGGATATTTGCAAATTCTTAAATCTTAAGACCAGAAGGGCAGGTCTTAACAACTAACAACATGTCGTAGGAAACTGTAGCCTTTTGGTAAAGTATACCAACTGATTGTGTAATCTGGAACATGGCCCTGGAGTTTTGTGAATCTAAATTAACATTTTGTATTTCTTCTCTCATAAACCACTTAGCTTCCAGACTTTATCTCTGTTTGGTAACTTGTCTTAACAGGACATTTTTATTGCCAGGTTAATCAAGTATTCAACCTTTTGAAGATATAAAAATGTTCTTAACCTATTTGAGTAGAAAAAACAACCAAAAAGGTAGTCTTATTAAATAATTACCAGACTCTAAATTATTATCCCAAGGTCAGACTTAAAAAAAAAAGTTGAAATCAGGGGGTTAGTGTTATTCAACTACAGTAATAGTATTACCCAGAGTATACAGACTAATTCACAAACACACTAATCCTTCTCCACCTCCCCAGACAAATTTCACACATTCTTTCCCAATTCTATAGATTTCCTCAGAGTTGTAGATAGAAAGATAGCAGCAGGAGTCATTAAAACTAATTAACACTTCACCTCTTTTGTAAGCTTTGAACTAAGATCTCTTTAGGGTCAAAGAAAAGCCAAGTTCAAATAAAATAACTAATAAAATGGTCTGAAAGGATATTTGCAAATTTTAAAGTAAAGGCAAAACCATGTCACCACTGACATAAAATGTACAAAGAACAAGTTAGTGCTGCTTTGTTCTCAGAAAAAAAAAATTACATGTAACTATAAAGTGTAAAGAAACATTTTTAGGAAAGAACCTAGATAAATTTTCATACTGTAAAAAAATTCTCATCAACTTTTATATTTTAGAATTAATGGCTTAATTAATGGTCCCAGCAAGACTACTTAGTCAACTAGTTCACCTCCACCCACTATATATTGTTCTAAATATAGGGTACTGACTTACCTTATTCATAAACATTTTCTAGGACATGATATTCTATAGCTTCTCCCAAAACTCCTTTCTACCTTGTGATTCACAAATTTTATTTAGATATATTTTTCTGGCTAACTTGTACCTTCAGTCCATATGATGTTAATGCAGTAAACTTTCAAAGTGGAATAAGAGTCATTATTTATACATTATGTTACAGAGAGAGCAGTGTTTTCCATAAAGCCATTATAGCTTTAACTTTCTATTCATTTCTAAGCATTTTTAGAGGCTGATATTTTGAGATTAGAAGACAGAGTTCTCATGTTGTTGTGTCATTTTAGCTAAAAAGTCCAAGGGATGAAATAAATCTGTTTGGTTATCAACCTTAGGCTACATCAATGAATCTTTCCACCAATTCATAATTAATAAATAGAAGTTATCAGATAGCACTACTTAATGCAAGTTTCAAGCACACAACTACTGGAAGAAACCAAGCACTACCACAGTGTCATGGGAATTATATCAATTGGACTTAACCCAAGTAAAAGGTATCTATGAAAGTTATTAAAAATGGGGACATGAGGGACACATTTTTTTACATATTTTCCTTTAGTATGAACATAACTAGAAATGCCATACATGAAAATGAAAATATATTATTCCAAAGATAACTTCATTTAATTCCAAAGAATAACATTCATTATTGTGTTTTGGACCTTTGTAACACTGTACTCTATGGAAATAAATTATCCTGCATTTTCCCCGAAAAGCATGAATTTGACCAAAATGAATTTACCAAGAAAAAGTTAATAAAGAATTAGCCATTTTTTTCTACCCTAACATGTATGTTCAAACTTGCTACACTCAGTTTCTACAATGAACAGATCTGGGAATGCTAGTCTGGAAGAAACTTTAATATAAACAACTGTAAAAACAAAAAACCCAACCTTGGAGCACATACACTAAAGAAATTACCAATGATATACCAATAAATGAAAAGAGCACATTACAACTTGAAACAAATATTTTAAAATTAAGCAGCATAATTAATCACTATATTTATTAGCAAACATGATAAAAAATTAAAAATTAACAAATAACTAGGCAGCATGCTACTATAATAGAATATTGGATAGATCTATTACTGGGACCCTCTAAACGGAATATTCCCAGCTAAATGGAAAATTTAGGTGTTCAAATTATGATCTATTAGGAAAGTAGAAAAAATAGCAGTAAGGAAGAATGAAAGAAATATCTCGAATTGGAGTCAGAAAATCTAAGCTCAAATCCCAATTCTGTTACCTAGAGAATCACTTAATTCTTCTGGATCTCAGTTCCCTCATCTGTAAAATAAGGTCATTATACTAAATGATATTTAAGGTCTCTTATATCTCTAAATATAATAATACTATCATTTGGAAAATAATATTTAAAATAATTTTTAAATGATGCATGACCTTATTATATTTCAATCACTCTTCATTACCATAATTGTTGTGAAATAAAATATTGTATTAAGAATATTAGTGAGTATGAGTTATTTATCAGCAAGATTATTTCAAATGCTTATTTGTTCTTATTAGTGTTCCTAACATCCATAGAGGAAAAATCAGGCACATGACAAATAACCATTGTTAATATTATAAGATAGAATTAGGAGACATGTCTGTGTGTATAGTGTGTGTGTGTGTGTGTGTGTGTGTGTGTGTGTGTGTGTGTGTGTGTGTGGAACAGATATTGTAAATGAAACAAGAGGAGAAATGAAAATGCTTTCATGCTTCCATATTTCTCCCTGAAGTAAAGGCCTGTCTTTTAAACAATATTCGACCAGTATTGTTGTATGATTGCATATCATGGAATAAAATTTCACATAAAAATTAAAAATGAGTATCACTAAAGCAGCACTGGATAGCTGCATAATGGGTTTGAACAGGCTCCAAGATGAAACAAATCAGGAATTATAAAAACAAATTAAACTAAACTATGTCATCAAAGTAATATATAATTTCAAGTCTTGTTACATAGTGAGAGAAGGAATAACTCACAAATAAGTCTTATGTTCCATTAGTATTCTCATAATATTGAGAGATATTGAGGAAGTCAGTTGGATGGATTCTACTTATAAATTTATAGATGAATCTTGAAAAGAGTTACATGGAATGGGCAAGAATGAGTGAATTGAGATCACCATTTCTGAAGGAGGATCCATATCATAGTGATCATAGAATCATTTAAATTATTGGATATTCTCTGTAAGATAAATATCAGTTCCAAATTTTCCCATAAAAAAGAAATATATCTATAATTCAATGAGTTATTTTTGGGAATGTAATCTTAATTATTTCTTAAAAATCAATGAATAGTTTCACTGATAGTGATGAATAAGCCCTAGTCATCTGTCATCTAAATCAAAGTATTAACAGAATTAAAGAAGCTATGTTGGCCAAGACCTCAAAGGCTATACTTTGAACAAGACCTGACAAGAACCCATCTCCAAGCTATACTAAAAGAAAAAAGCATGGCTCATTCTCCATGTACTCATTTTTCTCCTCATTCTTGGGGGAGGGGCAGAAGGTGAAAGGGAGTAAGTGATTTTAATTTGTATTTAACAAACACTGAATAAAGTAGATATTTCCATATACATAAGAGAACTGAAAAAAAGTATACATGAAACTTTTTTGGTTCAGTCATTTTCAGTCTTGTCCAACTCTTTGTGACCCTACTTTGGCAAAAATACTGGAATGATTTGCCATTTCCTTGTCCAGTTCACTTTACAGATGAGGAAACTGAGGCAAATAGGTTTAAGTGACTTGCTTAGGACCACACAGTTAGTGTCTGAGATCAAATTTGAACTCAGGAAGATATGAATCTTATAGACTTCCAGGTCTGGCATTCCATACATTGTGTGACTTTGTTGTTCCCATATGAAAGTTTGATATAATTTATATAGTTTTTCTTTTTAGATAATTTCCAATTGTATGTACACAAATCCATCAAGACATTTAGACTTGTATGAGCTTTTTTCTGGTCTTTGTTCTGTTTTCTTCTGTTTTGGGAAAAAATGTCTCAAATGACTGACTTTCTCTTTCTATCCTTAAGCCCTATCCTTTTCCTCTTCTATCCTTATGCCCTATCCTTTTCCTACCTCTAACTGGGGAAAAAGAAAATAAGAAAATCTTTCAACAAATATGTTTATTTCAAGCAAAAACAAATATCCACATTGGCTATAGCACAAAATATATATTTTATTTTGCATCTTGAGACCATCATCTCTCTGTTAAGAGGCTAGTAGCATGCTTCATTATTAATCCTCTAGAATAGTTGTTAATTGCATTGTTCAAAATCTTTCAAAATTGTTCTTTATAATTTTATATAAAATTCTTCTGTGACACTCTCTAAGATTTATTTGGTCATTAAAACTTCCTCCTATATAAATTTGAAGGTATTTTTCCTTTGTTTCTTTAATTTATGTCACCCTTTATATCTGAGTCATGTATTTATATATTTATTTGGAAGTGATCTTTTTACATAGTGTAAATTGATGATCTATACCTATTTTGTGCCAAACTGCTTTCTATTTTCCCAGCAGTTGCTATGGAAGATTGTTTATCTTAGAAACTGGAACCTTTGAGTTTATTGAACATTAGAGTACTGTTTATTTTCTTCTGCATTTGTAAATCTGTCTCTGATCAACCTCTATTTTTTAAACAATGCCAAGTATTTGTGATGATTATTTTGGGGATCCTGTACTATTTTCTCCTGCATTTCATTCTCCCTTTTTTCATTATTTCCCTTTGATCTTTAATTCATCTAGATAAATTTCATTATTACTTTTCTGGAACTATAAAATAATCTATTGGTTGTCATATGACACAGAATAAATAATTTGAATAATATAATTTTAATATATTGGCACTTCCTATTCATTAACAAGCAACAGTTCTCCAACTCTTCAAATATCCCTTTACTCTTGTAAAAGGTTTTGTAATTGCATTCATGTGTCTTGTTAGACAAATTATCAAATATTTTACATAGTCTGTTGTTTTTAATACAATTTTTCTTTTTATCTCTTCCTGCTGAATTTTATGGATAATATATATGAATTTTGATCACATGAAGATTTATTTTACATTCAACAGCCATTTTGATCAAATTTAGTTGTGTTTAGACCAGTGTTTTTTAGATCAGAGGTGTTGAAATTGTGATTTGTGGGACCCCAACCAGATGTAATGGTGAAATGTATAACAAAATAAATTAAAATGCAGGATGTAAATGGATAATATTGATTTGTAGTTTTCTAAGTCAATATATGGACAGCTATTATTTGAGTTTAACACAACTGTTCTAGATAAACCATCATATCATACACAAAGTGACAGTTTTGCTTCCTCTTTGACTATGTTGATTCCTTTGATTTGTTTCCTTATCTTATTGCTATAGTTCAAATTGATAAGACTATGATAAATAGTAATAGTGCTAAAGGTAATGATATCTTTAATACTGATCTTATTAAAAAGATCTCTAAATTTTATGCCACACATGTAATGTTTGCTTTCACGTTAAAAAACATATTACTTAACATGTTAAGAAAAGTCTGTTTATTTCTATTTTCTAGTGTGTTTTTTTTTAAACAGAAATAGATATTACATTTGGTCAAAAAGCATTTTCAGTGCTTGTAATTATTTGCATTTTATTATCTTAACATCCTTTTTGATATAATCCATTATACTCAGTGTTCATATTAATGTGTTTTATTATTTTTGTGTTTTTTTTCTTATATTGAACTAACTGCATTTCTGGTGCAATGCCAACCTATTAAAATCTTAATATGTTACCATTATTTACTAATATTTTATTTAATATTTTTCAATTAATGCTCAATGGAGATATTAGTTCATATAGTTAGTTTATTTTCTCTGCTTTGTCTCTCCTTGGTTTAGATTGTATTTGTATGACAGAGTTTTTTCCTTATTTTTGAAGCTAGTTTAAGTGAAACTAATATTAATTTTTCTTTTAATGTTTGATAGCAGAAGAAATGGATTATTTAACTAATGCAGACTCAGAAAAAGAAATTGATCAAGCCATAAATGAACTCCCAAATTTAATTAGAAAACAAACAAACAAGCTCCAGGAATATGGTATTTTATACTTTTGTAAATATTCACTCAATTCATCTAAGCTATTAATTTTATTGGCATATGTTATGAACATAATTTCTCTTAGTTCATTTCCTCTTTAGTTTTTGAATTTTAAAGTATGAAAAATTTGGATTTTCTGTGTTTCCAAAAAAGCACACTAGCTAATTGTTTATCTGTTTTGTCTTTTTAAAGTCATTTCCTGATTTTATATATCAATTCAATGATTTGGGTTTTTTAAAGTAATTTCTTTTTTATTTTTTCCATCATATTCATTTCTTCTTTGATGCTCAAATTTTCTACTTTGGCATTTAGGGTTTTTTTTTTTGGTTGTTGTTGTTGTTGCCTTTCTAATCTTTTAAAATCTTATCCTCATTTCATTATTTTGTTCTTGTTGCTATTTTGATAAAAGCATTTAGAGATATAAATTTTGCCCTAAGAACCACTGTAGTTGCATCTTGTAAATTCTGGTATCTTTTATCATTGCTATTTACTTTCATGAATTTTTCTATTCTCAGTTTAATTTTAATACTTTTCTTAAAGATCTTTTACTGAATGTGTATGTGTGTGTGTATTTCATGGTGACAAGTAAAGGATGTTTAATACTTATGCCTTTAAGCTTTGTTTGTGAGGTTTTTATATCCCAGTATATGGACAATTTTTGTAAAGGTGCCATTTAGGGCTAATAATTTGCAGAAAATTATCATCTCTAAATTATATTCTATATTTCTAAGTTCTTAAGTTTCTTCTTGCTCATATTTCTCTAAGTGTGAAAGGGGTACAATGAGGTCCTATACTACTATGGTTTCTTCAATTTGATTAACTTTTCCTATAAATGTTTAAATGCAATGTTATTTAGTGCGTACATATGAATTATTGATATTGACATAATATCTAAGTTCCTTAAAGTGTAATACAGGGGGCAGCTAGGTAGCGCAGTGTATAGAGCCCCAACCCTGGAGTCAGGAGGAACTGAGTTCAAATGTAGCCTTAGAGACTTAATACTTCCTAGCTGTGTAACTCTGGGCAAGTTACTTAAGCCCAAATGCCTCAGCAAAAAAAAAAAAAAAAAGGAGAGAGAGAAAGAGAAAAGCATAATGTAGTTTTCATGATTGTCTTGAATTTATTTTTATTACAGATTTGTCTAAAAGTATAATTGCTACCCCTGATTTTTTTTGTCTACCTGTAGTGATCTTCTCCAATCACTCATTATACAATCTTTATTAGTTATGTTGTGAATCTTTATTTGAAATGGCATTCTGTGTAAATAACATATAACATTTTGCTTTCTAATTCATTCTATTATTGACTTTTCTCGGATGAGTAAGGTCATCCCATTCACATCATT
Source organism: Sminthopsis crassicaudata (assembly GCF_048593235.1). Classification (NCBI taxonomy): domain Eukaryota; kingdom Metazoa; phylum Chordata; class Mammalia; order Dasyuromorphia; family Dasyuridae; genus Sminthopsis; species Sminthopsis crassicaudata. The sequence continues at coordinate 165,520,855 of NC_133618.1, forward strand.
GGTTAATTATGGATTCCCATTCATGTGTCACTATAAATTTTTTTACTCTCTCTTTTCTCACACATGCCCCTTTATCAATAAGAAGAATGTTGTGAAAAGAAGAAGTTACTTAATACTCTAAACAATGTGATCTGTTTCAAGCCATTGCCACTCTTCTCTTCTTTTTACCCCATTCCTGAGCACAGGCATATTTCTTTTCCAATAATTTCCAGTACAATCCTTTGAACTCTCCTTTACTCTTTGGAGTTGATTATCCTTATAGCTACTCCCCTCTCTACCCTGTCTTTCCTTTTAAAACTCCTTCTCTCTGTTATCTTTTTATTTATTTTTATGTATTTCTACACCACTCTCTTTGTATTTGTGGGTATATATTATATGTATATGTATATGTGTTCAACCTTCCTTTACCTATTTCAAATGAAAGTGTTGTTTAAGAGATATCTGTTCCCTAATCCCTTCTTCCCTGGTGATATTTTTTCCATAATATGTACTCTTAATAAATGTTTTTATTCATTCATTCTTCATCTATTTCCCTGTTAAGTTTAATGCATTTCTACACCACTCTCTTTGAGTTTGAGTATGTGTGTTCAATCTTCCTTTACCTAGATCAAATAAAAATAATGTTCAAGAGATATCCCTAAGCCTTTCCTCCATGTTGGTATTTTTTTTCATACTATATACTCTTAATAATTGCTTTTATTCATTCATTCTTTACCTCTTTGTTGTTGTTCGGTCATTCAGTCACGTCTGATTCTTTGTGACCCTGTCAACCATAACAAGCCAGTTCCTTTTATCCTCTGCTATCTCTCAAAGTCTCTCCAAGTTCATGTTTGTTGTTTCCATGACACTATCTATCCATCTCATCCTCTGCCATCCTCTTTTCCTTCTGCCTTCAATTTTTCTCAGTATCAGTGTCTTTTCTAAAGAATTCCTTGTTTTCATTATGTGCTTAAAGTATTTAAGTTTCCGCTTCAGTATTTGAACTTCTAGTGAATAGCCTGAATTAATTCCTTTAAAGAGTGACTGATTTGATCCCCTTGCTGTCCAAAAACTAAAAAATCTTCTCCAGCACCGCAATCTGAAAGTATTGATTTTGTAGGTCTTAGATTTCACAAGTGTGCACTCCTATGATGTGACATAAGTTCTCTTCTTTTCCTCTTCAGAACAGTAATACTATCATTTCCTTTTTCTACCTTCTCCTAAAATCAACAGAACACAACCACCCTCTGACCTCTGTTTTATTTAAATTTTTTACTACTTTTGAAGAAATTGGGGTTCTAAGAGGATACATATTTCTTTTCCACTTATGAGCATGTAAACAATCCATCTTCATATAGTACCTTAAAACTGATATAGATATAGATAGATAAACAGATCGAGATTTAGGTAGTAGATACATACATACATACCTACACTTTTAAAAATATTTCTGTTGTCTTTTGGGATTCCATTTCAAAATGTCTACTTAATTAGGGGCTTTTCATCACAAATGTTTAAAAACAATCTATTTCATTTATTTAAAAATAATAATTTCATTTCCTACAAGCTATTGCTCAGTTTTGAAGAATAAAATACTCAAAAAAGAATTTTTTCTTTATCTTTTGCCTCTGGGAATATTGCTTTCCAAGCCTTCCTCCTGTAGAGACAATTACAAAGTCTCGTATGATTCAGACTGTGGATTTTTAGTACTTGAACTCTTTCTTTTTGGCTGCTTGAATCATTTTTTTTTTTGGCAGAAAGATGTCTTTGGAGTATGAAATTCTTTTTTTTTTAATTTAATTTTTATTTTATTTTATAATTATAACTTTTTTTTTGACAGTACATATGCATGGGTAATTTTTTACAACATTATCCCTTGCACTTACTTCTATTCAGATTTTTTCCCTTCCTCCCCCAACCCCCTCCCCCAGATGGCAGGCAGTCTTATACATGTTAAATATATAACAGTATATTCTAGATACAATATATGTGTGTAGAACCGAATTTCTTGTTGCACAGGAAAAATTGGATTCAGAAGGTAAAAATAACAGTTTACATGGAGTATGAAATTCTTATACGTTTCATTTTCAGGCCTCTTTCTTTCAAAATATTTTAGTGAATTATTTCTATTTTTATTTTGTGCTCTGGTTCCAAGAGATTGGGCTAGTTTGCATTTATCAATATTATTATTCTCACATTTGAATATGCTTTTTCGAGCATGATTTTCAAATAAATCATTTTTCACATTATGCTGGTCTGGCAGTGATTCATTTACAACAGGTTCTCTGAGTTGCCACTCACTACCTTGTACTTGGACTATTGCAATAACCTTTTGGTTGATCTCCTTTACAGAAGCCTCTCTCCATTCCAAATAGCTATGCAACTGATCTTTCTATCTTCATTGAATAAATTCCATGACTATCTCTTACCTGCAGGAATTAATATAAAATATTCTACTTGGCAGTGAAAGTCTTTTATAACCTAGCCCTTTCCTACCATTTTAATTTTTTAATATTTTAGTTACTGCCACATATTCTGAGATCACTGGCCTCCTTGTTGTTCCTCATACATGAAGAATATTTGGCTGTCCCCCATTTCCTGTAGGACAGCTTAGTGGATGAGTCTGAAGCCAGAAGTTTCATCTTCATGAGTACAAATCCAGCCTCAGACACTTACTACCTAGACACTGACACCCCAGGCAAGTCATTTAACCCAATCTGCCTCAGTTTTCTCACCTGTAAAATGAACTGGAGAAGAAAATGGCAAACCATTACAGTATCTTTGCCAACAAAATAATAAATAAGATCATGAAAAGTTGGATATGACTGAAACATTTCAATAACAACATATGCTGGAACTTTCTCTCTTTTCAACTCCACTTTCTGGCTTCCCTAGTTTACTTCAACTTAAAATTCTACCTTCTATAAGAAACTTTTTTCAGTGTTTTCTCACTAAGACTGTTCTCAGTTTATCATGTATAGCTCTTGTTTTTACATAATGATTTGCATGTTGTCTACCTCATTAGGTATGTTCCTTAAGAGTCAGGACTATTTTATTTTTTATTTCTTTGTATCTCCAGGATTTGGCACAGTCTCTGACAGAGAATAAGTGCTTAACAAATGATAGTTGATTGACACTGCTGTAAGATTAAATTGTTTAGCATTTTCCCTTTCATCTACCATAACTTGTAATTCATCTGTTCAGTGATTTGCATAATTTTGCAAGTTTTATTGTAATCTCCTGGAAAGGCTACCACACAACCTAGTTGATTCTCTTTGGTTTTCTTTATCATTATTTTATCAGGTACACTTTTAGAGGTTTACTAGAATTCGGGGATTTGTAATTCCTAAGACACTACCATCTTCACATAGCTACTCTTTTCTTCTATTCTGTGCCTTTGACAGCATCTTCTATTCTCCCCTTCACTCTAAATTGTAATGAAAATGTGGCCTTCCTCCTCAAGATCAATTTCTTCATTTGTGTCTTTCTCTTCCCCTCTCCTTTGGCGGTTTCTTGTATTATTCTCTTTCTCTCCATTCTCATGAACTGGTTTTTTTCCTAGCTGCCTACAAATATACCCAAGTATTGTTAATACTTTAAAAATCTACAGTTGGGCCCACTTTCCCTCAAATTATTCATTTATCTCTCATTCTGGATATTCTCTCTTCCCTCGCTTTTGTGACACTGCTCCATCCTAATTCTTATCCTATTTGTCTGACAAACTTTGATGTATTGTCATGCATGCATTACCCCGTAACAATAATTGTACTTCAACTCCCATTTTATTCCTATACTTTCACCTAGAGTTGTCTTCAATTTCCATGGACTTAAATATCTCTAGAAAGATCACTTAGTTCTAAGACTTCTTTTAAATTCCAGTACTTCATCAACAAATGATTACTGGACATCAACCGCTTTATACTCAACATAAACAAAATAAAATTATTTTCTATCTTTCCCCCAAAACAAACCTATGTATTACTAACTGCCCTGGTTGTGTCAAGAGACTACCTTTTTTTTTTTTTGTCAAGACACTTAGATTTACAACTTCAGAGTTATCTTTGACTGTTCACTCTCACTAAATCTCCCATATCAAATTAGTTGTCAAGGCTTGTCAATTCTACTTGCATATAACTGGAATCCAACTCTTCTGTATTCATAAAACCATCATTCTAGGTCTGGTGTTCATTGATATATATCTAGACTAAGGCAGGTCTTATAATTGGTCTCTCTGGAGCTCTTCCTCTCTAAATTACCCTACAAATAGATGCTAAATTGATATTCCAAAAGAACAGATCCCAGGAGATCAAGTCATAGCTCAAGAAGCTTTTATGGTTCCCTATTTTCTCTGAGGTGAAATGCAAACACCTCTGGTATTTAAAACTTCAAAATTAGCCTCCAATTTAGTGCCCTTTCAAACACAAATGAATGGGTAGCAACCATGGCACTCTAAATTTAACCCTATTCTTCCACTAACTTAGAAGAATGTACTTCAGACTTTAAAGGGGAAATTATGCTATATGGATTGTTTTTAACTTTATTTACTACTACAATATTTTGTGGTTCAATATTTTTTTTTGCTTTAGTAATCATTATTATTCAGTAATTTAAAAAAAAAATTCATGTCCAACTCTTTGTGACCTCATTTGGGCTTTTCTTGGCAAAGATACTGGAGTGATTTGTCATTTCCTTCTCATTTTACAGATAAGAAAATTAAGGCAAACGAGGTTAAGTGACTTGCTCAGAATCACACAGCTAGTGAATGTCTGAGGCCAAATTTGAACACATAATTATGAGTTTTCCTGGCTCCAGACCTGGCATTCTATGTACTGCACCTCCTCGGCAATATATGGCTTTAGTGAATATTCTTTTCCACGTATAAATTAGCTCTTCATAAAAATCAATAGCGAACACATGAGTGGAAGCTCCAGTCCAGAGTGACAATATTAAAAAGATGCTCAAGATCATTTCTGGAACTTTGAGGGTCTTACTGATGTTTGCCTATGGGGACTCTAATCTAAAAAAAACTGTTTGTAATTATGAGACAATGAGCCCAGAGATGATTCTATGCTTTTTTTCCCCCTTTTATTCCATGTTTCCTCTCTCCTCTGAATCTTTTCTTTCACACACCCCTTCTCTTTATTCTTCTTCCTTTCTTGCTTTCCCTTTTGTCCTTATCCTATCCATGATGGCTTCAGGAAAAGATAATCCTAAAACACTGAAATTTGGTTATTTTTAAGAGATCCATGAAAACTACCTACCCTGGCAAAAATAGCATTCTTTCTAAAGCTAAGTCACAATTTAATGTGTAAAGGAATAAGACTTTCATGAAATTTTCTTGGTTATCTTCTAAGGCCTGTTCAAATTTTCAGGAATACAATTCTGATATAATAAGTCCAGATTCTATGATTTAATGTCATTTGAGCAGAAAGTATAAAACCAAAGGACAGAAAATTTACTCTAGGAAAATAGGAAAGTGGAAAAGGAAGGAGGGGTAGAAGGAGGGAAGAAGGAGATAAAAGAATTCCTTCATCAAAAAGTAACTATCAAGTTCTTTTAATTAAATGATCCAGATAACTTCAGACCATTTTAATCCAGGACTTGAATTCCATCTTTCACTGCACACTGCCAGAATCTAGCTGACATATTCTTCAAAGACTCAAAGCAACAGAACTCAGCTGTGACTTAAGTTAGATAGGATTCTTCTGAAATTTTCCAACTGACAGCTGTTTGCTTTGGGGCTTATGTAGTACTGAAACAACTCAGGAGGTGAATAATATAGCCAACACAAAATTCTAGTCCAGGCATTTTTATTACAATGATTTTAGCTCTGGGCAAGTTGCCGTAATCAGCAAATTTTGACAGGAAATTCACTGACTATGTATTTTCTTCTTAAAGTGTATGTAGCACTTAAACTACTACTGAGTAATATGCATGGAATGACTGATCAACACATTGTGGTTAGAACATCTAGACTTAACATTAACCATTTTTTATGCTTTAATTGTCAAAACTGTTTGCTTTTCAGACAAATTCAATCAACTTTTATGTTCAAAGTAAAATCATTCAAATCAGTTTATCATCTCACAAGGCAAAAAATCTATATCCCTCCCATTGACTACTTCCCTTGGGATTAAAAAAAAAACAACTGTTGAAAAGAAGGATTTGGTTTAAGTAGCATAGACCAGATGAAGGAAAATAGGCATTCTCCAAGCCTGGGTGGAAGTAGAAGATAAGGAAGTTTTCGACTTCACCAATATTGAAATTTCCAAATATCAAAATTCCTATATATTTTAAATGATACTGTTATTCTTATTTTAATTTCTTATTTGTTTGTTAAAGTAATATAGGTGGATTAGTAATAGAGGGGGAAGAGTAGAAGTGCCCCATACTCTTCCATCAGAAAGCTCTTAGAAAGGAATATTTCTCCTTCTCTCATCTCCCTTCTTTACATCACTAGAGCCCTATGGACTATGTACTTGGGGAAATTAAAAGTTTCTTGCTGTATCCCATAACAGTTACAGATGTTGTGTTGACTCATCCACCCTCCATTCCTTGTGATCATTCTTTTTCATCTGGGATATTCTGAAAGTACAGAATAAATGCTTTAAAAAAAAACTTTCAGAAATAATCTCTAAACAAATAGGCATAATTTTCACCAAACACAGTAAAATCCTGGAATAGATACATACCACTGGGTTTATTTAACATAACTGAAACCAGTTTATCCACCCCAACCCAATCCCAATGGAGTTTATAAAATGCCAAGGAGCCATGAAACGCATCACAAGGCCTGCAATAAGCTACATCCACATAAACTCAATCAACAATATGTTGACAAACAAAAGTGTCTGAATCATAATTTATTTATGGAAATAGAGAGGTTTATGATAGCAATTCAAAACCTAGTCATTACTACCAGCAATTATAGATAAGGTATCCTCAAGCCGTACAGAATTACTGAACAAAGCAAATTATTTAAGGATATGACAAAAATTGTAATATAATACTAAAGGCTATAAAATTTCAGTGCCTACTGAATACTTACCTAGATACTTAATACCTAGAAATATACAACAGAAGCTCAATATCTTTCATACACTAATAGATAACAAATACAAATACAAAGCCTATAAATTCAGGCATCAAATTATCTTTGAGAATTCAATAAATAAACTGCACCAGAATCAGATTATTATCACAAACAAAACTGCTGCCCATAATGACCCTAATAATATAACATTGACTAAATAATTTTTTAAGAATCCCAAGTTACAAAGAATGAAAAACTTTAAAAAACATAAAAATGTGGCAAAAGACATCATGTGGAAACAGAATGAGGTACATATTATTCCTCTTCATTATATCTGTTTAGTAGAGTTATCCCAAAGATATTTTCAGTGAGCCTAAAATATTAGTTTACATTGCAATATTATAGTTTAGTTACAAAATGCCCTTATACATTATAGTCCTCTACACAATTCTACAAGATATTAAATATAAAAGAATGATTGCAAATTACTATCATGCCCCATATCCTATCTAAATTTCATCTAAAAGATCAGAAATAAACAGAAATATAATATCTAATATTTATATAGCACTTTAAGACTTATAAAGTATATCACATAAATGATCTTATTTGATCCCCATACAAAGCTTAGAGGAAGGAATTATATATTATTTTCATTCTACAAATGAAGAAATAGTCTCAGCAATGATAAGTGGCATAAATATATAGATTGTATGTGTCAAAAGTGAGAGTTAAAAACAGTTCTCTCCAGACTCCAAGTGAAGCATTCTTTATACTCAGATGAATTTCTCCATTTTCATAATTGTCCTACACTTCTTCCTTCACCATAAAAGTGAATCACAGGAGATAGAAAGTAACACTAAAGAGCTTTAGAATAAGGCATCAGAATGTGTATATTACTATACTCTTGGCATCTTTAATTGACACCAATAAACATGAAAGGAATAAATCAGAGTCACTAATTTTATTTTAGCCTTTGAAACTTTGTACATTCAAAGAAAAGAGACGAGGAAAAGAGAAACAATATCCACAGGAAGAATCTAAGACTTGGAGAGAAACTATGCATGTTGGAAAAAACTGTGTATAAAGAAACTACCTATTTCACAGTCTATAAGAATTACAAATAGTAAAGTAATGTCAAAAACATTATCCTTCACCATAATCCTACCCACATATCCTATGTATATTTACAGGGGAAAAAAGGCTAAAATTCCTACAAAGTTAAAAAACAAAAAGCTAGTCCTAAGAGAACAAGAAAATCAAAAGAACACAAAAAGTTTACAGATTTAATAGTATTTACCCACAGCAGATCTAAATTAACATAAAGCTCAGATTTTGCAAGTATATATATTGATTTCTGGAAACCTATTTTGGGCATATTAAAATAATATGACTAGGTCAGACAAAGAAACTAGACCAAAATCAATATTTCAAAATGTTTCAAAAAATCAAAAATGTAGTTTAGATTGTATGGTTCATGGGGCAAGAGGTGGGGTAAAGTAATACAACTTTTCCAAGTTAAATCATGGGAAAAATCATATATTACGTGTGTGTGTGTGTGTGTGTGTGTGTGTGTGTGTGTGTATAAAACTGAAGTAAAAGTCAACAATTTATAAAGTTTGATATTTGTTTATGAGAAGAAAAAAATAACTAAATAACAATTGCCTTTCATTTTAAAGTGTCTCTCTGATTTGGAGAAGTACATTTCTCTCTAGATCTTTACCTCACTTAATGGTACAGAGCTATCAAAGGAGTCCCCTAACACTTGGAGATCCTATAAACCTAAGCTATGAGGTTTATAGTCCTACAACCTATAAGGCAATAAACCTGTAAACTCCTTCCTGGCCACTTCAGACAGTTCTTTGTAACACAAATCAACAAATTCAACCTGCAGAAAACACTTGGCTGGGCAATCATTTCCTTTTAAGCTGAGCATGTGTTCACTCCCCAAATCTGTGTTTAATTAAAGCTAAGGGCTTAATCAATGTCTTTTCCCAGAAGCTTCCTATTCCTTCTGGCTAAATAGACATCACAGCCATACTATTTTTTTCCCTAGATTTTATTACCACAATTGTGGCACAACTGCTCAGCCCTCATAAGTTCTCTCTGCCAAATTTATTACTTTAGCCTTCTGATGAATCTCTCCTAGGTCTTCTTTTCAATGGCTTCCTGTTAGCTAAAGCAAAGTCCAGAATATGTAAAACATCACTAGGAACCTGAAACTTGGCAAAATTTAGATTCAAAGTCTAGGCTTACTGAGTTTCCCAGGATTCTAGACATCACTAGTCTGATATACGAACTAAGATGTAGTTCTATCCTTACTCTTTGAATTCTATCTAAACATTTATTATATATCTATTATTTGCCAGGCACTATGCTGAAACACAATGATATGAAGAAAAGGAAAGGAGTAATGGAGGATGGCAATGGTCCCTGTTCTCAAAGAGCTCATATTCTAATAATGGAAGAGAGAACTTGCAATCACATATGTACAAACCAAATATATAGAGGATAAACTAGGAGAATATCTACAAGAGGGTAGGCACTAACATCAAGGGGAATAAGCCACAGGGAAAAAAAATTCAGAAGACAAGAGGAAACTCCAATCATAGCAACAGATAGGGAAAATGCAATCTGTGAGGAAACGGAGCAGCTTGTGCAAGGAGTAGCAAAGAGTTTAGTGTTATAGATGGGGGTAGAGGGCGATTCCAGAACATTGGAAAGTTAAGAAGGACCAGGTAATGAAAGGCCTTAAAAGCCAAATAGAGGATTTAATTTTGATCTTGAGTATAACAGGGAAATCCCTAAAGTTTATTGTAAACAATTATAGTAGAAGATTCATGATCAAACTTTAGGAAAATCAGTTTGGCAGCTGAATGAAGGATGAACTGGATAGGGAAGAGATATAATCAAGGAGAGCAATCGGTAGATGAATATAATAATTCAAGAATAAAGTGATGAGGACCTACATCTGGGCAGTGCCAGTATCAGAGAAAAGAAGAGGTAGACATGAGAGATATTATGAAGGAGGGAATGACAGGATTTAGCAACTGAGTGGAAGTGGGAGGTGAGAGAGTAAGGAGTCAAGGATGATATCTGGGTATCTGGGTGACTGGGAACATAGTGGTGCTCATGACAGTAAGAGAAACCAGTTCAGAGTATATAGAGCAAGACATGGTTGATAATTCTGTAAAGGAGACTACAAAGGAAAGGGCAAATAAGTAAAACAGAACCAAGAAAGCAATGTCAAGGAAGTTTGGGGAAGAAAAAAGAATTTAGAAGGAAGAAGTGGTAAACAGTGCTAAATAAGGTGGAAAAACTAAAAGACATGAGAAAAAGGTCATTGGATTTAGCAATAAATCATTGGAGAACTTGGAGAAAGCAATTTCAAAAACTGTAAAACAAAAATCAGATTATAAGATATTCAGAAGGGAATGAGAGGTGAGAAAGTGGAGACAATATGGTAGGGTTTTTCCATGCCTTTAACTATGAAAGGAAGAAGATAGAGGATAAGGATTTTTTTTAAAATATGAGAGATATTTCTCTCCTATATATTTGTAGGCATCAGGAAAGTATGCTATTCATTGGTTACCTTAATCACTGAAGTCTATATGCAATTCCTTTGGAAAACTTTCAAATTCTGATATAAGGAATTAATTCTGGTTCATATATGGTATATTGCATATGCTATCTAATATTGGTCATGTCCGAAATGTACTATTTTTAGTCAAAGACTACCGAAAGACTTTCAGAAATAAGAAATATAATGTAATATTTAAATAAGTTTAAAAGTCAAAATAGAAGAAAGGTGGAGTGTCTAATTATGAAAATAGGTAACGTTTCTAATTTATTTCACCAGAGGAGTCATTAGGCATCACAATGCCATATACTCTGCATTGTCTAAAATAATCTTAGATCCAAGTATCAAATAAGCCTGTGCAAAAACACTCTATCAAAACTGCATGTTTAGTTATGTTATATAGCAACTTATTTTTTCTCATGTTATTGAAGAGTAGTCACTATTTAAAATAATTAAGAATATTAACTATAGTTTTAAACAATGAAAACCGAATGAACAGTAATATGGAATCTTTTCTTGCCCATGGGCTTCATACATATAGGATTTCTGAGCAGCAAAAGAACTATGGTACTGTCTGCTTTCTTTTTTTTTTAATTTTATGATTATAGCTTTTTCTTTACAAAACATATGCATGGGTAATTTTTTAACACTGACCCTTTTCAAATCTTCTGTTCTCATTTTTCCTCTCCTTCCCCCCACCTCCCTCCCCTACATGGCAGGTAATCCAAAACATGTTAAATATGTTAAAGTATATATTAAATCCAATATATGTATAGATATTTATACAGTTATCTTGCTGCACAAGAAAAATCAGATCTAGAAAGAAAGAAAAAAACCAGAGAAGGAAACAAAAATGCAAGCAAACAAATAACAGAAAAAGTGGAAATGCTATGTTGTGGTCCACACTCATTTCCCATAGTTCTCTCTCTGGGTGTAGCTGATTCTCTTCTTCACTACACAATTGGAATTGGTTTAAATCCTCTCATTGTTGAAGAGAGAAATGTCCACCAGAATTGATCATTGTATAATCTTGTTGTTGCAGTGTATAAGGGTCTCCTGGTTCTGCTCATTTCACTTAATATCAATTCATGTAAGTCTCTCCAGGCCTCTCTGAACTTATCTTGCTGGTCATTTCTTACAGAACAATAATATTCCATAATATTCATATACCACAATTTATTCAGCCATTCTCCAGCTGATGGGCATCCATTCAGTTTCCAGTTGGTTGCCACTACAAAAAGGGCTGCCACAAACTTTTTTTGCACATGTGGGTCTTACTGTCTGCTTTCAATTGTAACAATAAGAATAATGGAAACCTGTCAACTTAAAGGTGACCTTTTAAAAAAGGCAAGATTGCCTAGAATGACCTGCTATGATAACTATAATTATTCTGTACCATCTCCAACAAAGCACTATCTAAAATATCCAGTCAGAATATGACAAAAAAGGAAAATGATAAATGTTGGAGGGTATGTGGGAAAACTGGAACACTAATGCACTATGGGTGAAGTTATCTGCTCATCCAACTATTCTGGAAAACAATTGAAAATTGTGCCTAAAAGAGCTATAAAACTCTGTCTACCCCTTGTTCCAACAATACCACTCCAAAGCCTATATTCCAAATAAACTAAAAAAAGGGGGGGGGGAGACATATCTGTACAAAAATATTTATAGCTGCTCTTTTTTGTGGTAACTAAGAGTTGGAAATTGAGGGGATGCTCATCAATTAGGGAATGATTGAACAAGTTGAGTTATATAATTATAATGGAATATTATGTTATGTAAGAAATTACAAACAGGATAATTTCAGAAAAACCTGAAAAGATTTACATGACTTGCTACAAAATAAAATGAGCAGAACAAGAAAAACACTGTACACAGTAACAGCAATATTATACAATACAGAACTGCAAATGACTTATGTATTTTCAGCAATACAATGATTCAAATGATTCATAATGAAAATGCAATTTACTTTCAGAGATAGAATTTTTATTGTCTAAATACACATTGAAGCACACTATTTTTCACTTTTTTCCCTTTTTGGGAGTATCTGTCTTGCACAAAATGATCAACATGGAAATGTTTTATATGCCTGTACATGTATAATCTATATCAATTTGCTTACCATCTCAGAGATAGGAAGGAAGGAAGAAAGAGAAAAAATCTGGAACTTAAAACTTTACCAAAAAAAAACAAAAAACAAATAATATTTTAAAATGTTTTAACATGTAATTGGGGAGAAAAATTTTAAAAAGTAATTAAATATTACAAGGTAGACAAAATATTTTGATCAAAGAACTTATCATCCAATTACAAATCTGCTTGAGAAATGATAACTCCTTTCTTATGAAGAGATATTTACAAACTGAGTCTCTACAATTCAAAATGCAAGCTGACACATGTGGTATTAAAGAAGTACTGAGATTTATATCTTCAAGTATATGTCTGGTCCTGGGGACTGGATTTTACATATCTTTCAAAAATTCCTATCATTTCACACTACACACTGCACAAGCAAGAATTCAATCAATATTTGTTGGTTAAATATTAACTGATAACCATTTTTGTTTATTCATTTTTCAGTCATATCTGACTCTTCATAACCTCATTTGGATTTTGGCTTGGGTTTGGGGGACTTTGGGGTTAATTTTTGGGCAGAGATAGTGGAGTTGTTTGCCATTTCCTTCTTCAACTCATTTTACAAATGAGGAACTGAGGCAAACAGGATTAAGTGACTTTTCTATGGTCACAACTAGTAAGTGTCTGAGGCTGTATTTGAACTCAAGAAGAGGAGTATTCCTGACTCCAGACCCTGCATTGTATCCACTGAGCCACCTATTTGCCCTTAATCCAGGAAAAGAAACAAAGAATTACTGGTAACCTACTTTAGCACATGAATCACTCAGAGAGTGGCATATGTGGAATAAAATGTTTGTTTTCCATTATATAATAGGTTGGGAGCGCATAAGCAAAAAAATTCAGTCAACTAGGAATTAAATTTACCAAAGGAATACCATACTACATATAGATAACTATGAGGCAATTGATTAAAACTTATTCTTTTTATCATATCCTCATCTGAATATCAACAAAATCAACAAAACTTGGAAATTACTATTCATTGTTGCAACTCTTACATTTTATATTTGTATGTATACATATATACATCCCATACCTGCACACAACAAACACTATATTTCTGGTTCTTGCGGCCATTCTGTAGTCATTCACACGGACTCTGGGTGCTACTTCTGTTAGTAAGAGTGCTATGCTACTCTTGGAGACTAGAAAATTTTTTCATTTTTTATATGCATAGCTCTAGTGCCTAGTACAAGCCTGGTATGTTGAAGGAATTTAATGGTTGTTATTAAATGAATTATGAGGCAAAGGTATATGTTTAATAATCATACTCAATGACAAAGTTATATAACATCCATACAAATTTTGGAAGCAAAGACAAAACAAGCAATGAAGAGTAATTAGAAGACTTGAGATGGAAAAGAGAAAACTACAGAAACTGACTGGGGGAAGCATAATATTCTCACAATTTTTTTTTCTTGTAGGCCTTTTTTTTCCCTTTCTTTTTGTTCTCTCTCTCTCTCTCTCTCTCTCTCTCTCTCTCTCTCTCTCTCTCTCTCTCTCTCTCTCTCTCTCTCTCTCTCTTCTCTTTTTTTTTTTTTTTAGCACAACTGGACAAATATGGAAATATGTTTAAAAAGGATTGTACATATTTAACCAATATCAGATCATTTTCTGTCTTGGGAAGGGGAAAGGTAAAGGAAGGAGAGAAAATTTGGAACACAACGTTTTACAAAAAATGAATGATGAAAACGCTTTACTTCTATTGAAAAAATAAAACATTATTGAGGAGGAAAAGAGTGATTTGGAAACAATAAAGTCCCTTGCTTGGAATTTACTCCCATTTCACCTCTGCCTCTTACAATCCTTCATTTTCTTAAAGTCTCAATTCTAAACTGTAAGTTTTTCTTTCTTCTTGTTAATGATTTTTTCTTTTCAAACTGTCTTGAACTTACCTATCTATAAAAATATTGTCTCACTCACCTCTACAAACTAAGCTTTACTTCCCACTAGAATTTAATCTCCTTGTGCACATAGTGTTTATATCTTCATCAGCTTTACTCAATGTCTTGTACACACTGTATACCTAATAAATGCTTATCAGATCCAATTGACTTGCAATCCTCTTATTTATTTCCTTCTGAACAAAGACAGTTTGCAAATATTTCTGTTACTGGAAAAGATTAGTTCTGTCATCTGAAGATCTACTTCAGTATTCTAAATGTTTTTAAATCGAAACAATGTTAATTTTTCAGAAGTAATTATATTTTATGGCTAATATTAGCTTACAATTAATTAGAAAATGGTAAATTTACAAGATAGCATGAGAAAAATTCCTTATTCATTACTTTTTTAATGATGAGCATTTTGAGCAAAAATAAATAAATAAATAAATATCCCAATGTAAAAGGTATTTTAAATATCAACAAGTTTTACCCACTCATATTTCCTTACATTGAAAAATATATCATAAAAAGGAATTTTTGTAAAAAGCCTGACTCAGTTCCTGCTCTTGGTCTCAACAGTACTGCTACAATATTTCTAGGATATGTTGTAAGCTAATTTTTAAATAAACTATTTATCCATAAAACGCCTCTATAAAATATTCAAACTCCTCTGAGCTTCTGTCAAGTTCTCTATTAAGATTGCAAATTTTTTATTAGCTACGAACACATAAAAGAATTCATTTTACATGCTCTTCACTCTGAACAGAAGAATAAACAAATACTGTCATTCAAACTCAAATCCAACATAGATTAAATTAAGGCTTGATCCAGGTCTGTGAGAGGATAAGAATTAGACTGTATGTGAAACCATAGATTCCAAGCTGTTCTCAAAATCATCTTTGAAATTTTATTCATCTACCTTTGATTTCTCTCATTAAGAGAAATTAAATCAACCAGCCACTGTGCTATGAATGTATACATACAAACAAACAAGAATGTGCATGCATGCACAAAACACATATACACATACTAACTACAAAAAGCAAACTCTACTGAATAACTTCATTTTTTTATTGCTCAATCTTTCTGGATAAATGTTTATGTACATAAAAAACTAAATAAAATAAAAATGCCCAAGTTAAGAAAAAAATCTAGAAAATAAATATTAACATTGCAATAATAATAATAGCTAACATTTATATAGTGCTTACTATATAAGTAACACAGTGCTAAGCACTGTGCTAATACCTCATTTGATACTCACAATAACCAAACATAGGAGATAAGTACTATTTAAATTTCGCCATCATTTTACAGATAAGGAAAGTGAGGCAAATAATAATTAAGTGACTTGCCCAAGGTCACATAGGTTAAGAAGTATCTGAGGCTAGTTTAACTCAGATCTATCTCCAGACCCAGTGCTCTATCCCCCAATTTCAAAATCTGTGATTAGCAACTTCATAGGAGGTTTCATAACTGAATATAGGGGTTGTGAAATAATAATTTATTATCAGTAAATGTTTGATTTGCATATCCATTTCAAATAACTATATACCCAGGGCCATGTAAAAATTTCTAGATGAAAAGAGATAGCAAGTAGAAAAAAATTTAACAAGCCCTGCTCTAGCTACTGTGCTACCAAGCTGCTGCTGATAAGCTCTAATTTTAGATAAAAATATAAAATTCTGATACATAATATTAGTTTTCCCATTGTAGAAGTAAATTCCTACTCTTCTTTGATGCCTTATCATGGTATAAGCTCAGACTCAAGAAGGGACTGTTTAGTTCAACCCTTTCAGTTTACAGGTTAGAAAACTGACCCCCAGATGACTTCATCAGGTCACACAGATAGTGATAAATTATATCAGAAGTGGAATTGGAACCTAGCTCATCTGACTTCAGAGTCAAATTTCTTTCTACTACACCAGAGGTCAAGGTCACTTGCCACTGAAGTATAAACTATATAGGGATGATGTGCAGAAAATCAATCATACTTGATTCAAAATCAATGATGATATTCACTGATTTATTATAGATCACATAAGTGATTGGAAAAGTATATGATTGTGTGAATAGTCTAAACGTGTAAGACATTTTAATGTTATTAGATCTCTCTGCAATAACAATGCCAAAATTATTCAATATTCATATGTGGGAATATTGAGAGGGTAAAGATCTATGTGAAGGAGTGTCAGTCAATTCTCTGAGTACAGAGCAGCCTTCTTTTGAGACTTTTTATCTATTAATTTAGCTAATGAATTAACCAGTTTTTTTTAGATGCAATACATAGTAGATTTGTGAAATTATGTTCCTAAAACATCTTGAGTGCCTTTGAAAAAACTCTCCATAAAAGAAAAAATATATACTTAATAATTCTATTTTTAAAGCCAAAGAAAATGGGGACAGACTCCATAAAATTTAGATGGGTAAGAATCACATTTTTTTTTATCTTAAGATACACACAGGTATGCATAGCATGTAGCATCACATCTATTAGTATCCTGTTAATATTTATATAAGATGAATATTAAAAATTTAAAAGAAATTTTAATGTATCTTCTAGATGGGCTGGTCAAAATAAATGTTTATAGGATAGAAATATTTTCCACTCAAAAGATAATATTATTGTTATCTATAATAAAGTTGGCCCTTCAAATATTATCTTATCTGGACAGTTCTACTTAATCTATTATTTAGTCATTCTTGCAGATTCCAAACTTTTCATAATGTTATTACATCAGGATTAATGTGAAAGTTTCTTCTCTCCACCCAAGTTAAACATTTTTCACTATGGTACCAAGGCACAAGTCATCTATAAGTAATGGTAATATCAAGAGGAAAGGAATGTGCACTAACTCTGAGTTTTAGATAGCTAATCAGAAAAAAAAAATGATATAATCAATCGGTATAATATCACCCCATATGGATATGTGTGGTAATTAAGAAAGAAATCTAGCCAGTAAACTCCAAAATATCTTTGAAAGGTTCAGAGGTGTAAAAGGAAAAAAAAATTGTTTTCAAGAGCATCTGTAGGTAAGGGTATGATATCCTATATGAACACAGAGAGGAAAAGAGGGAGAGAAAGAAGGAGGAAAGGATGGAGGGAAAGAGAGAAAAGGAGAGCAAAGAGAACAAGAAGAGCAAAGAGAGGAAAGAAGGAAGGAAGACAGGGAGGGAGGGAGGAAGGATTCCAACTGATCAATTCTAATCTAGCTTTATTCACAGAGATTGTTGTTTGTCCTTTGTTCTTGAAGAGGATTATGACATCAGAAAGGTGATACCATGACATGTAAGTGAATTGAATTTGATGGAAGGAGGGTTGGGCAAGATCACCTGTCTCCCTTTCCCCTCCAGAGTTATCTGGGTCCAGTGGCAATGGGTCCCTAAGCTAAGACCTATTTGGCCATTGCTTCAGTCCTGAAGCTTGGTCCATATCTTCTTAGACTTTAAATGAATTCATTCAATATCTATACCTAGTATAATAACTGAAGTTTCATCACTCAATGTATTTAATTCTGGATTACTTATTTTCTTTTATTCTGAGAACTACAAATTCAAATATGCAATGGTCTCCTAGTTATGTTCTATTGAGGACCATCTGAAGAGAACAGTACAGGACATGGTGTTTTGGGGGTTCAGTAAAGAATAATCAAAAAAGAATTTACCACCTTGTGGCATCACAGAACAGGAGAAAGGAAATCACTAGTTCAAGGTTAACACTAATAACAACTAGTATTTGTATAGCACTCTAAGATTTACACTATACTTTATGTATCTTACCTTGTTTGATCATCCAACAACTCAATGAAATAGATATTATTCACCTTTTACAGGTGAGAAAACTGACGTAGAGAAAGATTCAGCAACCTTCCCAGGGTCACAAACTTAAAAAGTGTCTGAGATAAGATCTGAAATCAGGTCTTCTAATATCTAAGTCCAACACTGCCCTCTGCGACACCCAGCTCCTACAAGTTACAAGATAACAGCTACCAACCTCTCACAAGAATGTCACACAATGGGAATAGACTATTGTGGAGGATAAGGTGGGAGTGAAAGCTATCAATTATTACAGATCTTTGTACTTTAAAATAGTTTGACAAAAATTAACCTGCACATTTTCTTAAGGTGAAACATGAAAGAAGAATAAAAGTAAAATTTTAAAAATAATGCAGGAGAAAGAAATACTATACCTCCTACATTATTTCAAAATAAAACCTATATAAGAGAATACAAAACTTGGTTCATTTTTAGAGGATTCTGTGTTAAAGAATATTAGCTTCCCTTTTAAAAAAAATCAAAGATGAGATTTTGAATGTGAAATAATAGTTCATGGTTTAAAAACATTTTAAACATTTTTGTTTTGTTTTGTCTTTGTATCCTCAGCATGTCACACTATGCCTTATACTTATTAAATTCTTGTTAGATTGGACTGCATTAGTTGATAAAGCAGAGATATGTCGGCCATGGAAAATTCAAAAACAAAACTAAAAATGGAAACTTTGAGTTAGAAATGATTAGACAATTGTGGATCACAATCTCTGCCAATATGTGTGGTCAAATGTTTATGGAGAAGCAACTGTACTCTGAACGGGTCCAGTAAGAGTTATTTCTAAGGATGTAACCAAGACTCACCTTAAAATAAAGTCAGATTTAAATAACTGGAAAGACATTAAGTGCTCTTGGATAGGTTGAGCGAATATAATCAAGATGACAATACTCCCTAAACTAATCTATTTATTTAGTGCTATACCAATCAGACTCCCAAGAAACTATTTTAATGACCTAGAAAAAATAACAATGAAATTCATATGGAAGAACAAAAGGTCGAGAATTTCAAGGGACGTAATGAAAAAAAAATCAAATGAAGGTGGCCTAGCTGTACCTGATCTAGAACTGTATTATAAAGCAGCAGTCACCAAAACCATTTGGTATTGGCTAAGAAACAGACTAGTTGATCAGTGGAATAGGTTAGGTTCACAGGAAAAGATAGTGAATAAAAATAGCAATCTAGTGTTTGACAAATCCAAAGATCCCAACTTTTGGGATAAGAATTCATTATTTGACAAAAACTGCCGGGAAAACTGTAAATCAGTATGGCAGAAACTAGGCATAGACCCACATTTAACACCACATACTAAGATAAAATCAAAATGGGTCCAAGATTTAGGCATAAAGAACGAGATCATAAATAAATTAGAGGAACATAAGATAGTTTACCTCTCAGACCTGTGGAGGAGGAAGGAATTTGTGATCAAAGGAGAACTAGAGATCATTATTGATCACAAAATAGAAAATTTTGATTACATCAAATTAAAAAGCTTTTGTACAAATAAAAGTAATGCAAACAAGATTAGAAGGGAAGTAACAAATTGGGAAAATATTTTTACAGGTAAATGTTCTGATAAAGGCCTCATTTCCAAAATATACAGAGAATTCACACTAATTTATAAGAAATCAAGCCATTCTCCAATTGATAAGGGGTCAAAGGATATGAACAGACAATTTTCAGATGATGAAATTGAAACTATTTCCACTCATATGAAAGAGTGTTACAAATCACTACTGATCAGAGAAATGCAAATTAAGACAACTCTGACATACCACTACACACCTGTCAGATTGGCTAAGATGACAGGAACAAATAATGATGAATATTGGAGGAGATGTGGAAAAACTGGGACACTGATGCATTGTTGGTGGAGTTGTGAAAGAATCCAACCCTTCTGGAGAACAATCTGGAATTATGCCCCAAAAGTTATCAAACTCTGCATACCCTTTGATCCAGCAGTGCTACTACTGGGCTTATATCCCAAGGAAATCCCAAGGAAAGAAGGGAAAGGGGCCTGTATGTGCTAAAATGTTTGTGGCAGCCCTTTTTGTAGCGGCTAGAAACTGGAAAATGAACAGATGCCCATCAATTGGAGAATGATTGGGTAAATTATGGCATATGAATGTTATGGAATATTATTGTTCTGTAAGAAATGACCAGCAGGATGAATACAGGGAGGTTTGGAGAGACTTAGATCAACTGATGCTGAGTGAAATGAGCAGAACTAGGAGATCATTATACACTTCAACAAAAATACTATATGAGGATGTATTCTCATGGAAGTAGATATCTTCAACATAGAGAAGAGCTAAAACAATTCCAAATGATCAATAATGGACAGAATCAGCTATACCCAGAGAAGGAATACTGGGAAATAAGTGTAAACTGTTTGCATTTTTGTTTTTCTCCCCAGGCTATTTTTACCTTCCAAATTCAATTCTTCCTTTGCAACAACAACAATAACAGCAAAATTAGGTTCTGCACATATATATTGTACCTAGGATATACTATAACATATTTAATATGTATGGGAATGCCTGCCATCTAGGGGAGGAGGTGGAGGAAAGGAGGGGAAAAATTCAGAACAGAAGGAAGTACAAGGGATAATGTTGTAAAAAATTACCTATACATATGTACTGTCAAAAAATGTTATAATTATAAAATTAATTAAAAAAAATTTTTTTTAATTCTTTTTTGAGTTCTTCTAGAAATTCCCGGGGTGGGGGGGGGGGGAGAAAAAGAGGGAAGCCATTTCACATTACTCTTTGTGGTACAAGCTTTTTTAACTAAAGTGTCCTCCTCTGAAAACAAACCCCAACCTTCCCTGTTCCCATAATATTTCAATAGTGGGATTTCTTGTTTCTGGTTCATTTTTTTTTAATAAGAGGTATTCACTACACACCTGTCAGATTGGCTAAGATAACAGGAAAAAATAATGATAAATGCTGGAAGGGATATGGGAAAACTGGGACACTGATACATTGTTGGTGAAGTTGAAAAACAATCCAACCATTCTGGAGACCAATTTGGAACTGTACTCAAAAAGTTATCAAATTGTGCATATTCTTTGATCCAGCAGTGCTACTACTGGGCTTATATCTCAAAGAAATACGAAAGAAGGGAAAGGGACCCACATGTGCAAAAATGTTTGTGGCAGCCCTTTTTGTAGTGGCAAAAAAACTGGAAGATGAATGGATGTCCATCAATTGAAGAATGGTTGAACAAATTGTGGTATATGAATGTTATGGAATATTATCATTCTGTAAGAAATGACCAGAAGAATGATTTTAGAAAGGCCCGGAGAGACTTACATGGACTGATGCTGAGTGAAATAAGCAGAATCAGGAGATCATTATACACTTCAACAACAATACTATGTGATGATCAATTCTAACGGACATGGCCATCTTCAACAATGAGATGATTCAACCCAGTTTCAATTGTTCAATAATGAAGAGAATCAGCTACACCTAGAAAAAGAACTATGGGAAATGAGTGTAGACCATAACATAGCATTTCTACTCTTTCTGTTATTATTTACTTGCATTTTTGTTTTCCTTCTCATGTTTTTTTACCTTCCTTCTAGACGTGATTTCTCTTGTGCAGCAAGATAACTGTATAAATATGTACACATATATTATATTTAACATATACTTTAACATATTTAACAAGTATTGAACTACCTACCATCTAGGGGAGGGGGTGGGAGGAAGGAGGGGAAAAGTGGGAATAGAAGGTTTTGCAAGGGTGAATGTTAAATGCATTATTTTGTAAATAAAAAAGCTATAATAATAATAATATAAATAAACAAATAAATAAAATAAGAGGTATTAGTGTAAGTATCTCTAATAGTGGTGTGGAGGGGTGCCTCAAGCTTCCCTTATGTTCTACCCTCTGACCAGGAATCCCAAACCAAGCCCTCCACCCTCCTGCAAGTGCCCCCAGCCAACAGCATCCCTACCCCACTGCTTCTGAAGTCACCAGATATGCAGGTTTCTTCTTGCCCAGGGTCCTGTTTCAGCCTGCATAGCTGGGCCTGGCACTACTAATCAGTGGAGATTCCCTTGTCCTCCCAGACTCAGACCCTGACTACACAAACATTCAAGGAGGTGACTCCCCTGATAAGGCTCCAGCCACACCCAGCTAGCCCAAGGGGGTTTCTGAGGAGCTAGCCTCTAAGTGTTTTCACTTTACAGGTTAATCCCTAGCCTAGGGTCTTTCTTTGTCTTCTCAAGTATGTCTAGAGAACATGTTCTGCCCAAGTATTCTTAGTTTTCATCACTCAGTGTTTGCCCTGAGGCACAAATTAGTTCTATTTGTGGGAGAAATTGAAGAGCTTGAAATTTACCAACCTACTCCCCTATCTTTCCAAAATCATTCCCCCCCTTCATTTTTTAAATGAGAAATATTAGTGTAAGCAACTAATCCTGGGGTGGAGGATGCCTCTAGTTTCACTTCAGTTCTCCCCTATGACCTGGAATCCCAAACTAAAAACTCCACCCTCCTGCAAGTGCCCACATCCAGCAGAGTCCCTGCCCACTATTTTTATACTCACTGGGTATACTGGTTCCTTCTCACCTAGGGCAATGTCTCTGCCATAACTAATCAGCTGAGGGTCAGTTAGTCTTCCCAGACCCAGACAAAATAGACAAAAGTTTCTGTGGTTTGGGTTGAGGCTATTTAAGACTCCAGCTAGCCCAAGGGTTCCTCACTTGCTGTTTCTGTAGAGCCAACCTGGAGATGTTTACACTTCACCTGGGTTAAACTTCAGTCCTGGTTTCTTTCATTGGGTCTTCTCAGGTTGTTCTAGGAGGTTCCTTGTTCTGTTCCAAGTCTTATTTGTTTTTCACAGGTCTATGTTCACCATGAGGTACAATTTTATTTTGTTAATGTGGGAAATCAGGAGAACTTAGAATTTTTTAATCTATTCCACCACTGAAGTATAATTTTTTTGTCTTACATGGATGGAAAAGTATTTTGATACCAGATTGTGGAGAGTCTAAGATAATAGATTTTCCCTTGATGGTAATATATATATAATCTTCTCTGCGGACATGTAGAGGAATTAGATGTTTTATATATTCCTGTAGGACTTTCTCTGTATTACTTTGTTTTTCTTCCCTCTTTCATTAGTTTATAATTTCCCAAAGAGCCATCAACCAATATTCTACTTCTTTGTTGTTCATCAGAGCTCACAGAGAGTTTTCAATAAATACATTTTTTAACTGACTGCTTATAGAATGCTATCCTTTAAAAATTAAGAAGATAAATCCCTCTTTAAGAAGAAAATCACGGAATAGACAAAAATTTGTATCCAGACTTCAAGCATTTGTCACCGAAAGCTTCTTATTAGTTGTTTTAAGAGAATAAACTTTGAGATGTTATCACAATGCATTTGTAAATAGATCGGAACATTATTTGTTGTGATATTTATTGTTATGTGTGATCCAGGGATCTCTAAGCAGTTGGTTGTGATTTAGTAGATTTTAAAGGATTACATAGTAAATCTTTCTCTCTTTTATGACACCACACATTTTTATCTGCAATATTCCATCCTTTCTGTGGTTTGACAGAATTTCTAATACAGAGGAAAACATTTTTTTAATGAGCTTATTCTCACTTTTTTTTTTGTTTGGTTGGTTTTGTTTTTAAAAACTGGGTTTCTCGTTCTCACCCAGCTGGAAATGCAAAGACTATTCACAAACCATATCCCATTACTGATTAGTGTAGGTGCTCTGACTAGCTGTGTTTCCAAACTTGGACATCAAGTAAATGATAAACAATACAGATAAGTTTACCTAAGTGGCATGCATCTAATTGGCAAAGTCCTCTGCAATTCAGAACTTCAAATTTCAAGCAATCTCAGTCACAGTCGCCTGGGTAATCTGGATTGCTGGCATATACAACCAAGTCCAAATTTATTCACTCTTCAAAAATATTGAATCTGTGATTGGGCATTATGCTATCATCAATTGATGCTGCTTGTTTGGATCATATGTTTCAATCTGAAAGATGCTTTAATTTGAATGTGATTACTCTTATTTCCAACTTTTATGCTATGAAAGAGAAAAACTCTATAATAGCACCTTAAGATAAAAAAAAACAAAAACAAAAACAAAACAAATCTTTCAGCTAAAGGACATATTTTCAAGTGTTCTTGTCCCCAATAAATGATCATTCATTTAGAAAAGTTTCAGGGACTCCATAGGCCTGTATTATAAAATATCTATATCAAAAAGAAACCAGTTGGAATAATTAAACAAAATGACAGCCCCTCCCAGGGCATGTGTGAACACAAGGAAGCACTGAGATTACAGTGACCTGAATGCTAATAAGTACCTAAAACTACAAAATAAGTACATAAGGCTACTTAAGCCATGATCTATGATGTAACATAAAATTTAAAAGTGAGCAGCAGATGTAGGAATGAGAAAGTTTTTAGCATCAATGGCAAGACTACTATGGAAGTATATTCTTCATTTTAATTAAAGTAAAATGGAAAATATTAAGAAATATTATTTTCTGTAAAATTCTTTCCAAAATTCTTGGGAAAGACTCTTACAAAGGTAGGTGATACATGAAGGACAAAAAGCTTTCATTAGTAAATAAAATGAGATGATATTTACTAAAAATCCTTTTGTACTATACTTGACATTTAGTAGGTACTATACCTACATTCCATTCCCTTCCATTATTATGAGAATGAATTGAATGATATACAGAAACTTAACAAAGACTATCTCGGATCTAGATAAGAACAGTTGGCTTTCCCCAACCCTTATACTGCCATCCCCTGAAGGAATTAGACTAAGTTCTACCTTTTAGGAACTACCTTCTAATTTAACTGGAGGCATTCAAACCATTTCTTATTTATTTTTAATAGCTTTTTATTTAAAAACATATGCATGGGTAATTTTTCAATACTGACCCTTGAAAAACCTTCTGTTGCAACTTTTCTCCTCCTTTCCCCTACCTCCTTCTCTAGATGGAGGTAGTCGAATACATGTTAAATATGTTTAAGTATATGTTAAATCTGATACTTGCATACATATTTACACAGTTGTCTTGCTGCATAAGAAAAATCAGATCTAGAAAGAAAAAAACCTGAGATGGAAAAAAATGCAAGCAAACCAAGAGAAAGCATGAAAATGCTATTTTGTGGTCCACACTCAATTCCCACAGGCCTCTCTTCATTAATGAACAATTAGAACTGGTTTGAATCATCTCATTGTTGAAGATGGCCACGTCCATCAGAATTGATCATTATACAGTATTGTTGTTGAAGTGTATAATGATCTCCTGGTTCTGCTCATTTCACTTAGCTTTAGTTCATATAAGTCTCTCCAAGCCTCTCTATAGTCATTCTGCTGGTCATTTCTTTTTCTTTTTCTTTTTTTTTCATTGTTTAAGAACCTTCATTTCTAATCTACCATGAATGGTTGTATCTTTTTTACATCACTGACAATTGCCAAACCTTTTGTTCTAATTTTTCCTTCCTTCCCCCCACCCAGATGGCATGTTGACCAATACATGTTAAATACGTTAAAGTATAAATTAAATATAATATATGTATATATGTGCAAACAGTTGTTTTGCTGTACAAAAAGAATCGGACTTTGAAATAGTGTACAATTAGCCTGTGAAGGAAATAAAAAATGAAGGCAGACAAAAAATAGAGGGATTGGAAATTCTATGTAGTGGTTCATAGTCATCTCCTAGAGCTCTTTCACTGGGTGTAGCTGGTTCAGTTCATTACTGCTCTATTGGAACTGATTTGGTTCATCTCATTGTTGAAGATGGCCACATCCATCAGAATTGATCATCATACAGTATTGTTGTTGAAATATACAACTATCTCCTGGTCCTGCTCAGCATCAGTTCATGGAAGTCTCTCCAGGCCTTTCTGAAATCATACTGTTGGTCATTTCTTACAGAACAATAATATTCCATAATATTCATATACTACAAATTATTCAACCATTCTCCAATTGGTGGGCATTCACTTACTTTCCAATTTCTGGCCACTACAAAGAGGGCTGCCACAAACATTCTTGAACATACAGGTCCCTTTCCCTTCTTTAAGATCTCTCTGGGATATAAGCCCAGTAGTAGCACTGCTGGATCAAAGGGTATGCACCGTTTCATAACTTTTTGGGCATAGTTCCAAATTGCTCTCCAGAATGGTTGGCTCTGTTCACAACTCCACCAACAATACATCAGTGTCCCAGTTTTCCCACATCCCTTCCAACATTTGTCACTATCTTTTCCTGTCATCTTAGCAATCTGACAGGTGTGTAGTGGTATATCAGAGTTGTCTTAATTTGCATTTCTCTGATCAATAATGATTTAGAACATGTTTTCATATGACTAGAAATAGGTTCAATTTCTTCATCTGAAAATTGTCTATTCACATGCTTTGACCATTTATAATTGGAGAATGGCTTGATTTCTTACAAATTAGAGTCAATTCTCTATATGTTTTGGAAATGAGACTTTTATCAGAACCTTTAATTGTAAAAATGTTTTCACAGTTTATTGCTTCCCTTCTAATCTTGTCTGCATTAGTTTTGTTTATACAAAAACTTTTTAACTTGATATAATCAAAAATTTCTATTTTGTGATCAATAATGATCTCTAGTTCTTCTTTGGTCACAAATTCTTCCCTCCTCCACAAGTCTGAGTGGTAAACTATCCTATATTCCTCTAATTTATTTATGATCTCATTCTTTATGCCTATATCATGAACCCATTTTGACCTTATCTTGGTGTATGGTGTTAAGTGTAGGTCAATGCCTAGTTTCTGCCATACTAATTTCCAATTTTCCCAGCAGTTTTTGTCAAATAATGAATTCTTATCCCAAAATCTGGGGTCTCTGGGTTTATCAAACACTAGATTGTTATAGTCATTGACTATTTTGTCCTTTGAACCTAACCTATTCCATTGATCAACTAATCTATTTCTTAGCCAATACCAAATGGTTTTGATGACCGCTGCTTTATAATTTAGCTTTAGATCAGGTACAGCAAGGCCACCTTCATTTGATTTTTTTTCATTGGTTCCCTTGAAATTTTTGACCTTTTGTTTTTCCAGATGAATTTTGTTTTCCTTTTTACTCATTTTAACAATAACAAAAAACAAAACAAAACAAAACAAACAAACAAACAAACAAAAACAGGCTATGGTCTGCTTTGGGGGCATTGAGGGCTTACCAAGCTTCCTCAATAGACAAGAGGAAATGGCCACAAAGCACCAGCAGAAAGACAGCAGCACCCTGAGATCACCCTAAGTCACTCCTGGTACTGGGTGGGTGTGACCAGGTCCCATCAGATTCCGGCACTTTGGGGTACATGCTTTATCCTCTGTGTTTATGTTGTAGGTTTTATGCTTCTCTGCTGATCTACTGTCTTGCTGCCAGCGCAGAGTATCAGACTGTAGTAGAGTTCTCCCTGCAGATTTTCCACTCTTGGAGACCACACCCCACCCCACTCTGATCAGTCTGAGTTGTCCTCCGTGCTCTGCCTGCTTTCCTACCTGTGCCTGTGCCTGGCCTCCTCCTGTACCTGCACTCAGCCAAAACAGACCTTTTCTGGCATTCTTCAAGATGATCTTTTGTTGGTAATGTGTTGTACTCCCTATATTTGTGGGTTCTGAGGTCCAGCACTAATTCTGAAGCTGAATTTCATAGTTTGAAAGTAGTAGAGGAGCTTAGAATGAAGTGTGTGTCCTCTCCACCATCTTGGCTCTTATTAAATTTGAATTCTGGATATAGATTCATAAGAGGAACCTGACTAATTCCTTAAGGAGTATGGTCCAGAAGGAAAAGGCTGAAGCTATACCTGGTCCATTTTGGAATGTTAATCCAGATTGTATTTTCAGATACTTTTTTCTTGTTCAGTAGTCTTATAAATGTTGCCTGAAATATTTTTTGGGGAGAGATTCATGTCAGAAGTCACAAGGAACTATCCCAATCTGAAAATCTCTCTTCAAACTAGGAATAACTTTAAATTTATAGCAATGTTAAATAAATAAATTGGTGTTTGTAAGATTAGTGACTAATGAAGAATAGACTTAGTAGTAATATTTTTTTTCTTCAATTCTATTGATATTGAATCTCTTGTCTCACTCTCACCCCCCACTATCCCTTCTGAGTTATATTTGGAAACTGTTTTGCAAACCACAGGGGCTGGGGAAAGTATATTAAGGAAAAAATACTTGTTAAGCAACTATTATGCTTTTTATTTGCAATTTATGCAAATGTTTATTCATTTTATCCTCACAACAACTCTAGGAGGTAGATATTATTATTATCCTCATTTTATGATTGAGAAAAAACAAACAAATAGAAGTTAAACACAGAATCAAAGTTTGTGTCTGAGACTAGATTTGAACTCATGTCTTCTTAACTAAGTCCAGAGCTGTATTCATTGTGCCACCCAAATGCCTCAAATTTAAGGTTGTAAGCAATCATTAATGTGTCAGATAATTGTTCCCTTCATTTCAGTACTGGTTTAATATTTTATCAATATTGTTTATTGGGGATCTTCATGGTACAATGAACAGCTAAATATTAAGACCCAAGATGATGTAATGTTTTGTAAATGTAATGTAAATGATTTTTGGGGTCCTCTGATTTTGGGATTCTTCTGTTCCAATGGATCAGTGGTCCTGGGTCTTTAGGCTTTGGAATCTGCCTCAGGAAACTCACAAACCCAATCTATCTGATTCTGACTACTCCTTAGCCAAATAGCTTCTGGCCTCAGGAAATTCCCACAAATCAAATTCCTGAGACAATAATGAATGAAATCACTCCAATTCATTGCTGACTGGTAATCTTGTCAGTAATAATCTGATCAATCAAGAACCACTCCTTCCTACCTCAGAGCCAAAGGATTTTATTTTAAAACCAAATAATTAACATATCTATGACTGAAAGCTGTATAAGTGGATCTCCTTGCTTCAGTTTCTTTACTGAATTCACTTACAATTCAGTTAGCTCAGTAATGGCATCACATTACTTCAACAGACTTTACCCCTTGACTAGGAGATAGGCTCAAACCTGCAAATCTTTTGAGACACCTCATGACACTGGTCTGGGACTTTTGGGGTCCCCCTTTTCCAACCTTAACAAAGAGACTTTAAAAGTTTCCAGTTTCAAACTGGATAAAGATTAAAGAAGTCAGATAAGGAACTTTCCCTATCATTACCTCCCTATTATAATTTTGTTTTCTTTTATCCCAAATATTCCCCACCTGTTCTTTTTCTTTTTCCTTTTGAAAGAAGAGTTTAAAAGCCTTTTAATGCCTTCTTTGGGAAATGAGAGGTTCCTGGATTAATTTTTAGACAATTCTTTGTTATTAAGTAATATATGCTGTCAAGCTGTCTTGGCAATAATTACAAACAATATATTTCTGTCTATACCAGTTTATAAACAACTACACTAATTCTTTGGAGAAAAATTTTCCATGAAAAAGTCTATATGACACCAAAAAAAAAGAAAATATGTTTTTCAGAAACTTAAAGTAAATTTGTGATATATGTTTGACATTTTTATGTGTACCTTTTATCTCCATCAATGGAATGGATCAATTAATATAATCTTAAGGGTTTACTGGTTGTAAATTCCTTCAGGAAAGGGACTCTCTTCACATATCACATACTCAACTTAGCAAAGTTTCCAGTATACTTGTAATGGGCCAGAACTCTTATATTTGAAACAAGGATTCTTACAAGGTGCTAATTCAGTGGAATTGACAAGACAATAGTTATCTAGTCTAGCATGGTGATTAATAGTTCTCTAGTTCAGTACAAGTACTTAGTATTTAATGTAGTTCTACAAGATTCACACCTATGATGTAATTAAAACAGAGCATATAAGCTGGGACAAACTCAGCAAGATTCATTTCATCTTCCACCTTTGTGGAGGCTTCAGCTGAAGCACAAGCCCTTGGACTCAGAATCAGAGAGTCAGATTCATTCACTTCACCTCACACCACCATGGTGGCTGGCCTCCTGCACTTCCCCCACTGAGACCAAAGCCAGTCTTAAAAGCGGCTCCCAATACCTCCAGAAAACCAACAAGAACATTACATTTTGGCGCCCATCTCATGATCCTCCCTCCCAATTAACTCTTCATGGAGAGGGAGGGGCAGTAACACAATCAGCATCACCTAGGAAGCAACCTATGACAAGATTACAAAAGGCACTGGTTAAAGCTAAAAAAGAAGGACAAGATACATCTGATTTGATAAATGCATACTGTGCTATTGAAGGGTTTGACTCTTCAGGTCAATAAAGGAGAAAATATGCTCCTTTTGATCTGGAAATTATCAAAGTTCTAAAAAAGGGTTATGCTCTTTATGGGTCTACATTGGTTTATGTTAAGATGGTATTAGAGAATTTGGTTTATGCAATTTTAACCCCTAATGATTGGAAATCTATAGCAAGGACATGTTTAGAATCTGGAAAAAACTTGTTGTGGCTTTTGGAGTATAGTGAACTCTGTAGGATACAAGCCCAATGAAACAGGCAAAGTGGAGTTAACATACAAGTCACCTTTGACCAACTAGCAGGTAAAGGTCAGTATGCAGAAGATCTATCACAGATTAATTACCACATAACAGCATATGAGTAAATTGCTGCTGCTGCTGCTGCTGCTGCTGCTGCTATCAAAGCATGGGGCTCCCTCCCAGGAAGGCAAGATAGAGGGGAAGCCTTCACGAAAATAGAGCAAGGTTCAAATGAACCCTCTGCTGATTTTGTGGAACGTCTACAAACAGCTGTCATACAAACTATTAAGAAAATGCAGCAACAGGAATTATGATAAGACAACTGGCTAAGGAAAATGTTAATGAGGTTTGTAGAAGAATTATTCTGGGACTACACAAGGATGCTCCTTTAGAGGAGGTCATAAGATTCTGTGCCATAGTGGGCACAAATGCCTTTTATACCTAGGCTTTGATGCAGAACATGGGAAGACAGAATCCCTCTTGGCAAGGGACTTCTGGAAAGATTCATCAATGCTTTCGGTGTTGGAAAGTAGGGCATCTGAAAGCTCAATGTAAGCATAGAAATAAGAGTGAGAAGACAGGGTGGGAGAACAAGACCTGAAACCCTATGTCCAAAACGCAACAAGGGCTTCCCCTGGGCCTCAGATTGTAGATTGATACAGGGAAATGAGAGGCAGGGCCCAGCTCCAAGACCTCAAACAATAAACAGGTGGGGCATGATGACAGCCGAGGTTACATCCAAAGAGTCTTTAGTAGTTCAGGATTCTGATGTGATCAACAGAGAAGCAAGCAATTGGATGGGAGAAAGGGATTACAATTGGGGAGAATACAGGCTTTTTAACCTGTCAGAAAGGCAGTGTCCAGTGCAAGCAGCATCAAAATAATTGCCAGGTGATGAGGAGAGATCCAGAAAGTGGCGAATGAAAGGGACCAGATAGATTAACTGCTTGTGGAAGAGTGTATGCTTCTATCTCTGCAGATAGAGAAGGAATCAGATAAATGCCAACAAACCATATTCACCTTGTCCATTGGAGAGAGTCAGAAAAAAAGAAAAAAACCATCAAAACAAAGGAGAAGACTAATAAAACATCTGACACTTAAAGAGCATGGCTGATTAATGAGACTGTTAGAGAACTTCAAAACCCACAAGAATCATTGGATTTCCTGAGATTAAAAATTGTTGATAAGACTGTTGCAGAACTTCAGAACCAGCAGGAACCATTGGATTCTCTGAAACAAGATAAGACTCATAAAGGACTTCAAAATCTGTAGGAATCATTGGATTCCTTGATATATGATGAGACTATTATAGGACTTCAAAACTTGCAGAAATGATTGGATTCCTTAGAACATGAAGTAATGGACAATAGATTTTTAATTAATTTTATACTTATAAATATTTTTGACTGTACACATGCATAGGTAATTTTTTACAACATTATCCCTTGTACCTCCTTCTGTTCTGAATTTTTCCCCTCCTTCCCTCCACCTCCTCCCCTAGATGGCAGGCATTCCCATACATATTAAATATGTTATAGTATATCCTAGGTATAATATATATGTGCAGAACCGAATTTTGCTGTTATTGTTGTTGTTGCAAAGGAAGAATTGGATTTGGAAGGTAAAAATAGCCTGGGGAGAAAAACAAAAAATGCTAACAGTTTACACTCATTTCCCAGTGTTCCTTTTCTGGGAGTAGCTGATTCTGTCCATTATTGATCAATTGGAATCAGATTAGCTCTCCTCTATGTTGAAGATATCCACTTGCATCAGAATACATCCTTATACAGTATTATTGTTAAAGTGTATAATGATCTCCTAGTTCTGCTTATTTCACTCAGCTTCAGTTCATGTAAGTCTCTCCAAGCCTCTCTGTATTCATACCGTTGGTCATTTCTTACAGAACAATAATATTCCATAACATTCATATGCCATAATTTACCCAATCATTCTCCAATTGATGGACATCTGTTCATTTTCCAGTTTCTAGCCACTACAAAAAGGGCTGCCACAAACATTTTAGCACATACAGGCCCCTTTCCCTTCTTTCCTTGGGATTTCCTTGGGATATAAGCCCAGTAGTAGCACTGCTGGATCAAAGGGTATGCAGAGTTTGATAACTTTTGGGGCATAATTCCAGATTGTTCTCCAGAAGGGTTGGATTCTTTCACAACTCCACCAACAATGCATCAGTGTCCCAGTTTTTCCACATCTCCTCCAATATTCATCATTATTTGTTCCTGTCATCTTAGCCAATCTGCCAAGTGTGTAGTGGTATCTCAGAGTTGTCTTAATTTGCATTTCTCTGATCAATAGTGATTTGTAACACTCTTTCATATGAGTGGAAATAGTTTCAATTTCATCATCTGAAAATTGTCTGTTCATATCCTTTGACCATTTATCGATTGGAGAATACCTTGATTTCTTATAAATTAGAGGCAATTTTCTGTATTTTGGAGATGTGGCCTTTATCAGAATCTTTAACTGTAAAAATGTTTTCCCAATTTGTTACTTCCCTTCTAATCTTGTTTGCATTAGTTTTGTTTGTACAAACGCTTTTTAATTTGATGTAAGCAAAATTTTCTATTTTGTGATCAATAATGATCTCTAGTTCTCCTTTGGTCACAAATTCCTTCCTTCTCCACAAGTCTGAGAGGTAAACTATCCTATGTTCCTCTAATTTATTTATAATCTCATTCTTTATGCCTAAATCCTGGACCCATTTTGATCTTATCTTAGTATGTGGTGTTAAATGTGGTTCCATGCCTAGTTTCTGCCATACAAATTTCCAGTTTTCCCAGAAGTTTTGTCAAATAATGAATTCTTATCCCAGAATTTGGGATCTTTGGGTTTGTCAAACCCTAGATTGCTATTTTTATTCACTATCTTTTCCTGTGAACCTAACCTATTCCACTGATCAACTAGTCTATTTCTTAGCCAATACCAAATAGTTTTGGTGACTGCTGCTTTATAATATAGTTCTAGATCAGGTACAGCTAGGCCACCTTCATTTGATTTTTTTTTTTTCATTTTGTCCCTTGAAATTCTCGACCTTTTGTTCTTCCATATGAATTTCATTGTTATTTTTTCTAGGTCATTAAAATAGTTTCTTGGGAGTCTGATTGGTATAGCACTAAATAAACAGATTAGTTTAGGGAGAATTGTCATCTTGATTATATTCGCTCACCCTATCTAAGAGCACTTACTGTCTTTCCAATTATTTAAATCTGACTTTATTTTTGTGGCAAGTGTTTTGTAATTTTGCTCATATAATTCCTGACTTTCCTTTGGTAGATATATTCCCAAATATTTTATACTATTGACAGTTATTTTGAATATAATTTCTCCTTGTATCTCTTGCTGTTGGATTGTGTGGGTGATGTATAAAAATGCTGAGGATTTATGTGGATTTATTTTGTATCCTGTAACTTTGCTAAAGTTCTGAATTATTTCTAATAGCTTTTTAGCAGTTTTTGGGGTTCTCTAAGTATACTATCATGTCATCTGCAAAGAGTAATAGTTTGATTTCCTCATTACCTACTCTAATTCTTTGAATCTCTTTCTCGGCTCTTATTGCCTAGGCTAGCGTTTCTAGTACAATATTGAATATTAATGGTGATAGTGGGCAATCTTGTTTCACTCCTGATATTACTGGGAAAGGTTACAGTTTATCGCCATTACATATGATGTTTACTGACGATTTTATATATGTGCTCCTTATTATTTTAAGGAATAGTCCATTTATTCCTATACTCTCAAGTGTTTTTAGTAGGAATGGGTGTTGGATTTTATCAAATGCTTTTTTTGCATCTATTGAGATGATCATATGGTTTTTGTTAATTTGATTATTGTTATAGTCGATTATGCTAATAGTTTTCCTAATATTGAACCATCACTGCATTCCTGGTATAAATCCCACTTGGTCATAGTGTATTATCCTGGGGATGATTTTCTGTAGTCTTTTTGCTAATATTTTATTTAAGATTTTAGCATCAATATTCATTAGGGAGATTGGTCTATAATTTTCTTTCTCTGTTTTCAGCCTACCTGGTTTAGGTATCAGTACCATGTCTGTGTCATAAAAGGAATTTAGTAGGACTCCTTCAATTCCTATTTTTTCAAATAGTTTACATAGCATTGGAGTTAGTTGTTCTTTAAATGTTTGGTAGAATTTATATGTAAATCCATCTGGTCTTGGGGATTTTTTCTTAGGAAGTTGGTTAATAGCTTGTTGTATTTCTTTTTTTTCTGAAATGGGACTATTTAGAAAATTATTTGTTCCTCTGTTAATCTGGGCAAGCTATATTTTTTAAGGTATTCTTCCATTTCATTTAAGTTATTGAATTTATTGGCATAAAGTTGAGCAAAGTAGCTCCCAACTATTGTTCTAATTTCCTCTTCATTAGTGGTGAGTTCTCCCTTTTCATTTTCAAGATTAACAATTTGCTTTTCCATTTTCCTTTTTTTAATCAGATTTACTAAGGGTTTGTCTATTTTGTTGGTTTTTTTCATAGAACCAACTCTTAGTTTTATTAATTAATTCAGTAGTTTTTTTTTTTTACTTTCAATTTTATTAATCTCACCTTTTATTTTTAGAATTTCAAGTTTCATATTTGTCTGGGGGTTTTTAATTTGTTCCTTTTCTAGCTTTTTTAGTTGTAAGCCCAATTTGTTGACCTTCTCTCTCTATTTTATGCAAGTAGGCCTCTAGAGATAACTTCCCCTTATTACTGCTTTGGCTGTATCCCACACCTTTTGGTATGCTGTCTCATTATTGTCATTTTCTTGGGTGAAGTTATTAATTATGTCTATGATTTGCTGTTTCACCCAGTCATTCTTTAGTATGAGATTATTTAGTTTCCAATTATCTTTTGTTCTATTTTCCCCTGGCTTTTTATTAAATATAATCTTCATTGCATTGTGGTCTGAAAAGGATGCATTTACTATTTCTGTCTTACTGCATTTGATTTTAAGGTTTTTATATCCTAGTATATGATCAATTATTGTATAGTTTGCATGAACTGCTGAGAAGAAAGTGTACTCCTTTATGTCTCCATTTAGCTTTCGCCAAAGATCTATCATATCAAACTTTTCTAGTATTTTATTTACCTCTTTGACTTCTTTTTTATTTATTTTGTGGTTTGATTTATCTAATTCTGAGAGTGCAAGGTTCAGATCTCCCACCATCATAGTTTTGCTGTCTATTTCTTTTTGCAGCTCTCTTAATTTCTCTTTTAAGAATTTAGATACTGCACCACTTGGTGCATATATGTTTAATATTAATACAGCTTCATTATTGATGCTACCTTTTAGCAGGATATAATGTACTTCCTTATCTCTTTTAATTAGATCAATTTTTGTTTTTGCTTGATCTGAGATGAGGATGGCTACCCCTGCTTTTTTGGCTTCACCTGAAGCATAGTAGATTCTGCTCCACCCTTTTACTTTTAGTTTGAATGTATCACCCTGTTTCAGGTGTGTTTCCTGTAAACAACATATAGCAGGATTCTGGCTTTTAATCCAGTCTGCTAACTGCTTCCTCTTTATGGAGGAGTTTACCCCATTCACATTTATGGTTAGAATGACTAATTATATATTGCTTGCCATCCTGTGAACCCCTGCTTATGCTTTTCTCCTTTCCTTCCCTCTTAGCCCCCTACCCAGTATTAAACTTGTGAGCACTACTTGCTTTTTACAGCCCTCCCTTTTTAGTATCCCTCCCCCACCTTAAAGTTCCTCCCTCTATTTTACCTTTTTTCTTCACAATTTCTGTATTCCCTTCCCCTTTCCTTATTCCTTCCCTCCCACTTTTCAATGAAGTGGAAGAAGTTTCACCATAAATCGAATATGTCTATTGATACACACTATGTTCATCCCCCTCCTTTCTTTCTCTCAGATATAATAGGTTACCTTTGCCTCTTCCTGAGATGTGGTACCACTACTTTATCCTTTTTTATGATATCATTTCCTTTCCACCTCTAGTTTCTAGGATAAATTATACATGTGTTCTTTACATATCTTTATGGCAGAAATATAGTTCTCAAGATTTCTTTTTACCTTTTTAGAAATCTCTTGAGTTCTGTATTTGAAGATCAAACATTTTGTGTAGATCTGGTTTTTTCATCAAGAATAGATGGAATTCATTTATTTTGTTAAATGTCCATCTTCTTCCCTGGAAAACGATGCTCATTTTTGCTGGGTAAGTTATTCTTGGCTGCATACCAAGTTCCTTAGCCTTTCGGAATATCATGTTCCAGGCCCTTTGTTCTTTTAATGTGGACGCTGCTAGATCCTGGGTTATCCTTATTGTGGCTCCTCCATATCTGAATTGCTTTTTTCTAGCAGCTTCCAGTATTTTTTCCTTTGTCTGATGGTTTTTGAACTTGGCCACTATATTTTTTGGCATTTTGATTTTAGGGTCCCTTTCAGTAGGTGATCAATGAATTTTTTCAATGTCTATTTTACCCTCTGTTTCCAGAACGTCTGGGCAGTTCTCTTTGATAATTTCCTCAAAAATGGTGTCCAGGCTCTTTTTTTCCTCACATTTTTCAGGGAGTCTGATTATTCTCAAATTGTCTCTCCTGGACCTGTTTTCCAGGTACTTGACATTCTTTTCAATTGTTTCATTTCTCTGGTTTTGCTTGACTACCTCTTGGTTTCTCCTTGAGTCATTCATTTCTACTTGTTCCATTCTAATTTCCAATGATGTATTTTCTTCACTCACTTTTTGTATATCTTTTTGTAACTGTCCAATTGAGTTTTTATCTTCCATTTCATCAATTTTATTTTTCAAAGAGCTGTTTTATTTTTCCAAGTCATTAATTTTATTTTCAAAGATTTGATCTCTTTATCCACTCTGTCTTTAAATTCATGGGATGACTTCTCCATACTCTCTTGCTAAGCTTCCCTTTCCTTTTCCCATTTCTCTTCTAGCTCTCTTGTTAGAGACTTTTTGATTTCCTCTATGAGAATTTTGTGTATTGAGGAGTAGATCATATCCCCTTTAGGGGAGTCCTCTGGAGACAATCTGCTTTTAGTCTCCTCAGGGTTTGAAGTCTGCTCTCTCTCCATACAGAAGCTGTCAATGTTTAGAGCCCTTTTAAATTTTTTGTTCATTTTGTCAGAGCAGGAATGGAAGAAAACAAATTGACAAGAGAAACAATTGGTCTGGTTTTGGGGGGGATGGTGCTGGATGGTGTTACTGGGCTTTCTCTACACATTGGGGGACACAGCAGCGAGACACTAACAGGACAGCGATGGCTACACTGTGTCTACGCTCTGAGGCTCTAAGAACGTGCTGAGTCACTCCAGGTGGGGGTGGGGGTAGCTGGGTCCCAAGAGACACTAGCTTTCCGGGGTTTTATTCTTTACCTCCGGTGTTTATACCCTCTTAGCTGCTCCTGGCTTGGTACCAAGACTGAACGTCCACACTGGGGTAAAGGTTGTTCTGCAGAAACTGAATAGATCGTACCCCTCCCCGCTCAGGTCTGAGCTGTGTGATATGCCTGCCTTGCTCTCGCTGCCTGCCCTCAGTCTGTACCCAGTCTGTTCATCCCCTCCCTCGAGCAAACACAGACTTTCTCTGGCAAATTTCAAGGATGGGTTCTGTTGGTGATTATTTGTGGGCTTCTTTTCTGGTCAAGCATTAACTCTGAGTCTTGTCATGAAGTAAGTCCTGAGAGAAAACACGGAGTTCAAGCAGCTGTCTGCCTCCTCTCCGCCATCTTGGCCGGAAGTCGGTTTTAGACTATTTCTAGGACTTATGGATATGTATAATTCCTCATATTAATGCATGTTGTTTGTTAATCACTACTAGCTTGTGTTTCATTACTATATGCTTGTGTAATACCTCCTGTAGTGATAGATTTATGTATACCTATTTCAGTAAGACCCTTCAGAAACCCACTAATCTGGTTTGATTCCCCATTTCCTTTAGTGTTTTCATCTCTCTTCCTGAGACATCAGGGTGAGAGTGATCATCTCCTTTTTTTGGTGTTTCACCCCTTTTCTGAGGAGTCAGGGAAGGTGTGATCACCTCTTTTTTAGGGTTTTCACGTCCCTGAGAAGTCAGGGAGGGCATGACCACTTATGTTCTAAGACACAAGAAAGAGGGAGATGTAATGGACCAGAACTCTTATATTTGAAACAAGGATTCTTACAAGGTGCTAACTCAGTGGAATTGACAAGACAATAGTAATCTAGTTTAGCATGGTGATTAATAGTTCTCTAGTTCAGTACATGTACTTAGTATAGTTCTACAAGATTCACACCTATGATGTAATTAAAATAGAGCATATAAGCTAGGAGAAACTCAGCTAGATTCATTTCATCTTCTGCCTTTTTGGTGTCTGCAGGCTGAAGCACAAGCCCTCGGACTCAGAGAGTCAGATTCATTCACTTCACCTCACACCACCATGGTGGCTGGCCTCCTGCACATCCCCCACTGAGACCAAGGCCCATCTGAAAGGCTGCTCCCAAGACCTCCAGAAAACCAACAAGAACATTACATATACTTATTTAGCTATCAAACCGATGTTTTCTAATGCTTATGTCTGATGTTAGCTTTCTTATTCAATCAAGTCCACTGGCTTCCTACTGTCACCAGCATCAAATAGAACATCAGTCAGTCTCTCTTCTCATTATAAAAAAAGAACCTTTAAACTCTCCCCCTCTGTCCTTCCACCTCCTCCTCTTGTTCTTCCTCTTCATACCCTCATCATTAAAACAAAAAATTTTTCCCATGCTGATTCTAAGACATATCTAAGCACAGAGTATTTTCCATACCCATCTTATCTGAGAGTGCCCAATTCTCTTGTTTATTTTTATTCTCTCTTCTCAAAATAATTCATAAACTTACTCTGCTGGGCTTCCTTTCTTTTCTTTCTTTTTTTTTTTTTTAATAGTTTTTATTTACCAGGTATATGCATGAGTAATTTTACAACATTGACAATTGCCAAACCTTTTGTTCTAATTTTTCTCTTCCTTCCCCCCCCCAAGATGGCCAATATATGTTAAATATGTTAGAGTATAAATTAAATACAATATATGTATACATGTCCAAACAGTTGTTTTGCTGTATAAAAAGAATCAGACTTTGAAATAGTGTACAATTAGCCTGTGAAGGAAATCCCAAACGCACTGCCTTTCTTTCTTAAAGAAAAGAGTTGAAGGGTGCGTCATCCCAATAATTAATTGCCCATGCTCGATTTGGATATAATTTGAACCTGAATCTTTTCAAAGTCAACAATGAAACACACTCCTGATACTGATAAGCACTGGGATACAAAGAAAGGTCAAAGTTCATTCCTGAGCTCAAGGAGCTTACAGTTTAATGGAGGAGACAACATGTAAAAAATTAGATACAAACAAGTTATATACAGGATAAATTGGAAATAATCAACAGAAGAAAGTCACTAAAAATAAGAGAATTTGGGAAAGACTTCCTGTAGAAGGTGAGATTTTATCTGGAACTTTAAGGAAGTCAAGGAAGCCAGAAGGTGGAGGTGACAGAGAATTTCAAGTGGGGAGGAGATGCGGATCAGAGAGGGAGAGGAAAAACAAAGAATATGCCTAGAAATAAAAGAGGAAGCTCTGCTTGCAAAGCCTCCCCTTATCTTTCTAGCTTTCCAGTCCTATGACTACTTATGCAAACCTCAAACCTCTTGACTCTATGTAATTAACAATCTAATGATACAGACTTCTGTGCTGTTCTTCACATTGGAACTCTATATTTCCCAACTCAGGTAAATATTCTAATGCTTCTTCATTGGTATGATGAAGAGAATATTTTACCAGACTACTTTGCAGGGTAAAAATCAAGTGAATCAAATCATGTCAAATAATTTTAAAATCATAAAACACTATATGAATCTAAAAATCTGAAATGAGTCTTTGACTCCATGTATTTGGACATGGAAAGAACTTTAGAGATCATCTCACTCTGTCATTTTAATGATAAGGGAACTGAGACCTAGAAAGTTAAAGTAACTTCTCCAAAGTCACAAAGCTAGTTCGTGATATAATTGGGACTCAAATCTAGGTCTCCTCAATTCCAAGCATGTATTTGGCATTAGAACACAGGATGCTATTTCCTCTGCATTATTGTTATATGAATTTTGGCAAGAATTCATCAAAAGTTGGAGTGAGCATATACAAAACAGCAGTTTTCAATTTAGCTCTCAATAAGGAAGGAAGAAAACAATAATTTCTTAAGTTCCTACTATGTATCAGACTTTGTGCTACATTTATTCACAAGATTTCATTTGATTCTCACAAGAACCCTTCACTGCTGGTGCCTATTATCCCTATTTTTAGAGTTGGGAAAATTGAGGCAGGAAGAGATTAAGTGACTGTTTGAGGTGGGAACTGAACTCAACTTTTCTTGACCTCTCATCTGCTATCCTATTCAATGCATCACTTGGCTGCTTCTATAAATATCAACTATGATCTGCATACGTATTCTACATAAGTATCAATATTAATGATTTTAAAGTACCCTATTGTTGTCCTACCCTTTACCCAAATAAGTCTTGAGTATGAGATTAGACTATTTTGTTTCAAAGAAATTTATAAAGCTTAGTCATGAGATTATATTTTCTTCTAGCTTAATTTAATTTTCTTCTAGTTTAAGCTAACAAGAAATATTTTGGCCCCAAAATAAATTTTTATAAAGAGCTTTTACTATCTTAAATCAACATTAAACAATTTCAATCAAGAAACAAATGTGTTAAAATAAAATGAACTCTCCCCACTATGGAGGCAAATTCACGATTTGAAGTCACTGAATAGAGATCTATTATTCTTAATATCACCATTATAATTCTGAACAGCTTTTTTTCCCAAAAGAATAAAGTAGTCTTTCCATATTTAAATATGTAAATTAGTAGATGGGAATCCCTTCAAAAAAGGAAGAGTAATTTTTAATGTTTAAATAAAAACATTATAACTTTAAAACAATAGCAATAAAACACACAGTCCTTGCAAAAAGTGCCAAGATCAATAAATTTTATAGAACCTGCTAGGTTTTTTTTTCTTTGTGATTTTCTAAGAATTTATTCCACCTCCCCTTTTTTTTGGCAGAAAAACAAGGCAACACATAGTCAAGAAACATATTATAAAAATATCTTTAAATTAAAAAAATAATAATCTGAGAAAGAAAAAATCAGACATGTCACGCATTGACATTCTGGATACCTGCCCAATACAGTGAAAATAAAATATTCATTTCATGTAGAGATGCTTCTGTTACAGGATTGCAGAAGAAACTAATATATGCTTCTAATTCTTTAAAATTTTACATAGAGCAAACATTTTTTGTTCTTTCCTTTATCTTTTTCAAAAAGGAATGATACAAAGGAAACTATTTTGTATGTGACATCTGTTTAATGCCAAACTGTCTAATATCCTTTACTGAGTAACAATGCATATTAATGCACATTTCATGCAGATCTTTTGGACTGGATGAGGGAAATGATTATATAATTTCCCTGGGGAATACAAGTAACCACCAAAAGAAATTTCTCTCTAGGTTAGAATAAGGAATTAGGGAGGTGGGGAGAGAGAAGGAAAGGAAGGTAGAAGGGAAGGAAAGAAAGAAAGAAATTATAGGGAGATATTATTAACAATAACTATTAAAAAAAGAATAAAAATCAGATACTTACCTAAAGGACTACAGAAAATTCTTACCCCTAAATAATATCATAAATTAAGATTCTACAGTGCAATGCTTTTCTTTCAAAAGGCATTTTTGCCAAAACATAATAGTAATGAGCATGATTTATTAGGCATCTGCATAATGATGACTATTTGGACAGTATATGGAGAAAAAGTTTATTTTTCTAATTAAATTACTTTTAAGAACCCTATCATAATGAAAATCAGAAAAGCAATTAGAATATTTAACTGTTTTAAAAGATTATATTCTACATTTCTCCCCCAAAATAAGCCTTTCTTTCCTGGTACTGGAAATGGTCAAATATATCTTGTCAGTGTCATCTTGAAAAAGTATCAAAATATGGACTAACGCTCATTTTCACTTATCAATATTTCAGGACAACAAAGAATCTACTAGATCTTGCTGATAAATATCTATCCAAAACAAGGCTAATAAAACTAGAAGCAATCAAGAGTTCTTGATCTGTAATAACCAAATCAATTTCTGAGACAGACACCAACTGAACTAAACATATCCTTAAATTCCAAGGTTATTGGAATTAACATATCCAAATTATGTCATTATATAAATATGTTCCTTTCCAAATGATTTGACAAACACTTTATTCAACTTCAGCAAGCTATTTATGGTAAAATTGTACAATTGTCGAAATGATTCATGAAACTTGGCTACAATATTTACATAGACATATACACACAGAAACAGAATGCAACTTTACCAAGTCCCAATGAAGTGGTCTACAACACCAAATCTTAATTATGTTGCAATGAAGAAGTACTCTGTGTACAATATAATATGTTTGTATATAATAATATGATTATTTTATTATGTAATAATAAAATAATCATATTATATACAGACATAATATGAGAACTGAAATTTTCTCAGTGGTTATTAGAAAGGTGTTTAGTAAGATAGCTTACCTCTGAGACTTGTGGTGGAGGAAGGAATTTATGACCAAAGAAGAGTTAATAGATTATTACTAATCATAAAATAGATAATTTTGATTATATTAGCTTAAAAGTTTCTATACAAACAAAACTAATGCAGACAAGATTAGAAGAAAAATAATAAATTGGGAAAACATTTTTATATTCAAAGGATCTGATAAAGGTCTCATTTCTAAAATATATAGAGAATTGACTCAAATTTAT
This sequence comes from Sminthopsis crassicaudata, assembly GCF_048593235.1. Classification (NCBI taxonomy): domain Eukaryota; kingdom Metazoa; phylum Chordata; class Mammalia; order Dasyuromorphia; family Dasyuridae; genus Sminthopsis; species Sminthopsis crassicaudata. The sequence continues at coordinate 165,564,639 of NC_133618.1, forward strand.
AAAAGTTCAAGCCATGCTCCAGCTGATAAATGGTCAAAGGATATGAACAGACAATTTTCAGATGAAGAAACTGAAACTATTTGTAGCCACATGAAAAGTTGTTCCAAATCACTATTGATCAGAGAAATGCAAATTAAGACAAGTCTGATATTCTACTACACACCTGTCAGCTTGGCTAACATGACAGGAAAAGATAATGATGAATGTTGGGGGGAATGTGGGCAAACTGAGACACTGATATATTGTTGGTGGAACTGTGAACGGATACAACCATTCTGTAAATAAAAAGCTTTAGTAAAAATAAATAAATACAGTGTGTGTGTGTGTGTGTGTGTGTGTGTGTGTGTGTGTGTGTGTGTGTGTGTGTAAATCCCTGTGTTATTACACCAACAAAAAAATTCTAATTGTTGGCCTTGTACTATGGTATTTCAATGATGGTGATGGTGATGATGATGAGATTTATCTGTTTCATAAAAAGATGCTATGAGAACTGATATTCTGGCTTGTTTTTTTTTTTTTAAAGAAGATTTTAAAAAAGAAAAATCAAAATCAAGGAGAAAAAACAAAACATAAATAATAGAAATCAGAATTGTAGGGAGGGGGGCTAATTGCCTTGTTTTATTAATGTTCAATTTTTGCTACTCCAGGTGGAGAAAAAGTTCAAGAGCCAGACAATAAATAGCCTATTTGGGAGCATAAGGTAAGAAATATTAGCATCTATTTAGTCATAAGTTAAACTATGTACAAGTATTTTGTGGCTGTCTATATCCCTTTAACAAAAATACAGATGACATCTTTTATGTAACTCAGGACAGAGATTCCCTGAGAAAAGTATATTATCAGGTGATCATTGAATTTCTAACAATCAATTTCACTTCAGCTTCCATCTCTTTTTTGGTATTTCTAGTAGAAAACCAGAGAAGATATAAACATAGCATCTAACTCATCATACTATAAAAATGAAATCGCTTTTTAAGAATCGAATTAGAAAACATCTATAATATGGTTTTTATTCTAAATTGTATAAATTCGATGAATTATGTAAGGGCCCTTTAAATGGGCGGACACAGTGCATCGGGATTGAGGCCCAGAAGTAATTTCTGTGGATATTAGGACTGCCCTTGGGCGGGATCCTGGCCATATTGAGATAGTTTTGTAATGGGTGACTCTCTCGCTGATTGGCTGTGTGTGTGACCTCACAGGCCCTATATAAGCCCACTGCAGGCAGCAACCGCCCTCTTTAACCTCCTGCTGTTCACCCTGGCTCCCCAGCTGGGTGGCCAAGCCAAGATGGATAGCCAAAAGAGGTAAGGGTTTTGGTAGTGAACACATGGGTCTTCTGACCAGGTGTTCACCAGGGAACCAACAAGTCAGGGCATCAGTTAGGGCATTATGTGAGTAGGTATAATAAAGGCTTTTAAGATTACACGTGGTTGTTCTTGAGTGCGCTACCGGTTACTAAGCTATAGATTCAAGAGATTGTGGCCAGAGACCTTAGAAGGCCTCAGAGGAGGCGAGCCGGGTAGAGCTCACACTGCAAAGGACAGTGGTCAAAGGTACTCTGGTGGGTCCAGGACAGACTAGTATTGTAACTGCCAGGAGAGCACGTTACATATGGCGCCCAACGTGGTGGACGCATCAGGAATTATCAGGTTTTGAAAATATTTAATATTCAGAATTAAGATTTTGAAAGATCCGGTAGAAACGCCACTTAAGAGAGAAGACAGAGAAGCAATATGGACCCAGGTAAATCTGGGATCAGACTCAAGGACACAGCTGAACATAATGCTTATTATATCAAGAGGTTAAAGAGCCAGATGGAAGATCTTTTAACAAAGATCACCACTGAAGAACAGCAGGAAGCTTGTAATCAAGCTCCGAGAAGGCTATCCCCACACCCATTAAATATAGCTCGGAGAGGGAGCAACCTAGAGCTAATGCGATTGTATGACAGTATAGAGTATGAAATGCCACAGCAAGAGTTGCTGGAATTGCAGGTTAAACTACAGATGGAGATAGAGAAAGAAGAAAAAGCTAGGTTACTACAGATAGAACAGGAAGAGTTCAAACCAGTGGCTGAAACTAAGGAAGGAAATAAAGGAACCACATGGACTTCAGTTGTAGAAATTCTTCTTAGCATTTTGTTGGTTTACCTCCTGCATTGTTGTTTTAAGGAATTTATTGATTACTCTTTCATTGAGAAGAAGTTTAGTTCTTTTTATGTGCAAAGCTCAGGTTTGATTTTGAATCAGCCTTTGGGGGATTTTCCAATTCTTCTTCCCTCTGCCTCACCTTCTTGGGCCAAGGGAGAAGGGGGAGGAGGAAAAGGAAGGGCGATAATACCATCAGCACTGCTCATTAATCCATTCAAAACTCCTGTGTCTTTTCTAAGGACAGGAGTAGGCTTTATGCCCCAAGGCAAAAAGGAATTGTGGGGTATTGAGTATAATCAGAAAAGTTTTAAAAATACAGTTCAGTTAATTTCTAAGAAACCTTACAGGGACAAGCCCTTGCAGTTAGAGAGAGTGGAGTTTTATACTTGTAAAACTGCTAGGATCGTCTTTGGAGAGTTGGAACTCCTCTTTTCTTACCTCGTGGATTTTCCACTTCCACAGGTGAGCTTGATTTCCCAACCCCCTACGGGTACTTATAAAACAGTGTTTATGTCTAGAATGGGTTGGAAAATTGTTGTTTTAATCACTAGAATAAATAGACAGTGTGTGATCTTTGACCCAGGAGGAAAAGTAATATCAGATTTATTGATTCACACTACTGAAGTACAATTCGGTATCAGAAACTCAAACTTTGATTTTTAGGCAAAAGAATTCAGGGATATAGCCGAGTGTTCTAGTAAAGTCATTACTGCACAGACTATCCCCAAGATCTTCTCTTCTAAACAAGAGAAGGGAATTTTGGGATATGTGATTGCTTACAATTTTTAAATTTTGATTTTACATTTTAAAACATTTTTGATTTTACATCTTCAAAGTATTTTGATTTTACATTTTAAAGTTGTTTTGGTTTTACATTTTTAATCTATTTCGGTTTTACACTTTTAAATTATTTTGGTTTTACATTTTTAAATTCTTTGCATTTTACCTTAGCAATGCACTTCGGGCATACACAGAAAGTGCAGCTAAGTGACAGACTGACTTTTGTCTGACTTTTGATCTTTTTGACAACAACTTTGTTTCCACTGTGATGTGGAAAGGCCTGGATGGCATTTGGAAAGGTCCAAGTTGGGCCCCGGGGACATTCCTTCCTAGGTGCAGATCCAGCAGCAGAGTTCATCCCCACCAGAGACTTTTGTAACCTGGGGATCCAAGGGAAGGACCAGACAACAGCCCAGAGGGACCAGCCAGATGTCCTCAGCCCTTCAGACGCTGATGGCAGCAATGCCCCTCCTGACCGTGACACCAGAGACACCAGACACAATTCCAGTGTTGCAGCTGAAATGGACTGTTTCGGGTGATATGCAATATAAAGACTGTAAATGGACAATGGGCCTGCTTGCTTCTCCCGTGGCCACTTGCCATATGGTGGCCTGGGAAGAGGCTTTGCCCTATGCTTTCTATTGAAGGACTATGCTTTTAAATTAGTGGGTGAAAAACCAACACACCCACCTGCCATTGTTATTGAGACAATGTTACTGGACATGACTGCTTATGTGCACCTGTGAAACTAGAATTGTTCTAGAATTGTGAAAAGTGCAATAGAGAATTGTGATAAGCTAGAATTGTTCTAGGAGTGTGAAAAGTGCAATAGAGAATTGTGATAAGCTAGAATTGTTCTAGAATTGTGAAAAGTGCAATTGAGAATTGTGATAAGCTGGAATTGTTCTAGGAGTGTGAAAAGTGCAACAGAAAATTGTAAGAAACTAGAATTGGTCTAGAACTGTGATAAATGTAACTAGAATTGTGACAACCTACCTACTGATATTTGTTAACTAGAATTGTGATGTTTTACCTTGTTGACTTCCCACCTCAGTGTTGACATCCTACCTCATTGGCATCCAATCTCTTTGGCCTATTATCTCGAGTATGACTTTGATGAATGGGTTGAACACTTGGGCCACTGTTGAGCCTGATTCTCATTGTCATACTTCTGTTTACTAATCTGCTGCTTTGTTCCTCCTTGGGCATAACACTCTGTCATCTCATGGACCAAGTGAACTACAGCTGGTGCTAAAAGTTTAGCTTGGTGAGATGTGCGGTTCCCGCAAAACAAGAGAAAGGGAATTGTAAGGGCCCTTTAAATGGGCGGACACAGTGCATCGGGATTGAGGCCCAGAAGTAATTTCTGTGGATATTAGGACTGCCCTTGGGCGGGATCCTGGCCATATTGAGATAGTTTTGTAATGGGTGACTCTCTCGCTGATTGGCTGTGTGTGTGACCTCACAGGCCCTATATAAGCCCACTGCAGGCAGCAACCGCCCTCTTTAACCTCCTGCTGTTCACCCTGGCTCCCCAGCTGGGTGGCCAAGCCAAGATGGATAGCCAAAAGAGGTAAGGGTTTTGGTAGTGAACACATGGGTCTTCTGACCAGGTGTTCACCAGGGAACCAACAAGTCAGGGCATCAGTTAGGGCATTATGTGAGTAGGTATAATAAAGGCTTTTAAGATTACACGTGGTTGTTCTTGAGTGCGCTACCGGTTACTAAGCTATAGATTCAAGAGATTGTGGCCAGAGACCTTAGAAGGCCTCAGAGGAGGCGAGCCGGGTAGAGCTCACACTGCAAAGGACAGTGGTCAAAGGTACTCTGGTGGGTCCAGGACAGACTAGTATTGTAACTGCCAGGAGAGCACGTTACAGAATTATATGATCATACCCTTGGGTCAATGATTATTTATATAATTTGAATTCATTGAATAATTTCTAATTTTACATTTCATTTATTATTCTGTGGTTCTGACTTTAAATTCTTTTTAAACTTAACAGTAGTCTAGATTGTCATTATGATATTAATAGTGAGTAAAATGACCACGAAAAAGTAGATTATTTAAGCAATTTGGTAGTTTTTTTTTTTTTTTAACTCTCAGACATGTAGAAAAAGTCTTGATGAGGGGAGCCCCAAAACTCTCATTCTCTCTCTTGGACTTTGGGGGGTAACTTGGGAAACTCCCTCAGAGAAGCTCTCCCCTGGGAGATCTGCCCCAAGCAATCAAGATGAAGTGGTTTCATTCTGTTTAGGTAGGACTAATTGAGTCAGGGACCAGTCCTATTTAGCCTGAGCTGGAGATTGAGATTTCTATCCAAATCTATTAAATTGGAGATTAGTCTAGAGAAACTCATTCAATTCCAAGATTCTCTATTCTGATTCCAACTTAAAACTGCTCCCAGCCCCCACCAAGAGCAGGCCATAAAACAAGCTTCCTTCAGCCCAATCCCTTGCAGAGGACCTAATCATGCCAAGGAACCAAAGAACGGAATCATTGGCATAGCTGCAACCCTCTACCCATTGAAAAGACATTCTCCCTATTTACCTCTCTGTCAGGATTTCTCTGCTAAAAACTTTTAACCTGCAAAAGCTGACCTCTCAGTTCTAATAATAATAATTAAAAAAAAAACTTCTTTTGCCAGTTTAAATTTTTGGGTTTGTAGCAGGAGGAATACAGAGAGGCTTGGAAAGACTTACATCAACTGATGCTGAGTGAAATGAATAGAACCAGAAGATCTCTGTACACTTCAATGTTGTATGAAGATGTGTTCTGATGGAAGTGGATATCTTCAACATAAAGAAGATCCAACTCACTTCCAGTTGATCAATGATGGACAGAAATAACTACACCCAGAGAAGGAACACTGGGAAGTGAATGTAAATTGTTAGCACTACTGTCTATGTACGCAGGTTACTTATACCTTCGGAATCTAATACTTAATGTGCAACAAGAAAATGGTATTTACACACATACATTGTATCTAGGTTATATTGTAACATATGTAAAATGTATGGGATTGCCTGTCATCAAGGGGAGGGAGTGTAGGGAGGGGGGGATAATTTGGAAAAATGAATACAAGGGATAATATTATTTTAAAAAATTACTCATGCATATATACTGTGGAAAAAAATTCTAAATAAAAAAATAAAAAATAAATTTTTGGATTTGTAAATTCATTTACAAAACACCTGCGCGGATCAGAAGGGGGTTCCCATAACTCCCTGTCCTGTGCCAAACCTCATCATTTGGTTCCCTGACTGGGAATTCAGGAGAGCCAAACCTCATCAGTCTCATTCATAGAAAATTTTCCATGTGTAGAGCCATATATTCCTGAATCATTTGTCAATATTATATTATTTATCAAATGTAATGTCTACTATATGATTAAGATATGATATAAACTTTCTCAAAATCAATAAATGCTATATAGGAAAAAAGGTAATAACACTGAACATAAAATCAACTTTGTAGGTTGCAGTATTGAATTAAAACTGAGGTTCTCCTCTTAAATTTCCCAAAGGCAAAACAATCTCCAAAATATATGTTAACAGTTTACATATAAAACAGAAAACAATATGACTACTGGATATTTTAAGAAAAAAAAACAAAAAAAAAAACAAAAAAACAAAACAAACAAACACTGGTTAGGGATATTAAAAGGCCTGATTGAAATATCATCTTAACTACAAATTAGCTGTTGGCTTTGGGCAAAGTACTTAAACTCTTCTAACCTAAATTTCCTTATCAGTAAAATAAGAGTAATAACGCAAGACTTGATTATCTTGCAAGGTTGCATATAATCTTACATACTTGGTAAAGGAAATGAAGGGCAAATAATAAACAGCCCTCCACAGTGGGGTTACTTCCTAGTGATCAGAAGTAAGGAAGGCACAGGGCCAAAAAAAGAATTTTTCAGTATACCCAGACAGTGATCAAAGAAGTTGAAACAAGCAATATTCTGATAGGTGAAAAAGAAGGTTTGTTTCCAGGAAACAATATATGGTTTCAGGAAATTACATGACCCGCAGGAAGAATACAGCATTGCTAACCACTGATCAATAGTTACTTCCTTTTGAATCTACCCAATGAACTCAAGTCTTTTGCTATTTAACCAAATTCACTATTTCTTGCTCACTAATCCAGGAACAATGCTGGCAGATGGGAACTAAGAGGCTCTGGGTCTGCTCAGTTGAAGTGTTTGGGCCTCTTCTTGCAAGGACCAAATAAAAGCTTCCTCTTTGTATCTGAAGATGCCTCTGGGTTGTGAATTTGGGTAAGGAGGCCTAGCACCTGTCCCACACAATAGAAATCGAGGGAAAACAGGAGACAGAGACTAAGAGGCAGAGAATTCCAGGAATAAAGGCAGCCAGTGACAATACAAACAAGCAGAAAGAGTGTCTTATGCAAGGAAGAACAATAAAGTTAGTATCATTCAATCACAGAGTATTTGAGAAGTAAAGAAGGGAAAGGAAGAGAAGGGAATGAGTGTTTATTAAATTTCTGTGATGTGCCAAACACTGTGCTAAGTGCTTTACAAATATTATCTCATTTGATCCTCACAATAATCCGTGGAAGTAGGTGCTATTATTATTCATATTTTAAAGAAGATAAAACTGTGGCAGACAGATTAAGTAAACTTGCACAAAGAAATGTTAGTAAGTGACAGAGGCTAGATTTAAGTTTAGGTCTTCCAGACTCTAGTGTTCCATTCACAGCACCATCATCACCTTGCTGCCCAGAAGATAGGCAAGAGGTCACATTGGGAAGAGTTTTGAAAGTCAAAGAAAAGATCTTCATTTTATCCCCTAAGATGATAAGGAACCAATGGATGTGATTGAATGAATAGGGGCGAGATGGCCAAATATGTTCTTTAGGAAAATTCATATGATAGCTGAGGATTCATATGATATAGAGGATGCTGTGGGGAGTGGAGAGAGGTGAGTCAGGGACACCATCTATACCAGAATGCTGGCAGTGTCAGAGGAGAAAACAAGGCACAAAGGAAAAGTGTTTTTTTTTTTTTTTTTTTTTTTTTTTTTTTTTTTTTTTAAATGGTAGAATCAAGAGAAGTTGGTAGCAGCTTGGCCACAGAGGGGTGAAAGAGATTGAAATGTCAAGGATGACAAAGATTTCAAGAGCCTGAATGACTTGGAAGATAATCATGCCCTGGACACTAATAAGGAAATTTGAAAGGGGAAGATTAGAAAGGCAAAGGTAATGAGGTTAGTTTTGAATACCAAGTCTCAATTTCTCTCTATTCACCTTTTCACTATTTTTACCCTCTGAGGCAAGACAGAAGTCTAATCTCTTTTCCACATGATTCTACTTCAGATGTTTGAAAGTGATACTGTAATAATACGTTCTCCCCAAAATTTTTCCCTCAGATCAGTGCTCACATGGAAGTTCTTCAGCTTATCAAAGTGCTTCCTAAAATAATAAAATACAAAAACTTCAGCTAGTGTGGGGAAAATGTTTCTCATTAATAGGAATAAAGTGCTAGACTTGGAATCAAGAAAAACCACATTCAGACTTGTCTTCTGATACTTGGCAAATCACTTAACTCTAAACTTCAGATTTTTCTTCTGTAAAACAACAATATATCATTTATCTTATATATTAGTTGTAAAGGGAAAAGTGAGAAAATGTATATAAAATACTTTCAAATGTTAAATGTTAGGTAGTATTATGAATCAGGTAGCAATGGCCTATACCATGATTTTTTTTTTTTAAACCTTAGGAAAAAAGGTCCTTTTGAGTTGACCATAAGGGAGCTAGCCATGACTCTCCATCAGGCTGGATACAATGTAACTACTTTTTCTGGGAGTGGCTGTAAGTAAAGATTGGACTAAATGAACTCTAACATCTCTTTCTAAATTAATGTTCCTAAAAATCTGCTTTAAATTAAATTAACTCAGACTGCATTAGAAATTTTCCCAGAGACTCCAGAAAGTCATGGTTCATCAGTAAAGAATCTCATGCCTTTTCACTACCAAACATTGTTCCCTGCAAAAACAAAGCACTACATCATTCTACCTATACTTTTATGTATCTCTAATGGATGCATGAACAAGGATACAACTAATCTATATGGTTGAAGACACTATTACTGTGTGTGTATATGTATGTGCAAACATAAACACATATAAACATGTGTATATATACACATTTTATTATATATGTATTAGATACACATGTGTAAAATATACATTTTACATATAAATCTATCAGAATTATATGTTGTATTTTGCTATGTAGACACATGCTCAACCTCTTAGTAGTGGTTTAGAAGTAATGAAAGCCAAATGTTTAATTATATCTGTAGTATAGATGCCTACAATATCTTACCTCATGGATTTATTGATAGGGTTAAGGAAGAGAACATATGTAAAGAACTTGTTAAATCTTAAATTTCTTTATAACAATCAATTATTATTATTATTAACTGAAAATAAATGGCACCATTCTCTATTCCAGGGAAGTGCTATTCTTCATGCATTTATAGATCTAATACAGAACAAAACATAATAATAAACTTTTTAACAATTATTTTAAGATTATAAAATTGAGAAAAGACCAAAAAGGAGAGAAAATGGTAACAATACTATTTAACATTTCATAACACATTAGTCATAAATCACTTTCACTTTCATCTATTTCCTTTTCAACTCACATTGCTTTACAATTCAGGTCCTCATTACAATTTTCCAGATCCAATGAAATTTGCCTCCTAATTGGCCTCTCTTCTTTCAGGTTCTTCACTCTCCATTTTACATCTTTCTAATTTTAAAAAAATATTCAACAGCTTCCTATTGCTTCTAGTATAAAATATGTCTCAGGATGGTTTAAGGCTCTCTATAATCTGTTCTTAAGAAAAGGATTAAAATTCATTTCACTAAAATCAAGAAATATATATATATATATATATATGATAATATAATGGATTTAATCATATTGGTTTCTCCCTCCAGCAGTGTGGGTAAAAAAACAAAACAAATAAACAAACAAACAATCCTTATAGAATAATTAGCCATGCTTTTCTATATATCTTCCAAAAAGGATTCATTCAACATATTCATCTCACTTTTTTTTTCAGAAGTCATCATTGATGAAAAGTTGCAAGTTACTTACACATATATTATCATTGACCTTTGGGTTATTTTTCCAACACGGTAACATTTCATGATTAAAATAGCATCACTACAAAGATAATGTTTTTTTAGTATATGGGCTTTTGAAACAATGAGCGATACAGAAACATGGAAAGTACCACACAATTCTCAAATGCAATACAGTCTGATTCATCCTGTTCAATTCTGGTTACAGAATACTGTTCAAATGTAGTAACTTTCTAAGAAACATATACAAAAGGATGAACTAAACCAACTACCTTTCTAGCCACATATCATACACAGTAAGGGCAATCTACTTTTTCTGGTATAGATAGCTAAATTTGTCTCATTTACACTTCTATGGATTTCTTGAAAGGAATTTTTTTTTTATTTAAAAAAGGGAAAAATTTATTTAAAAATTATTTTAAAAAGAGAAAAATTATTTATTTATTTTAAAAAGGGGAAAAAATTGAAAGGAATTTTGAAATGTTTGGGGATTCATGATAATTTATAAAATGTGACAGACAAATATATTTAGAGATCATCATTAAAAATCATTTTGGCCAAATTTTGGATAGGATATATTGGACAAGATATTTTCTGTGACCCAGTGAATAACTTTATCTATCTGAGTAAAATCTTCAAACATCACTTATATTTATCTGACATGTGCCTTTTGGTTTCATTTATAGAGAGAATGTCAATATTATTGTCAATTCCTTCAACTCACTGTTTGCTGGATAAAGAACTTATATTAAGTACCTACAGTTAATATTTGTAGACATTCTAAAGAATATATTATTCTTAGTAACCTTTGGCTTTCTTTCTGCTACTCTCCCAGTCTGTACAAAAGTAGGCTTCAGAGGAAGAATGGTCATTTTGTGTTTTTATCCATCTTATAGATTACTTTTCTCAAACGATATTTATTACCTCATGGTCAATCTTCTCCAAATGAGCTTCTCTCTACTTAAATAGGCTGGGTCCTTAAATAATAGATACATAGTCTCTTCTAGACTCATTCAAAATTGTCCACAGCTTGATACAAATTATACTGGGCTTGAACTCCACTACTACAGACTTTGAGAACCTAAGGACATCATCTCCCTTGTCAAAAGACATCCAAGAAAGACATTAGAAGATGAAAATAAAGACTACAACAATAACAAAAATCAAAGTATGTAAATGTACTAATAGGAAAAGAGATAACATTTCAGACAAAAGAACAGAAATACTAAGAAGATGGTTCTGGGGCAAAACCAAGTACATTCATTCTCTAGGGTGTTGCAAACTTTATTTCTCTATGCTTCCTCAGGTTTTTCTCATTAACAGCTCCCCTAAATTCTTTGCTTTTCTTCTTTTTTGTCATCAGTTTAATATGTGAAATTGTATAGAAAAGAGCATTCCAAACCCTTGGCTGAACTCTGATAGATCTTTCAGGAATTGTTTTCACCATATTTTTGGAATTGTTTTTTAATTTCTTGTTAATTACCCCATAACACCCTAGATAAAAATGGAGATACAAGATTATGGAAGAAATGGAATCTTTTCTACTCATACCGAGATAGAAATGATTATTCTCTTGAAATCTTTCATCCCCTTGATCTGATTTCCACTGATTATTTATCACATTTTAACTTGTAACAGAGTTATGTGCCTATTTGTCTTAATCTCCACGCGAATTGTAAATTCTGTGTGGACTAAGAATACAGTTTTTAAATTTCTGTATACTCAGAAACTAAGTGCGTAAAAAAAAAAATGCTTATTGAATTTATTGGACCTCACTGGCAAGATTGAGGACTTAAGACAGTTTAATACAAATGACATAAGAGTCTCAGATTATAGATATAGATACAGAGTTACTTATCTTTATCTATATGTATATGTATGTATGTGTGTATATATATATATATATATATATATATATATATATATATATATTATATATGTGTGTGTGTGTGTATGTATCTACATAAGTATCTGTCTATCTATCCTTGACCAAGTACCAACCAAGTACCTAAAGACATTAAATGGGAACAATTACAGATTCTGCTCAGTCATTAATGTTTATTTCTAACCAAGAATGAAGATCAGGGCAAAGGTTTCAATTAGCCTACCTACAAAGAGTCTATTCCCTTCCCCCCACTCCTCCCGTATCTCACCAGGCTGAGACAGCTCTGTAAAAAAGGGTGTGCACTCTGTGAGCAACTCTTCAGCTGGACAGAATTTTTCCCAAACTCAAGGGTGGGGCTGGAACTAAAAGGAAAGTGATTCCTCCAAGAAATAACCACATCACTTCCTGCCACAAGCCTCTAACACAAAGATTATACCTAGTAAGCACATTTTAATTAATTTATTTGCATATAATTCATCCTTTTTATTCTATTTATTTATTTATAAAAATCCCTGATCAATATGGCAGCCTCAGGTTTTTTCCCAAAATATGTCTTCAACTTGAAAAGAAGGAAGGCAAGGCAAAGGAATGTCCTGGAACCAACCTCAGACCACAACTTACTCTAAGTTTATCTTCAAACTGGAGTGATTACCCACGTTTATGGTTTTAGGGAGCCCCCAGTCTGCCCAAAAAAACCTTGTGGCAAGGAACACATTAAGTGAGCACAACATCCTATATCAAATCACTCTCACAAAGTAAATCTTGTCAGTTTCTATTGGTATTGCCCCACAATTGAACTCAATCATATTTTTCATCCTTCAAAATTAGAAGATGTGTAATTTTGAAAATATGCACATTCTTATGTGTATATATATATACATTTATGAATATACATATGAATATATATTACTTTTTAAAAATTGTATATCAAGTCTTATTTCATCATGTTTCCACTATTATGTATGAACTGTGAGTCTTTTCTTTTTTTTTTTTAAAGAACTGATGACAGCACAATGAATAACATAAGGAAAGGGTGATAGGGGTCGCAAAACTGACAACTATCTTCCATGCATTTAGGTTTGGCAATAGTCAATACGCACTTAGCCCCAAGCATTTTTAGAAACTTATGAGTTAAGGAACTTCAATCTGTTTCTAATTCATTTATACTTAACTCAATGGAATGTAGTTGTTCTCTAAGGGCCATTTGATTTATGGAGGTGCTGTATCCTACACCCTGATTAAAAGGGAAAAAAAGAGGATCACATTTCCCTACTCATATTCAGCTCTATCCTTTATATATGAAATGATGGTACTGACAATAATCATAATATAATGTGCTTCAAGTTGCTGTTTCAGAAATGGTAAAGAGTTTTCATTAAATTATCATGCTCTTTTATTTACATATGAAGAATGACACATATAGACCATAAGTATGCCTGAAGAAGTTAAAATCACTTCACATGCAACAAAATAAGTAAACCATAAGGAACAGAAATTAAGATCTTAAGAGTTAACTCTATAAATAATTTCAATAGGAAAAAAGTTGATTATAAGACTTTAAATAAAAAACATATTAAACATCTAAAATTTTTGTCAAGAATTTGTAGTTCCAGGATCTCAAATCTTTCTCCCGTTTTCAATTTTTCTGACTTAAGTCATTAAGATTGTAATAGAGAAAGAATCATTATTATAATCACCGTATCATTACTGACCTAATTATAATAAAGGATTGGTTTCCTGTTATGAAGATGAAAGATACCCAAAGAGTATAAGCATTAATTAAAACATGCTGAGGAATGGAAGCAGTTAATTCCTGCTAATTTCTAAGTAGCTCTGTCAACTTCGATTATATGGAATTCTTAAAATAGTTTATTACTACTGGTTTAATGAAAGGATAAGAAAGTCATTTCATAAATCATTCTTAAATTACAGGTTTCTTTCATATCAGCGAGAAAATTTTGAAGCAATGTAAAAATATGATACCTCCTTTTTGTACTTTTAAAATAACCATTAGCAAATAATAGAAGTTTTTTGATTTTTAAACTGTACATTTATCTTAAAATATATTCTCACAGTATGTTCATGTTAAAGTTTAATATACTATAAATTGAATCTAGAAAACAAATTAGTAGTTGGTTATCCTCTCTTACATATATTATTATGCACTTAATAAATATTTGTTAAATTAAAAGTAAATTATTTTTTGTAAGATCAAATATATCAATATAGGTTTTTTAAAAACCACCAAAGGATAAAACAACATACATTTTCAAAGAAAAAAGTAAACAAATTTGTTAACATCTTACAGTTATATGTTCTAAGGGAATACTTTTCCTATTTTACAGGACTTGCCCTAGGGTAATATAGTATAATCTTTAAAGCCATATTTTTATAAGACACTAAACAGTTATGTTGTGGGGAGAGGAGAGAACCCTAAACTGATAAGGTATCTTTGCATAAGCTGCTTTTCATGCCTGGAAAGTATATTTTCTTCAAATAAGCTTCTAAGTTGCCTTTAAAGCTCAGATCAACTGAAACCTCCTATAAGGAAACCTACCCTGATTTGATTTGAATACTTTTTTGCCCTCCTTTCTACCCACATCCCAAATTATTTTTGGATATATTTTAAAGTTTCTTGTCAGTGTTCTTGTTTTTTTTTTTTTTCCCTGGGTATAATATTTTGAATCTTGAGACCTTTTCTCTCCTCACCTCAAGACCATGGATAATTGAGAATGGATTTTAGAAGACAGACTAATTCATTTATTTTTGCAAAGGAGTCGACAAAAATGTTTATCAAATAGAAAATAAATTAATGTCTGCATTCTTTAATTCTGCTATGACACAATTTTCATCCTTCTTTCATTGAAATATTGCAAGATATACATCCATGCTTATTATTAAATAATATTTTTATATTATTGCCTGTACCAATATCTAAGTTAACATTCAAAATACAATGGAAAAGAACTTACTAGATTCATTGAGGAAATTGATGCACTGGAAAAAATGAAGGATAAATAACATAATTCTCAAACCATCACAAAAATCTATCAATTAATATTAAGATACAAATAATAATTTTTGAGTAAATAGTAGCTTCTGAAAGACATAGACATTATCTCTCATTTAGGAAAGAGAATAGAATTTTTTCCAAGAAATACTTGTGCATCCAACAGCTAAAAATATTTTTAATGAACAAGGAAAAATGAGAGAAAATCAGAGGTGACAAGAGTAAAAGCTATGTTAGATTACAAATAGATATGGGTATAACTCAAATATGTACTAAATTCTTCTAGCCAATTTTTAAAAAAGTATTGATTTAGGTAGTTTTACAATATTGCAATCTAATCTTGACACTTGAATTGAATATTACTGGATATTATTTGTGATATAAGAGGCTTATCATCAAATTGGTAGTCAAATAGATGTGTGTATTCAGTCTCAGGAATTTCTGAAAATATTTTAGTTTTCTACAGTGTGGAGCTATAGATGAATTATATTGTTTTGGTGAAAGGAGTATCCAGAGCAGTTATTCACAGGTCCCTGGAATATTAATAGGCTTGTTATTATTTTAAAGAAGAAAAAATCAGGTATACATCTTAGTATTTAGAAGTTTATAAATGAAATCATACAATAATCTAGCAGTTAAATTACATTACCTATATATTTGCTTAACTTGAATACAGATACTTTGAATCATGAAGCAAAAGGTTCACAGTCTAGGTTATTGTCTGGCCCATAAAAAAAAAGACTTTCAACAAAAATATTCTGACTTTGACTCCCAGATAATTAAACCTTCACAATCTAAAAGGGGATTCCACTTGATCTCAACTATTAAAGCAAGATTCACAATGAAAAACAACTAAATATGTACAATAAGCCTTTCTAGAATATCAATCTAAATTCCCATGATTCACATCTATAAACAATGAAAATGTATAAGTTTGGCCAGAAAGCAACTAGTGAATTTTACAAATACCCTCAGAAAAAGAGGGGAAAACAACAAAGGTAAAACTATAATTCTAAACCAGTTATCTGCCAACTAGAAACAAATACTGAAGTCTTGGCTTGATTTGTAAAAGGGTAATTTGGTTTTGATATAAGAAAAAAAAAAACATAAGAGCTATCTAGTCTTTTAATGAAGGACTTCATGCAAAGCTTATATAGCTGTTAGAATTCTTACAAGGTGCTAAATCAGTGGAATTGATATAAACAATGGTTGTTTAGCAGAATTCTCTAAATGCATTTAGTACTTATTAAGAGTTCCACAAGATTCACACCTTCAAGAGAGCATATATAAGCTAGGAGCCTCAACCAGGATGCACTTCGGAAGCCCACAAGCCCACTCTCGGAGGCAGAGTCAGATTCATTCCATTTTTCCACTTTTGTGCTGGCTGGAGGCTGAAGGACAAACCTTTGGATTCAGAGACATTCAGAGGGAGCTCGTGGAACCAAGGAGAGAGAGAGGCCTCTATTAAAGCTACCCGGGACCCAGGAAAAGAGACAAAAATTAAAAGGGAACAATAAAGGATTTGGATTTTATCGCCTGGCTGAATTTGAGGTGATTGAACTGAACTGACTAAGGCTGCCTCCAGAAGCTCCCCAAGAAACCTGCACTTTACAGATAGTCACTTGTTTAGGAAATTATAAAGGGAATTCTTATTCAAGAATTTTAAGTATAGATTAAATTCAATGCCATTTAAGACCCTTTCTAAATCTGAGATTTTAAAGCTCCTAGTCATTACTCATATACAAAGGAAAGAAAAGCTAATTTCATGTAACCTCAATAAAATATACCAAACAGAAATCAATTTTGAATGCTAGAATATAATAGATAGCATTTATGAAGTACTTTGTGGTAAAATATTTTTTTTCCCCAAGAAAGAGTGAATAATAAATATCAAGGGGGAGAAGTAATTCTTGGTCAAAAGAAAGCAAAATAAAATTTGAATCAAAGGGGCAGCTAATTGGTGTAGTGGCTCCCGAGTTTAAATCTGGCCTGAAGCACATAACATTTCCTGGCTGTGTAACTCTGGGCAAGTTACTTATTACCAATTGCCTCAGCAAAAAAAAAAAAAAAAAAAAAAATTCTGAGTCCATAGAAAGATGCATAGCCAATTTCCTCTTTATTTAATGGATAGAAATAGAATAGAAGAAACAAGAGAGGTATATAGGAACATTTAGCCAGTCTAAGCTTCAAAGCACAATTCCTCCCAATATCCAGGATCATTCTGTTTCTGGGTCTCTATTTATTAGATAGAAATCTCTACAAATTGGTTCACACAACTCTTATCATGTCCAGCTCCATCTCTGCCTCTATTGCAACAGGATTTGGGAAATTAAAGTAATTTCTCTTTGAGGGGAGGGAAGATTGATAAAGGCTGGTGATTATAACTCCTGATCACCTGGCCAAGTTTCCATTTTGTATAGTTTTTCCATTTTTCAACTCCTTACATAATTTTTCATTTTTTCTAAGTTTTCAGTTGTATATAACATCTTTTATACAGGAACAAACTTTTTTGTACTCTAGGTATTAGGGTTCAAGCAGTGTCAGCCTTTCTTGGAATTTTTTTTTAGTTTTTATCTATTTTATGAAATAAATAAAACTTAATTTTCTTAATTTCCACAGTACTATTAGATTCATATATTAAAGCTGGAAGGGTTCTTAGAAATCATCTCTTCATTTTTACAATTAAGAAAACTGTGACCTAGAAAAGAAAAATGATTTGTACATACAGTATATAACAAATCAAGATTCAAATCAAGATCTTCTAGATACAAATTCAATATTCAATTTACTACAGTAATTTTTTTTCTTTTAAAATTCATTTCTTTGTTGCTGTTGTTGGGTTTTTTTCCGTTTCTCGTTCTAGCCATAAAGCTAGTGGGTAGAACAATACATCAACAAAATATGAAAAAGGAAAACAATTTTCATTTTTTTCATTGCTACAGACCTGAATCCATAATGAAGATTATCATCACATTTTAATAATTACAGTAGGGGGGAGAAGGGAGACAGGAGAAGAAATAGATGTTTTATTATTTTTTTTATTGAACCAAATTAATTTTGGTTTTCATGTATCTAAATATATCCCAAAATTTATCTTTCATTTTGTTCCATGTGCATTCCTTTAATTCAACCTATCTTTATTTAATCAAAATATGCAAAAAGCTGAAAATGTGTTCTAGACATATTGTCTTTAATACAACATATATCAAACAAGTATATATAAGCCAACATTGGTAAAGTACAAACTAAGTGACTCATGGTAACAAAAGGACTTTTTTAACCATGTGAAATATAAATATAGACTAGGAAAGAAGATATTTTAAATGCCAGGATGTTTAATGTAGTATACATTCTGATACAATAATTGTATTTGGAAAAATTTCTTACATTTTAAGAATGTCAATTACAATTCCTTCCTAAAGTATTTTTCCTAGAAATACTGAAATAGCAAATGTGGATAAAAATTAGGTTTCAAGGGAAAATACAATACGATGAAGAAAAACAGATGGTTTGGTTGCTAAATTTATGTTTAAAAAAAAAAAAAGGAAGCCTTACTTTTTAGGCTATGTTGTGATCTGATAGTATTGGTTCTCAAATACATCTGAATAATCTGAAGGTATCTGTCTTTTAATCTTTTGAACTGCAAAATTTACAGGGAAAAATTGTAGTTCTCAAATTTCATACAAAATTTGACCAAATATTTATTACAATGTAATTTTTTTCATTAAGAACTATATATATGTTTAAATAATGGCATTTGTTATTTAACAAGGCTAGCCAAAAGAACACCTCTAAAGAACAAAACCATCCCCCAAAACAACAATGCTGCTAATTGGTTTCAAAGAACAATAACTTAAATTGGTTTGATACACAATTCTTTTATTTATTTTTTTTATTATATCTTTATATTTACAAAACATATGCTTGTAAAACTTTCTGTTCCAAATTTTTCCCTTCTTCCCCCCATCCTCTCCACTAGATGGCAGGTAGTCCATTACATGTTAAAATATGTGAAATTATATACATATTTATAGTTATCTTTATGCACAAGAAAAATCAGATCTAGAAAAAAAAAACCTTGAGAAGGAAAACAAAAAAGCAAGCAAACAATAATAGAAAGTAAAAATGCTATGTTGTGATCCACATTCAATTCCCACAGTTCTCTCTCAGAGTGTATGACTCTTTTCAACACAAAATCACTGGAACTGACCAGAATCATCTCATTATTGAAGAGAGCCATGTCCATCAGAATTGATCGTTGTATAGTCTTGTTATTGCCGTGTACAATGATCTCCTGGTTCTGCTCATTTCACTTAGCATCAGTTCACGTGAGTCTCTCCAAGCCTCTCTGAAATCATCCTGCTGATCATTTCTTACAGAACAATAATCTTCCATTAACATGCCTGTACTATAACTTATTCAGGCATTCTCCAATTGATGAGAATCCACTCAGTTTCCAGTTTACCTTGCCACTGCAAAAAGGGCTGCCACAAACAGTTTTGCACATATGGGTCCCCTTCCCTCCTTTTATATCTCTTTGGGATATAAGCTCAGTGGAAACACTTCTGAGTCAAAGGGTAAGCAGTTTGATAACTTTTGAGCATAGTTCCAAATTGCTTTCCAGAATGGTTGGATCTGTTCATAGTTCCACCAACAATGTACATACCATTCTTAAAATAATTTATTTCTTTTTTTTTATTTCTTTTTTATTAATCTTATAATTATAAATTCTTGACAGTACATATGCATGGGTATTTTTTTACAACATTATCCTTCATACTCCTCACTTCTATTCTGAATTTTCCCCTCCTTCCCTCTATCCCCTCCCCTAGATGACAGGCAATCCCATACATGTTAAATGTGTTATACTATATATCCTAGCTACAATATATGTGTGCAAAACCAAATTTCTTATGCACAGTAAGAATTGGATTCAGAAGGTAAAAGTATCCTGGGAAGAAAGACAATAGTGCAAACCTTTTAAACTCAATTCCCAGTGTTCCTTCTCTGGGTATAGCTGATTCTGCCCATCATTGATCAACTGGAACTGAATTAGCTCTTCTCTATGTTGAAGATATCCACTTCCATCAGAATACATCTTCATACAATATCATTGTTGAAGTGTATAATGATCTCCTAGTTCTGCTCATTTTACTCAGCATCAGTAAATGTAAGTCTCTCCAAGCCTCTCTGTATTCATCCTGCTGGTCATTTCTTACAGAGCAATAATATTCCATAATATTCATCATAATTTACCCAACCATTCTCCAATTGATGGGCATCCATTCATTTTCCACAAGAAGGGCTGCCACAAACATTTTGGCGCATACAAGTCCCTTTCCCCTCTTTAGTATTTCCTTGGGATATATGCCCAGTAGTAGCACCGCTGGATCAAAGGGTATGCACAGTTTGATAACTTTTGGGGCATAATTCCAGATTGCTCTCCAGAATGGTTGGATTCTTTCACAACTCCACCAACAATGTATCAGTGTCCCAGTTTTCCCACAGCCCCTCCAACATTCATCGTTATTTGTTCCTGTCATCTTAGCCAATCTGACAGGTGTATAGTGGCATCTCAGAGTTGTCTTAATTTGCATTTCTCTGATCAATAGTGATTTGGAACACTATTTCATATGAATGGAAATAGTTTCAATTTTGTCATCTGAAAATTGTTCATATCCTTTTACCATTTATCAATTGGAGAATGGTTTGATTTCTTATAAACTAGAGTCAATTCTCTATACATTTTCGAAATGAGGCCTTTATCAGAACCTTTAACTGTAAAAATGTTTTCCCAATTTGTTACTTCCCTTCTAATCTTGTTTGCATTAGTTTTGTTTGTACAAAAGCTTTTTAATTTGATGTAATCAAAATTTTCTATTTTGTGATCAATAATGATCTCTAGTTCTTCTTTGGTCACAAATTCCTTCCTCCTCCACAAGTCTGAGAGGTAAACTATCCTATGTTCCTCTAATCTATTTATGATCTCGTTCTTTATGCCTAAATCATGGACCCATTTTGATCTTATCTTGGTATATAGTGTTAAGTGTGGGTCTATATCTAATTTCTGCCATACTAATTTCCAGTTTTCCCAACAGTTTTTTCAAATAATGAGTTCTTATCCCAAAAGTTGGGATCTTTGGGTTTGTCAAACACTAGATTGCTATAGTTGTACACTATTTTGTCCTATGAACCTAACCTATAAAATAATTTATTTCATCAGATGCAAATAATACTTTATAAATATTAATGTTGGTCTCATTATTATTATCATTATTGCTTAGAACAGGCTAGGCACCAAAAGCATTATATTCTCTGCTTTTGGAGTAAAATCTATTCCAAACAATTTGGTAGGATAAGCCATAAAATGGTAGTAAGATGGCCAAAAAGAAGACAACCGTCAATGCAACCCACCTCACTTGTGTGTTCTAAGTGACCTGTGGCATAATTTGGCATGGTAGCAGCAGCTGTATGGAAATTCTGTTTAATAGCCTTGGATCATGAGTTGTTGGATCACAGTCATTTCTGTATAAGTAGCCCAAGCAAGATAGGTACTTGAAAAGCCCAAATCCTTTTTGGATGGGAAGGTAATTAAGCAAAAGGAAAGGACTAATAATCATTGTAATCCATATTCTCAATAATCACCCTCTGAAATTTAAATCAAAATAAAAGGGACTTTCTATATCTTTAGTGATTTCACTTTCCTTTTCTTCAAATTTGAAGGAAATCCACTCTTAGAAGATAAGAAATTGTTTCCAGTTTATAAGACAGAGAGAATTTTTTCCCTATATATAATCATATATAACACTCAGTAATAATGGAAAGGGTAAAAAGGATCTTTATGAATTCAATAGAAATTATTATAAAATTCATAACATAGGATAATGATCATGCCCAATACAGGACTCTCACACAAAGGATCCATACAAAGAATACAGCTCAATAAAATGTCTTGTTCTGTTTTTTGTTTGTTTGTTTGTTTTTGTTTGTTTTGTTTTGAAGTCCTTAAAAGTTAAAAACAAACAAAATAGAATGGCACATTCCCAAATTTCAGATTCTGAGACACATACAAATTTGCTAAACACAATTCTTCTGTCCCTTTCATCCCTCCCATTAATTTCAACCTTGCAAGAAGGAAATGGTATAAACTTTGGCATCCTCTTTTGGAGAAAAAGAGGGTATCAAGAGAAGGCATTGAAATTTGATAAAGTGCAAAGGCAACTCTCAAAGAGTCAATTTCTTTATAACATTTTCCAACTACAATGGAAGTCAATGGTCTGACCTCAAAGGGAGCATCACAAGGAGTTTACTATGTATAATGTAGTGTTTCAAGACAGTTGGCATAGACTGTACAATTGGCAAAAAATCTACAAAAAGTCTTTAAAATCTTAATAAACTATCAACAAGACAAAGGCAACAGAGGACATCACTTCAATTATTCTTTTGACAAGATCTTGTATCTAGAAAAACTTGTTTCATCAGGCACTAAATCATCATAATAATAGGAATGCAAAAAGGCTATGTGGTCCATCAAAGCTTTTTAAATTGATACAAAATGCAAAGGCTATTATCTTCTAAGTGACTAACCATCACTAGATTATGATATTAATGGAAAATGTACGTTAAAAATCTAGTCTTGTATCTAAAACAGGTTTGAATTATTTCACAATGTACTACATGGTGCAGAAGAATTTTCATAATAAAAATACACATCATCAATTCTAATGGCAATCTTTGAAGGTAATTTATAATGTCATCTCTAACCACAAATTCAAGAAAGTAGTAATAAAATGGTTAAGGTCTTTAGTTTTATAACAACAAACTCAAATTGTTCTTAAAAGTCAACTTGACTTACAGTACAGTATAAATTGTTCGTGCCATTAAAAAAAATCAATATGCTTACACTAATGATAATGATACATCTACCACATTACATTCACCACCATCTATCATCATTATGTCAAGTAACATCAAACATGTAAAAAAGATGATGAAAGTAAGATGGATAGGTGAAAATTTAATTTTATATAATGGCTCCTATTTCCTACAACTTAAAATCAACACTTCCCTATTTTTTCTAAGTCCTCTAATAATTTGATGATACCCTATCAATGCAATTCTATTTTCCATTGCTCCTTAACTAATTTCCTCATAATCAATATGCTGGGTCATACAATGTTCTCTTAGGGCATTAGGAGGAGTTATAAATGTGTATATAAAGATGCTAAATATGTAAATACAATTGACGACTTAATAACATCATTAATAACTCTAATACTTGTTTTGGCTCATCTTTTTTATTTGTAGACTTCTGCTAATGCTCTTCTCCCAAACTACCTTTTTTCCCACAGATAATTCACATTCTTTTTATTTATAGATAGTTTTCAGAACAGATGCAGCAAAAGTTGAGAAAAAAATGCCAAGAACATGTCACATGATACATCTGACTGTCCCTTCTCTCTTCTTGAGGGCCACTGTCCATGGAGAAGATCCAGGCCACTTTGGTCTCACATACACAGCTCTGGCACCAGCATCTAATCCTTCTCATACTTATGCTTTATGTGTTTCTATAGCTTCCTGTGGTTGATGCTGTATAGGTGGCATTGCCATCCTGGTCCAAGGAACACTCAAAGAACAAGATACCAATGGCAAAGATGAGCAAGAAAATGGATAGCCTCCAGAAGAAAATCAAGTAGACTTACCCAAGCTGGGATAACACCTTTCACAGGCTCAGCCTTGCTATCCAAACTACCTTATATCAACTAGTGTTACTATTTTTTCCATTTAGTTTTCTATAAAACTCTTTTAGCTAGAAAGTAATTCTGTTTATTGACTTTAATTGACTTGACTTTGACTCCCTTGGAACCTCCACTCTGAAGCTGTTTGTCATTCCCAGAAAAGTGACTGGAAATGCATGAAAAGGCTCGTGTATTTCAGGATTCTGAAAAGTAATCCTAAATTTTACCCTTATCTTATATTTCTCTGTATTAACTGGATTTCCTAACATAAAAAGTTAAGATAATATAAGGAAATTCAGGAATCTGGGTGGAAAGGAGTAGGAAACATTTGGAGGAACAATAGTCACAGAAATACAAGCAAGATTATTTTTGAAACATATCATAAAAGAAGGAAAAAGGGGAGACAGATGAAAAACTTAACACCTATAAATGTTATGGGAGGAGGGGAAAACTACAATTTTTTGACATATGCTTGAGCTCTTTCTATCCCCAAATTAGGGAATATAATTTAACTTAATATTGTCATCTTACAAAAAAGTAGAAGCAGCAACAAGGGAAATTCTTGTTCTCACTTTTTGCCAGCTAGCAAAAATTTCTTGCTGAAGTAGAAATTTTGGAAAATGACCATCATAGTGTATTTAAAATTTGGTATAGAGAAGGGCAAATCCAGGCACAATCTGATAAGAAAGATTTTTGGATAGCAGATTTCAAAGTGCTCAGGAAAAAAAAAAAGACAGGATTCCAAAGCCCAATATACTTTAGGCAATCAGTCCAGGCACTGATACTCCATAATTTCTGATTTTCTAGTGATTATTAAAACAATACATTCAGAAATTTGATATCTATTTTATAGTAATTGTATCCATTTACTATGTCATATGGGTCATATTTGGAAAAAGCAATAGAAAAAAATGAGGTTACTGCACTGAAATTCATTTTTTAAAAAAATGATTAAACACTGAGGATATGATCATAGATAGAATGTATGTAATATTATTTCTAGAAACAAAGTTTTTTTTTTCACCATAACATTATAAAACCACAATAGAAGAGGAAGACTTTGTCTTTTTGTCTCATAATATATATATATATATATATATATATATATATATATATATATAAAAATTAAAATTATGTTACAAAAGAGATTCCCAAAAAAGTTAATTTATTTTCCATTCAAGGAAATCATGCAAGGTACTAGCTCAGTTATACATGAATATGGCTTAATTATTAATATTTTATTGTTATCTATTACCAAATATAGCAGTTTAAAATTTTAAAGTACACAATGATTATAATGCAGAAATTTCTCTATTAGGAATATTTGTTACAAAAATTCTTCATAATCTCATTCTATCTCAGCTATGCTGAAAAATTCATAATATACATAAAAGAAATCATTCTTATTCATTATGCACACACACACACACACACACACACACACACACACACGTACTCATCTAAAAAACTGACTAGAACACTATGACAAGTCTGTCTGTTATGGGCCAGAACTTGAAACAAGGTGCTAAGTGATTATGTACTTAGTACTTATTAGAATTCACACCTTTAGAGAGCATATATAAGGAGAAGATTCATAAATTGAGGAGATTCACAAATTGGGCAGAAATATATGCAAGAAGCTCTCAGGGCCAAGCCCACAGAAACCTACAAGCCCACTCTCTGGGAGGAGGAGTTAAGATTCATTCCAACTTCCACCTTTGTGCTGGCTGGAGGTTAAAGGACAAGCCTTTGGATTCTGAGACATTTGGAGGGAGCTCTTGGAACCAAGGAGAGAGATAGGCCTCAAAGAAAGCTAACCATGCTCCAGGAAAAGATTCAAGACTTTGAAGGAGAAAGTAAAGGATTTGGACTTTAACTCCTGACTGCATATGGGGTGATTATTGAAACTGAACTGAAAAGAAAGCTACCTCCAGAAGCTCCCCAAGAAATTTGCTCTCAGAGAACATTATAATCTAAAGAAGAACATTACATAAGTCCATAATTCATTTAGTGTTTTGCTTTTTCAAAATTCTACTGCATAGAAACAGAATATGTGTTTTTTTAAAAATACTTAACATGGAAAAAAGATCACTTTTATATAAAAAGATAGTTATAAAACTTTAAGAGCAGAAATTATTGATAAATGTAGTTACATGTCCCTCTAAAGAAATCATATCTAAAGGAATTTCGAATTGGAGGGGGGGCAGAAGATGGAAGGCAGAAAATGTCTAAAAATAAATATTTGATGCAATTTTAAATTTTATTTTAATAACAAGTATTAATTTCCTCTTCTCCCTACTTCTTCCACCCCAATTGAGAAAAAAAAAAAGAAAGGAAAACAAAACTCTCATAATATATATGGATAATCAAACAAAACAAATTCTCATATTGGCCCTGACAAAAATATTTGTCTTATTCTGCAAATTGAGCTTATTATCTTTTTGCTCAGGAGTTGAGTAGCATTCTTCTTCATCATCATATCTCCTAAATCATGGATTGTCACTAGAATATACAGGATTCCTAAATCTTTATTTCAGCCAAAGCAGAACAAATATTCCTCCAACCCCTTATCTTTAACTCTGTGAATCTTTAAATTTCAATGAGTTTCTTATAACAGCATACTGATTCTGCTTTTTAATACAATGTACACTCTTCTATTATTTTATGAGTCAGTTCATTCCATTTACAGTTATGAAATTATATATTTCTCTCTATTCTTCTATACATTAGCTTTTTGTTTTGTTTTGTTTTCTTCCTTCTCTTTAAAAATAAGATGGTGGTGCCACCTCTGAAGTTAGGAGGACCTGAGTTCAAATGTGATTTTAGACAATTAACACTTCCTAGCTGTGTTATCCTGGGCAAGTCATTTAACCCCAATTGCCTCAGGGGAAAAAAAAAGAATATTTTTTATACTGCTGCAAAATAAATAATATAATAAGCTATAAAAATACAGTTTCTGATCTGGGTCTGCTTCAAGCAAATTATGTGTATCAGTTTAAAACTACTAGATATTAATTATTTGGGAAACAAAATTTGTCTACTAATAAAAATTAAGAACACATGTATCTGTTCTCTCCAAAATCTGGTATTTAGAAGTGTGGGATATTGCGCATGTTGTCAGACAAGGTTGATATGTTGGTAAATTTGTTGGATTGCTTTTGTTCCTCTTTCTTTTTTATTTTTTGTTATAAGGCATACCTTGCTGGGTGCTGGACAAGAAATATATTTGGCAATGAAGGTGACACAAAAACTCAATAGAACATTTAAAAAAGAGAATGGGGGGGGGGATTTTTTTTTTAATTACAGAACACTGTGTTAGGTCACATAGTATGATAAAAAAGAAAATGTGATTACCTTTCTGAATTTGTTGGCATCGTTGGATCAATAGAAACCATAGCATCATCTATGGTCAAAAGTGATATTGTTGTATTCCTGAAAGATATATTAAATACATTTTTTCAAACCTTAAAAAAAAAAAAAAAAATAAGATGGTGGTGGAAAAGAACAGTGCTTAGGAACCAGTTGCTTTAGATTTAATGCAATGTACATACTAGCAATCAAAAAAACCAGGTCTGTGGCCAAAAATATCATATCCATCAAAATTCTATATAATATTGAATGAAAAAATTCAACAAACTTACAGATGTACAGGACTTTCTTTCACCAAACCAGAATTCAAAAGAAAATTTAACATATAAGAGCCAATATCAAAGATAATTTTCAATGAAGTTAACATGGACAGATTGTTTATGATTTTTTTAATGGAAATGTATACCATGTTTTTAAAACTGACATCAGCAATTGGGCAGCTCAAAAGAAATATTGGGGAAGAGTTGAAGTAAAAATAGCTATTATGTTATACAAATGAGGTACAGGAGAGTAAAAATAGGTACTAGAGTGGGGGAGGAGGGAATAAAGTTCTGAAAACCTACTCACATCAGGATTGGGTTAAACAGACAACACTACACATAAACCATGAAGGGTATAGCACTCTCCAAAATTTATAAAGAAATTGGAGGGGAAGCAAAGGATGGGGAAAGAAGACAAGGCATGAGTAGAAGAAGGTTAAGCAAGAGCAAGGCAAGTTAAGGAGCAGAATTAAACCAAAGAGTTAACAAGGATAGGATATATATATGTGTGAGTGTATGGAGAGCTAGTGTGTGTGTATATATATGTAGGTATATTTCCATATATTTGTATATACTGTGTTTCCCCGATAATAAGACCTATCCTGAAAATAAGACACCCACATACTCTTTAATATTCCGCTAAAATAAGCCCTCCCCCGAAAATAAGCCCTATCGAACATACTATGAAAACGGTCATCATGGTGATCCCCTGCGCTATATGCTGCGTAGCGGTACCTTCAGTAAGCAGCGCCGCCCTCCCCTCCCGGGTGAAACGCACGTCGCGCTCCGAGCTGCATCCAATCAGAGCTGCAGCAGTGAGCGCGTCATCCTCTTCTTCCCTGGTGATTTGCTTGCTGGCGCTACTGAGAGCAGCGCCGCGGAGTAGAGCTGAGACAGGACCATCTAAAAACTCGGTAAGTTCAGTAAGCGATGGAGAATAAAATAAGCACTCAGGGGGCATGATGGAGGCTAAAAGGGGCATGATGGAGGCTAAAATGGGCATGATGGAGGATAAAAGGGGCATGATGGAGGATAAAATAAGCCCTCCCCTGAAAATAAGCCCTCTGGTGTTTTTTAGTCCCAAAAAAATAATAAGACAGTGTCTTATTATCGGGGAAACACGGTAAATATATCCTTGCTTAACTATAGCCTATTTGGAGGAGAAGCAGGAATGAAATGGGAAAAAAAGAATAAAATAAAAAAGGTACACAGCAGAGAACAAAAGAACAACCTTCCAGGAAGTAAAATTGGACACTCATGAATATAACTTCTGCTATTATATATCCTTTCTTGAAGTGATAATTTATTCTTATATATTTTGAATCCTCCCTGATGGGCATATTCCTGCACAGTGTAGGGCCCATGACCACTAGTCACCTTAGACAGAAAATCCTAGGTATGAGTCCAATTCCCTCCTTAGTCTACCCTGGATCTCCATGTCTCCTGGATCTCAGAAGTGAGCATCAGAGTGAACAGTTGTTACCTTTTATTTCATACCATACAAGAATTGTTGGGGGGGGGTGTTTCCATGTGGATCTTGTATCTCTTTTTATCCTTAGAATACAATGGTGAACTTAGTCCAATCACTGCTGGAAATTTTTGCTCAGCTACTCCTGGCTACAATAGCAGACCTCTTTGTCTGTCCATTTATAACCACCTGAGCTGGAAAAATGGCTCACTTTGACTTTTTCTTGGTTTTTCCAGTCAGGATTTGATCTGGTGAATTTTCTAGAGTAGAAGAGTTGTAAAAAAGTTCTTGGTTTGGCTCCTAGATAAATTAAACTTTCTTCTCAAGACATTGGGTGGCAAAAAAGTATAAAGTAACTTCCAATAAAAAAATAGTATAAGTCTATGGCTTATGGTTTTGACTTAAATTTATATTATTTAATGAGATATATATATATACATATTCATTTCTCAAAATAACATACTTTTACATTAAAATACATGTATATACATTTACATATATTGAAAGAAAATATTCTCATTAATGAAGTATGATTAGAGCATCCATTCTAAATAATAATTTAAAGTTAATATAATTTCTGACAGGATTACATTAGTTGTAGCGAGCTGTCGTCTCCAGAAGCTGCCGGATCACTCTCTGGGAAGAGATCTGCTGTGTCTTCTACTCAAATCTCTCCAACAGATTCTTCTTCCTGTAGTGAACCGTTGTTTCCATGTAGTTGCTGTTAACTCTTGTCCAGAGAAGTGACTTCCCTTCCTTCAGAGAGCCCCGTCAAGCCTGATGCAATGCAGAGTCTCCTTCTTGAATCCTGGCTCTGAATTTCCTCCAGCTCTTATCCTTCTCCAGGCCGATCTCACTCTCCAGGCCCACTGTTCTCTCTTTTATTCTCCCAGAGAATGGGCGTGGGATAATGCAAGGGCTTCTGGGAAGAACCACCTCAGCCAATGAGTCCTTCCATCAAGTCAACCTGAGTTCTCACCTTGTAATTGTCCAACCTGAATTCTCACCTTGTCACTATCCAGACAACCTCAGTTCTCACCTAGTAATCCTAACAATTAGTTATGTTCATTAAATTAACAAAAGAAGCATTAATGGACTCCTTAATTAGACAATGATATTAACACAAATATCAATTAAATTTAAAACTAAATGGAAAGTATTTAAAGCAGATGTCAAGGCTGTCAAGTATCTGCAGTGTAGACACTACTGAAAAACAGGAATTTCTAGAAGGCCAATTGGGATTCATTTGAAAGCAAGACTTGATACTTGTTTTTCTTTTGTTGAACAGATGCTACATACCAAATGACTCGCTTTATTTATGATGAGAGTTTTGCTCCTGGTTATAAGGTTTATCAAATTACTTATTTCTAAGAACTGTTAAATTCCTATATCCTCCAAATATTACAAAATAGACATTTATTGTCAACAATCAGGAATTTAATTACTTTTGATATAGTGATCATAAGTTATGAAGAAAAGTGAAATACATTTATTTAATAAGTAATGTGATAACCATTTTTTCTCTATGTTGGTAAAATACCTCCAGTAGTTTCATTACATATACACACGGCACGCACACACGCACGCACACGCGCGCAAACACACACACACACAAACACACCCCTTCAAAAAACTGAAATTTTATTTGCATTTTTTTACTACTTAAAATCCATTGCAAAAGCCTTTTATGAAGCACATGAAATTGTTAATATATATTTTAAAAATTTGCACAATTGGCAATATAGAAACTCTTTGTTTATAGCAATTATATAGTTAACCATTATGTTTTGAACAAAATTTTTACTGATGCTTTCATGTTCCAGTTAGAGTAGCAAAATACATATTTTTTTACTCTGAATACCATTCATCTGTAGTTACTGAATCAACCATTTTAACTTTACTGAACTAGTTCTTACAAAATTTAATCTAAGCACCAAATTAATCATAGAGTACTAATATAGAAGTAGGAGAGCAGAAGAGAATGGAGAATCTGGAAAGAAGAAAGCTATAATTCTACAATATTTTTACTAGTTTATTAAAATCAGCTCCATCCAATTTATTATTTTCTGTCATCATTTTTAACAAAAAATCATATACCTTATATGTAATTATTTAGCTCACATATAAAAGAAATCCAAATTTTTTTACAATACAATGTTATTATAATGTTTAAGTACATATACTAAAAATCATAAACCAGGCTGTCTCTTTTGGTTGTTTTCAAATCAATTTCATATATATTATTATATCTGAAACAGTTGCTATGTGAAATATAAAGAGAAGGCTTAATATAAAAAAAGACAAAAGGAATGAAAGTTTCATAGTACCACTTTTTAATTTTTATTTGTTTTCTACATTACTGAAGTCAATAAGAGAACAGAATGACTCACAAAGTGTAAAGAATATCTCAAATATAGGGTAATCAAATATATGTTACAACATTGTATAATGAAATATTTGTTTTGTTTTTTCTTTTCAAAATAATACATTTGTAGTTTTAATGTTTCACTAATATTAACTTGGAGGTCACTAGGGACATGTCATTAATTAATCAGAAAATTTAGAAGATTTAACATATTAATGTCCTTGGTCAATGGTACTATAAAATGTGGCTAACTTAGAATACCATCATTTCTTTGAATCAATCAAAGAAATTTCTTAGAGAAAATTTGAGATATATCAATCTTTTTCTTTCATGGTGGTATATTGAAAAGTGTTAACCTTTTTAATTGAAAGTAATATTCACATATATATATATGTATATATGTATATATACACTGATATATGATGAAGCTTATTTCCTCTCGGATAATTAAAATAATTAACATTAGAGGATAGATTCATCACCTAGTTCTTGCACTCTTCAGGCTGAGAATTCCCCCCCCCCCCCTTTATTTTGGGTCAGTAGACAGAAGCTTATCACCATAAGTGTCATGCCTGAAGGTGATGCAGAGCCCTATCTATTTGTACACACCTGCCAAATAATACTTATCAGAATCAGAGATATTCATTTCGCCTGGAAAGGAGATTTAAGGAGACAATTTAGCTCTCTAGCTATTTTAAGGTCTGTCATGTGGAAGAGGGATTAGCCATATTCTCTTTGGACCATGAGGGCATTAAATAGGAATAAAAAGAATGGAAACTGCATAAACACGAATTTAGGCTTGATATAACAAAATCTTTCTAAAATTAGAACTGCCCATAACTGGAATATCTTACCTTTGGAAATGGTAGATTTCCCCTCTCTGGAAGTATGCAAGCAAAGGCTGAAAGACCACCTGCCAAGCACAACAGGGGATTGTTTTTTCAGTATGGCTTTAGCCCCTGGGGATGTTTCCAAACCTGAAATCCTGAGATCTTTCAGGTACCGCTCAAATGCTATCTCTTCAATGATACTTTTATCAGAAATTTACCTAAAAGTGACCTCTCAATCTTTTGTATAGCTATCATTTTAGTTATAT
Source organism: Sminthopsis crassicaudata (assembly GCF_048593235.1). Taxonomy (NCBI): domain Eukaryota; kingdom Metazoa; phylum Chordata; class Mammalia; order Dasyuromorphia; family Dasyuridae; genus Sminthopsis; species Sminthopsis crassicaudata. The sequence continues at coordinate 165,596,885 of NC_133618.1, forward strand.
GGCATCTACTCATATGTAATTTTACATGAAATTGATTAATCACTGTATTTTTCCACTAGGCAAATAGTCAAAAAGTACTGAAGATGAGAACAGGGTCTTACACAATCTTAGCTCTCATCCAGTGCCTTAGAGCACACAACAGATCCTCAATAAATATTTGTGATTTTACTAAATGAATATAGGGGCAGCTAGGTGACACAATGGATAGACCATTGGGCTGGGAATCAGCAAGATTTAACTTCATAAATTGAAATCCAGACTCAGACACTCACTAGCTGTGAGACCATGGGCAGAGTTAAATAACTCTGTTTGCCTCAGTTCCTTACCTATAAAATGAACTAGAGAAAGAAATGGAATACCACTCCAGTATTTTTGTCAAGAAAACTCCAAAGGGGTCACAAAGAGTCATACATGCCTGAAAGGCAACTCAAAAACAAAATGAAATAATGAATAGTAGAGTAAAAATTTCAATTTTTAAACATTTCCCAATCTTATAGTTAAGTCTTGACTGTGGCAAAAAAAAAAAAAAAAAAAAAAAAAAAAAAAATCTCTGAATACAATATACTTTTTTTTTTTTTTTTTTTGGGGGGAAAGAAAGACAGGGCATCTATAAGAAATGAATTGGAAGTACACAAAGTAAGAGCAAAAGGCTTACTAAATCATGATGATCCAGGGCAAGTCTGGGACTCTGTTCCCTCATTTGCTACATCAGTGGCCTAGAGGAGCTAGCTTCTGAACTCCCTTGCACTACAGACAGGTGACTCTTATGAACTGTGTGATCTTATGAAATATATTCCCACAGAGAAGTAGAAACAAATATAAAACTTTTTAAAAGTTTTTGTTAATGTTTTTATGAAGTAACAAGCTTTATCAACACAAACCAGATACAACCTTTCCTCCTACAAATGATTTATATCTGAATACCTTTTTACCTCCTCACAATTAATGTATTTATTGAAAAATGAGTGCTTAGAAACTTAACTTCTATAAATATAGAAAAACAATATAAACATGAAGATTGAATATTAAATTAAATTAAATTAAATAGTATTAAAATAGTGTCAATTTTAGCATCATTTCAAGAAAGGCTATATTTTATTCTAACATATTGAATGTCACAAACTTAAAGAATAGTCCTAATATTAAAATTTAACTACTTCAAAGTAAAGTGGCAAGGTAAAGGAATTGAAAGGATTAAGTGATATTTGTAAAACCTTCATATACATTTTAATTTGTTTTTAAGTTTTATATTGATACCTTTGCTATATATCATCTTTATTTCTAAATATATGCCTCCTTATTATCTTATAACAACGGAAAAAATTAGTTTCAGCAAACCTAACCAGCATATCAAGTGTCTAACATAAAAATTCTTTTAAATTCGGAAACAAGTTAAGATCAACTATCTGATGTCTTCCTTAACTACTGCATCTGCACATTAAATAATTTCAAATAATGCACACCAAAAAATCCCAATTATTAAAGAGAGGAGTTCTCCTATAATGATAATGGAATCCTTATGTAAATGATATATTTTATGTAAAAACAACAATTTAATTAGCATAAAACTTTTCAAAAAGCCTCAAATGCCTTGGCCGACAATTTAACATTTTTTCACAGAGACAAAAAATAGTTAAAGGGAGATTGTAAAGATAATATTATTGAAAGTTTTAGTTTCAAGGATGTAGTAATAGCCAGAATGTTTAACTCCTTTGAGGAACTATATTCCACAGTTATTTGAGAAGAAAATTGTCAAATTCTGCAAAAGGACAAAAAAGATGCTCTAGATAGAAAACAGAACAAGGATAAGGAGGAGAATAACTGAACTGTTTTAAGATTTCTCCAAAGAAACGAACACATGGCATCTCACTTCAGATCATCCACCTAAGCAAAGCAAAATCCTGAAATAGAAAGTGAACTTTAATAAGCAATAGAGCAGATTTTTTTTGTTACAAATAAAAATAAGTTTGAAAAGTAGTTTCACAAACTACAAGAGAGTTGTCTACAGGCAAGTCACCGTGAGAAAAAAATGCCCAAGATGAAATTTATTAAATGTTCCAAAAGAGAACAATTCTCAGTGAACTGAAATACAGAACTTAGATGAATACTTTCCATTCTAGTTGTCACTAGAATGGTTTCCTTAGGGATTATTTTAAACATAAATACTGTCATAAGATCTTTAATCATGGACCCACTTACCTTGAAAATATACATATCACTATAAAGCATACATCTGCATCCAGTTTTATACACATTGAGCTACACTTAAAAGCAGTAAGTACATGGAATCCCTAAACACTTGGGACATGTAAAATTTAACATCAAATTTTTTTCCATATGAAAGGTATGGTTGAGAGAGATTCTTATCATTATAATAAAAAGCATAAAAATGAATTATTTAGAGCATTTGCTATACTATTAGGAATCAACGAAAGAGAAAAAAGATTTATTTTACTTTCACAATTAAAACTGGGGAATCCTTTGTAAATATTAATATTAAACCATGGCTTATTGACATGATTATTTTTTAAAAGTTTCAGTGAATTATTTTCTTTCACTTGTGCCTAGAGATACTCTTTTCAAATCAATATAAATAAAATAAAATTACACTCAAAAGTAATTTGCCAGAATTTGGAATATTACATCATTCATTGTTTCTGTCTTATTCTTTCCTCAAGAAAAGTTTAAAATGATTTCTTTCCCATTTTAATAATTTCATTCTCAAACAGATTCAATATTTTACTCTCTATGAACTCCTTCCCTTTTCAACTTTTCAAATATGTATACATTTTCCTTGAAATCATCATTTTCACTTCACCTTATGGCCACTCTGAACTTCACTGTCCTATTTCTCAGCATGTCAAACTTCTTAAGTAGTATGTATAGAATGGTTTCATTCTTCAACATTCATGTGATCCAGAAAATTTGTATTTTATCCTATTACTTTACTAAAATTTCCCAGAAGTTAACAGCAATTTTTATCTATCAAATCTAGTGTTAATTTTCTATGACTTTTTTTTTTTATTATACTGCTCACCCTCTCATATTTATTTTCTTAGCTTCTATAATTCTCGGTAGTTAATGAATCCACATCTCTAATTACTTCTTTTGTTTTGTTTTGTTTGTTTGTTTTTACATATTCTGCCTTGACTGTGTATCCTTTAACTATGGATATACTACTAGATCTCTCTTTTTAGTCTTTTTAATTAATAAGCATTAACTGTTTCTCCCTTCCAATTCTCCTCTACCATAGGAAAAATAAAAACAAAACCAAAATCATTTTATCAAATACAAAAAGCAAGCAAAAAGCCCCAAAAACCCCAAAACAATTTAAATCTGCTTTTCCCAAAACATGTATTTCCCATTAGACATCTTAATTCCATAGCCTTTCTTTCAGAAATGAGGCAGAATTTCTCATCACTAATACTCTGAAATCATGGCTCGCCATTTCACTGATCATATTTCTTATTCTTCAAAACTGTTTATCCGAACAATTTTGTCAGTATGTAAATTATTCTTGTTCTATTCATATTACTCTGCATCAGTTTATGCATGTCTTTCTGGGTTTTTCTGAAAGAATCTCTTTTGTCATTTCTTTAGCATAATAGCATACTATTATACACACACCATAATTTGTCAATCATTCTCTCTTGTTATTTCTATTTTGGAGGTTAGATCAACCATTCTCATAATTTCAACTATCAGGTCTATGTCCACGACTAAAATCTACACCTTTATTCCATCTGTAAACTGAGATCTACCTTATAAAACTGAATATCTATTAGATATTTGTCATTGTGATTTCATACAACTACCTCAGATTCAAAATATATAAGATATCCCACTGTCCTCCTACAACTTGCTTATAGCTTAGCCTCATGTCCAAACAATTATTAACTTCCATCAATTCTTCTTTCAATGCTCCCTTCTTAAGTATTTCTTCTCTAGTTCTATGTCTACCATCCATATAGGTTCTCTTCAGATTATACATATATATACATATATATAATATATGTATATATATGTATATATATAACTTATATATATATATAAAACTTAATTATAATACTCTATTCTATTTTCCCAATAAAATCTAAGTTCCTAAAGAGTAGGCATTAATTATACCTGTATCTCAGTTCTTAGAAGGGTTCCTGGCATATAATGGATATTTAACAAATGCTTTTAAAAATTTATTCTATTACTCTGCTCTATTTGTAATACACCATAATAAAATATAACCTGATATTTCTATAGCATTTTATAATAATATCTTTTAATTTTTCAAAATACATGCAAAGATAATTTTCATCATTCACCTTTGCAATTATTTTCACTTCCTCCTCCCTTCCTGCTTCCAGCAGTTAAACATGTGCAATTCTTCTAAACATATTTGAACACTTATCAATCTGCAAAAGAAAAATCAGATCAAAGAAGGGGACAACCCTTTGTTGACAAGGAATTATTAATATTTCTATTATTAATATTTCTATAACTGCTATGTTATTTTGAATATAAAAAAGGATGGTATTTGATTTTTATATCCCTACTTTCAATGACTTTATAGGTTCAGGGGTCAGAAAGAGTTTCACAAAAAGTTATTTGAATTGTTTTAAGGCAAAGGGAGGTAGAGCATTGCAAGCAGAGGGAAAAAGAATGAGTAAAGACATTTTAGTGCTTCCAACGATCTCTGCTAGAATGATTTTTTTTTCTTTCAGTAGACCATCTCAACATTCTAGATACTTTTTTTTAGCTTTTGTTACATTTCATGGGTACCAATAGAGCCCTTTATTGGACTATACCTTGTTCTCACTATATGACCAACCTACTTTCCTTTTCTGATCATGCATATGCTAAATAAGATATCTTACATTACTTCTGGAGTATGTCATCACTAGGAATATAACGCACTATACTTGTACTTAATGAGATTTTCTCCAATGACTTTTGGTTTATACACAATTTTGATTCTTTAAAGAATGTTATTCAAAAATTCACAACTATGTAGCACCATGGAGAAAACATGCTTGTTCAAAAGATTAGTTTTGGGTAGCAGTTTAGAATTATAAAAGCCTTTTATAATTTCCTAGTAGTGATCTCATTTGTTCTCTTCTTCCTGTTCAATTTTGGACCCATATATAGTACCTATTTTAGATAGATGTGTTGTTAGACTTATGCAATGATTTGGCCTTCCAACTGCATCTCATACTTGATGTGAGCATTTTGATATATTTGTTCTTTCTGTATGGATTACTAGACAATTTTCTTTCAGGGTATTCTTAAATATCATTGAAGCAACCCTTTCTATTACATGATGAAACATGGGAAATTAGAGGCTTATTCAAAGAACTGTAAGGTAACTCAGTTTGTCTGATGTGTATTACAGATTAAGGAAAGATAGGCTGAGCACATAATAAATTAGATTCTGCATTATGAATTTTAGACATTAGTGGACAGCTAATGAGAAGTCGTTGAAAAATTCTGAAAATGTGGATGTATCAGAGCAAAAGTCATAAAGATTGATTCAACATCATTTTATAGAATGGGTTAGAATAAGAAAAAATTTGAGGCAAGAGGAGCATTTAAGGAGTTACTGAAATAAATGAGGAAAGAGGTGGCAAGAGCTTAAATAGCATAGTGACAAAGGTAATGGAAAGTAGTGGAAAGATATTAAAAAAATTAATGTGGAGACAGAAGCCACAAAATTGTCAACTAAACAGATGTAAGAGATGAGGGAAAATAAGAATCAAAGATGACTTGGAGATTTTAATTATGGATGATTCAGTAAAAGAAATAGGTAAGATAGGAAGAAAAATATTTGGAGGCAAGGGAATGGAGTAAAAAAAGGGTGAAGAGGGTGAAGGGGATGAAAGATATAAAGAAAGTGTATGGTGCTAATATTATGGATACAATTTTTGATATCTTGAGTTAGAAGTGCTGGTAGTATAGCCAAGTAACTACATCTAGGATTTAGCTGTTCACTGAAGTCTAGACTTTGGGTCTCAACCAGATGCAGAATGGAGAATTATTTTGATGAATGTGATTATTGAAGGTATAAAAGGGTTTGAGCTCACCAAGGGAGAAACTGTAAAAAAGAAAACAGAAGCCTGGGGAACACAAACATTTATAAGACAGGATGAATTGCAAATACTGGAGATGGGAGAGATCCCAAAAATGGTCTCACAGGAAATAGATAAATAGATAGATAGATAGATAGATAGATAGATAGATAGATAGATATACACACAGATATGTATATATTTTTAATCTCTTCTAAAACCTCCCCACATTGTCATTTATCCTTTCCTAAACCTATTTATAAAGTCCAAAATACTTCTTCATTCTTAGATCAGATGCTCAATTAATTTTATTTTTATACTGACTTACTATATTTTGGGGTATATATATATACATATATAAATATATATATATATATATATATTTTTTTTAAATTAGTAGCACTGTATGGGAGTTACAGACAAACACCATGAATCAGTGAATCACAAGCTCTGGAATGTTCTACAATGCAAGAAAAGCCTTGTATATAATCTTATCAACAGATTAAGAACTACATAGGGTAAATTCGAGAATTTATTTAGTAATAAATTTAGTGATAAATTCTTTGGTAGAAACAACCCATAGTATTCTGATTTTTAAAGTACATTATTTTTCAAAAAATGTAAGTATAATATATCATTACCATTGCTTTAAAATATTTTTTTGGAAATAAAACCTTTAAAACTTCAAGAAATGTTATTTATAACATTCTTTTTTAATGATTATTCTGTATCAATAACCATTCCCTTTTATCTCTTTTCACACAATGGTCAAAACAGGAAAAGTAGGCCATCTTCATTATCATCATCACAGTGGGACAGATAATCACAAAAAGGAAGCCTTTTTATGAAGCAGAGCTAAAAGATGCCTGGGCCACTGCCAGATAGTGGATTACAGATTCCTTCATTTTAAAAGAACGAAAAAATGTGAAAAAAGTCTGTAGTGGGTAAAACTAGATGACTAGTAGTAGACCAATTGTGCTAAAATTGCTATCTCTGCAATTCTACAATAATTCCCATAGTCCCAATGTAAGTCTGGAACACACTAAGGCTAAACTAGGACAATCTTAATAAATCAAGACACTCTATTAACTTCAAAATATTTCTGCACATATAATATCACACATACATGTACTCTTGTTAAGGCTTTTGTGAAGAATTGCACAGAGCTTTTCAAAAAGAAAAAATAAAATTTAAAAGGTATCCAGGGAAGGTGTGTCTTCTTGAAGCCAAGATGAGACAGGAAGCACTGAATTGCCATAACTCTCCCAAATACACCTCCAAACAACCATAAAATTGTGACCCAGAAAAAAAGATCAGCAAAAAAAGTTCTGTCTCACTTAGGTAAAGAGGGGAACATAATCTAGGACAGGAAGTGTCCCAGCAAACCAAACCAGCAGTAAGCCCCACCTAAGCAAACCAGCAGGAGATCCTTAGGCAGATTCCAACTCTAAGAACTACCACATGTTTCAGCATAGACCTAGCTAAACAGGCAATCTTCAGCAGCTAGACAGCCATGTACTTCATGTACTCCCTAGAAAACACATCAATACCCCACTAGTTTCAGCACATGCTAAAAACCACCATTAGAACCCTAGCTCACTGCCAAGTAAGCTGCTAGACCCTTACAAATTCCAAAAAGTGCCACCCACCACTACCACTTCACTCCCTCAGTACATCAACAGCCCACAAGAATCTTACATGGACCTCATAGCAACATCAATGCAATAACACAAGGTTGCACAACAGCACAAGAGTCTTGGCATAAGAAGCATGAGTCAGTGACTTTTCTATCTCAAAAGGGGAGCTCAGATTTTTTAAAAAAGGAAAAAGGTCCAAAAAAGATAAGGGAAATAATTAACCAAAGAAAGTTAATTGTGGGAATAAGAAAAGTCAAGACATAATTTCAGAAGAGAACAACAATGTCAAAACATCTAAGGGCAATATCCAAAAGAAAAAAAGATGGCCTCAAGCCCAGAAAGAACAAATAGAAGAGTTCAAAAGGGAGCTTAAAAACCACATTAGAAATGTAGAAGAAAAATTGGGGAAAGAAATGAAAGTGATCCAAGAGAATTATGAAAAAAAAAGAATCAATAACAATAATCAATTGCTTAAGAAGGAGAATTAACCAAATGAAGAAAAAAAACAACACAACAATTCACTGAAGAAAACATCTCCTTAAAAAGGACACTTGGGGACTTCCAGGCCAAGATGGCGGCAAGGAGGCGCACAGCTGCTTGAGCTCTGCGTTTTCTCTCAGGACTTACTTCATGACAAGCCTCCGTGTTAATGCTTGACCGGAAAAAACCCCCACAAATAATCACCAAAAGAAGACATCCTTGAAATTCGCCAGAGAAGGTCTGTGTTTCCTCAGGGGAGGGTCGAACAGACTGGGCATAGACTAAGGGCAAGCAGCAAGAGCAAGACAGGCAGCTCACACAGCTCAGACTAGAGGGGGGAGGGGTATATCTCTTCCATTTCTGCAAAACAACTTTTACCTCAGTGTGGATGTTCCCTCTTCACAGCAAGCCAGGAGCAGCAGAGAGGGTATAAACACTGGAGGTGAAGAATAAAACCCTGGAAAGCCAGCATCTCTCTGGACCCGGCCAACCCCACCCCCACCCAGAGTGAATCCGCACGTTCTCAGAGCACAGACACAGAACAGCCATCATTGTCCTATTAGTGCCTCGCTGCTGTCCCCCACAGTCTGTAGAGGAAGCCTGGTAACATTATCCAGTCCCATCCCCCCAAAAAACAGACCAATTGTTTCTCTTGTCAATTTGTTTTCTTCCATTCCCGCTCTGGCAAAATGAACAAAAAATTTAAAAGGGCTCTAAATATTGATAGCTTCTGTGTGGATAGAGCGCAGACTTCAAACCCTGAGGAGACTAAAAGCAGACTGTCTCCAGAGGAAACCCCTAAGGGGGATATGATCTGCTCCTCAATATACAAAACTCACAGAGGAAATCAAAAAGGCTCTCACTAGAGAGCTGGAAGAGAAATGGGAAAAGGAAAGGGAAGCTTGACAAGAGAGTTTGGAGAAGTCATCCAGAGTGGATAAAGAGATCAAATCATTGAGAAATAAAATTAGTGAGTTGGAAAAAGAAAACAGCTCTCTAAAAAATAAAACTGATGAAATGGAAAAAAATTCCATAGAAGATAAAAACTCAATTGGACAGTTACAAAAAGATATACAAAAAGTGAGTGAAGAAAATACATCATTGAAAATCAGAATGGAACAAGTAGAATTTGAATGACTAAAGGAGAAACCAAGAAGTAGTCAAGCAAAACCAGAAAAATGAAACAATTGAAAAGAATGTCAAGTACCTTATTGGAAAGATAACAAACCTGAAAAACAGACGCAGGAGAGATAATCTGAGAAAATCGGAGTCCCTGAAAAATGTGAGGAAAAAAAGAGCCTGGACACTATTTTCCAGGAAATTATCAGAGAACTGCCCAGACATTCTGGAAACAGAGGGTAAAATAGGCATTGAAAAAATTCATCAATCATCTACTGAAAGAGACCCTAAAATCAAAATGCCAAAAAATATAGTGGCCAAGTTCAAAAACCATCAGACGAAGGAAAAAATATTGGAAGCTGCTAGAAAAATCAATTCAGATATGGAGGAGCCACAATAAGGATAACTCAGGATCTAGCAGTGTCCTCATTAAAGAAATGAAGGGCCTGGAATATGATATTCTGAAAGGCTAAGGAACTTGGTATGCAGCCAAGAACAACGTACCCAGCAAAAATGAGCATAATTTTCCAGGGAAGAAGATGGATATTTAACAAAATAAATGAATTCCATCTATTCTTGATGAAAAAACCAGACCTACATAAAATGTTTGATCTTCAAATACAGAACTCAAGAGATTTCTAAAAAGGTAAAAAGAAATCTTGAGAACTATACTTCTGCCAAAAAAATATGTAAAGAACATATGTACAATTTGTCTTAGAAACTAGAGGTGGAAAGGAAATGATATCATAAAAAAGGGTAAAGTAGTGGTACCACATCTCATGAAGAGGCAAAGGTAACCTGTTATATCTGAGAGAAAGACAGTAGGGGGATGAACATAGTATGTATCAATAGACATATTCGATTTATGGTGAAATTTCTTCCACTTCATTGAAAAGTGGGAGGGAAGGAATAAGGAAAGGGGAAAGGAATACAAAAATTGTGAGGAAAAAAGGTAAAGTAGAGGGAGGAACTTTAAGGTGGGGGAGGGATACTAAAAAGGGAGGGCTGTAAAAAGCAAGTAGTGCTCACAAGTTTAATACTGGGTAGGGGGCTAAGAGGGAAGGAAAGGAGAAAAGCATAAGCAGGGGTTAACAAGATGGCAAGCAGGGGTTAACAAGATGGCAAGCAATATAGAATTAATCATTTTAACCATAAATGTGAATGGGGTAAACTCCCTCATAAAGAGGAAGCAGTTAGCAGACTGGATTAAAAGCCAGAATCCTACAATATGTTGTTTACAGGAAACACACTTGAAACAGAGTGATACATTCAGAATAAAAGTAAAAGGAGGAGCAGAATCTACTATGCTTCTGGTAAAGCCAAAAAAGCAGGGGTTTCCATCCTCATCTCAGATCAAGCAAAAACAAAAATTGATCTAATTAAAAGAGATAAATAAAATAATTAAGAAAGAAGTCAAAGAAGTAAATAGAATACTAGAAAAGTTTGATATGATAGATCTTTGGCAAAAGCTAAATGGAGACAGAAAGGAGTACACTTTCTTCTCAGCAGTTCATGGAACCTATACAAAAATTGATCATATACTAGGACATAAAAACCTCAAAATCAGATGCAGTAAGGCAGAAATAGTAAAGGCATCCTTTTCAGACCACAATGAAATGAAAATTACATTCAATAAAAAGCCTGTGGAAAATAGATAAAAAATAATAGGAAACTAAATAATCTCATACTAAAGAATGACTGGGTGAAACAGCAAATCATAGACATAATTAATAACTTCACCCAAGAAAATGACAATAATGAGACATCATACCAAAATGTGTGGGATACAGCCAAAAGCAGTAATAAGGGGAAATTTTATATCTCTAGAGGCCTACTTGCATAAAATAGAGAGAGAAGGTCAACGAATTGGGCTTACAACTAAAAATGCTAGAAAAGGAACAAATTAAAAACCCCCAGACAAACATGAAACTTAAAATTCTAAAAATAAAAGGTGAGATTAATAAAATTGAAAGTTAAAAAAAAACTATTGAATTAATTAATAAAACTAAGAGTTGGTTCTATGAAAAAACCAACAAAATAGACAAACCCTTAGTAAATCTGATTTAAAAAAAGGAAAGAGGAAAAGCAAATTGATAGTCTTAAAAATGAAAAGGGAGAAGTCGCCACTAATGAAGAGGAAATTAGAACAATAGTTAGGAGCTACTTTGCCCAACTTTATGCCAAAAAAATTCAATAACTTAAATGAAATGGAAGAATACCTTAAAAAATATAGCTTGCCCAGATTAACAGAGGAACAAGTAAATAGTCTAAACAGTCCCATTTCAGAAAAAAAGAAATAGAACAAGCTATTAACCAAGTCCCTAAGAAAAAATCCCCAGGACCAGATGGATTTACATGTGAATTCTACCAAACATTTAAAGAACAACTAACTCCAATGCTATATAAAGTATTTGAAAACACAGAAATGGTACTGATACCCAAACCAGGTAGGCTGAAAACAGAGAAACCAATAAACCAATCTCCCTAATGAATATTGATGCTAAAATCTTAAATAAAATATTAGCAAAAAGACTACAGAAAATTATCCCCAGGATAATACACTATGACCAAATGAGATTTATACCAGGAATGCAGTGCTGGTTCAATATTAGGAAAACTATTAGCATAATCGACTATATCAATAACCAAATTAACAAAAACCATATGATCATCTAAATAGATGTAGAAAAAGCATTTGATAAAATCCAACATCCATTCCTACAAAAAACGCTTGAGAGTATAGGAATAAATGGACTATTCCTTAAAATAATAAGGAGCATATATTTAAAATCATCAATAAACATCATATGTAATGGCAATAAACTGGAACCTTTCCCAGTAAGATCAGGAGTAAAACAAGGTTGCCCACTATCACCATTACTATTCAATATTGTACTAGAAACACTAGCCTTGGCAATAAGAACCGAGAAAGAGATTAAAGGAATTAGAGTAGGTAATGAGGAAATTAAATTATCACTCTTTGCAGATGACATGATGGTATACTTAGAGAACCCCAAAGACTGCTAAAAAGCTATTAGAAATAATTCAGAACTTTAGCAAAGTTGCAGGATACAAAATAAATCCACATAAATCCTCAGCATTTTTATACATTAGCAACACAATCCAACAGCAAGAGATACAAGGAGAAATTACATTCAAAATAACTGTCGATAGTATAAAATATTTGGGAATATATCTACCAAAGGAAAGTCAGGAATTATATGAGCAAAATTACAAAACACTTGCCACAAAAATAAAGTCAGATTTAAATAATTGTAAAGTCATTAAGTGCTCTTGGATAGGCCCAGCGAATATAATCAAGATGACAATACTCTCTAAACTAATCTATTTATTTAGTGCTATACCAATCAGACTCCCAAAAAACTATTTTAATGACCTAGGAAAAAATAATAACAAAATTCATATGGAAGAACAAAAGGTTGAGAATTTCAAGGGAAGTAATAAAAAAAAAGTCTAATGAAGGTGGCCTAGATGTACCTGATCTAGAATTATATTATAAAGCAGCAGTCACCAAAACCATTTGGTATTGGCTAAGAAATAGACTAGTTGGTCAGTGGAACAAGTCAGGTTCACAGGACAAGATAGTGAATAAAAATAGCAATTTAGGGTTTGACAAACCCAAAGATCCCAACTTCTGGGATAAGAATTCATTATTTGACAAAACTTCTGGGAAAAGTGGAAATTACTATGGCAGAAACTAGGCATGGAACCACATTTAACACCATATACTAAGATAAGATCAAAATGGGTCCAGGATTTAGGCATAAAGAATGAGATCATAAATAAATTAGAGGAACATAGGATAGTTTACCTCTCAGACTTGTGGAGGAGGAAGGATTTTGTGACCAAAGGAGAACTAGAGATCATTATTGATCACAAAATAGAAAAATTTGATTACATCAAATTAAAAAGCTTTTGTACAAACAAAAGTAATGTAAACAAGATTAGAAGGGATGTAACAAATTAGGAAAACATTTTTACAGTAAAAGGTTCTGATAAAGGCCTCATCTCCAAAATATACAGAGAATTGATTTTAATTTATAAGAAATCAAGCCATTCTCCAGCTGATAAATGGTCAAAGGATATGAACAGACAATTTTCAGATGATGAAATTAAAACTATTTCCACTCATATGAGTGTTCCAAATCACTATTGATCAGAGAAATATAAATTAAGACAACTCTGAAATACCACTACACACCTGTCAGATTAGCTAAGATGACAAGAACAAGTAATGATGAATGCTGGAGGGGCTGTGGGAAAACTGGGACACTGATGCATTGTTGCTGGAATTGTGAAAGAATCCAAACATTCTGGAGAGCAATTGGAATTATGCTCAAAAAGTTATCAAACTCTGCATACATACCCTTTGATCCAGCAGTGCTACTACTGGGCTTATATCCCAAGAAAATACTAAAGAAGGGAAAGGGACTTGTATGCGCCAAAATGTTTGTGGCAGCCCTTTTTGTGGAAAATGAATGGATGCCCATCAATTGGAGAATGGTTGGGTAAATTATGGTATATGAATGTTATGGAATATTATCGTTCTGTAAGAAATGACCAACAGGATGAATACAGAGAGGCTTGGAGAGACTTACATTTACTGATGCTGAGTAAAATGAGCAGAACTAGGAGATCATTATACACTTCAACAACAATACTATATGAGTATGTATTCCTATGGAAGTGGACATCTTCAACATAGAGAAGAGCTAATCCACTTCCAATTGATCAATGATAGACAGAATCAGCTACACCCGAGAAGGAACACTGGGAAATGAGTGTAAACTGTTAGTATTTTTTGTTTTTCTCCCTATGTTATTTTTACCTTCTGAATCCAATTCTTCCTTTGCAACAACAACAACAAAAAAATTCGGTTCTGCACATATATATTGTATCTAGGTTATACTATAACATATTTAATATGTATGGAAAAGCCTGCCATCTAGGGGAGGGGGTGGAGGGAAGGAGGGGAAAATTCGGAACAGAAGGGAGTACAAGGGATAATGTTGTAAAAAATTACCTATGCATATGTACTGTCAAAAAATGTTATAATTATAAAATTAATAAAAAAATTTTAAAAAACAATTAACTGTAATATTAATATATCTTTAATTCATTGATAGTATCTATCTTATAAAATTTTTTGGGGAACAAAATAAGAGATTTGTGACAAACTTCTGAAAATAAATCTGCGACATGTACATTCAATGCGGGCTTTAATAACTTTGAGAATAGAAGCATAACTTTTGTGAAATGATTTTTGTACATGTAAACATTAGATAATATTTGGTTCTTAATCTAATGTAAACACAAATATATAATTATTATATTTAAATAGATAAGTATTCTGATTTTAGTTGATTCCTAAGATATAGGAACTAAAATTTCTAAGTTGAACTTGTCACTTTTAAAACTTACATATATATATATACACATATATATATGTGTGTGTGTGTGTATGTGTGTGTGAAAAAAAATATATATATATCTTCCTTTTATATTAAGTTCTTCAATATATGCATCTATATATACAGATGTATATATGCAATTATATATACATATACACTTTTCAGAGCTCCAGCATAGTAACAAAACCCATTAAAGGATTCCTGGAGGAAATAACATAAAAGAAGAAATAATAGCTGACATTTACATAGTACTTTATGGTTTACCAACTGCTTTAAACACAGTTTCTCATTTAATTCTCATAACAATAGTGCAAGGTAGGTAGGGCAAGTACTATTATGCTCTTTTATGGATTCTTATCATAAGGAATACTTGAATTTTGAGCTCTAAAAAAAATTCCCTTACTAACAAACCAATTTCTTCTATTCAGATACAGTTAGAAGAAGCACGGGATGAAAAATGCAGAATATTTCTTAGCTTCCAATTATTTTCTATCATTAAGTTGCTCAATGGATACAGGACTAATCCTGGAATAAGGAAGGTCCAAGTTCAATTCCAGTTTCAGACACTTATAGCTTTGTGACTCTGGGGAGGCACTTAACCTTTGCCTTAATCTATTGGGGAAGGAAATGGCAAACTACTTAGAAATTCCCATGGACAGTATGATCCACAAGGTCAAAAAGGTTTAGATACAAATGAACAACTGAATTACAACTTTTCTATTCTAGTTGGTTGGTTGAATAAAGGGTTTAGGGAATCCTTCCTTAAACTACATCCTTAAATAACTATTTTTCTTCAATTAATATTATAACACCCCCCCACACACACACACTTCCCCATCCCTTAGGTCCTGAAGTTAAAATAATAGAAATGGTACCTCTGAATCATGGTTCATGGTGGCACAGTATAATCTGTCATAGGTTTCCTTTCATGTCAACTTGAAAACACATGACTTGTTGGTATATTATTGTACACTGCAACTAGACTCCTCGAAAACCCAAGAGGGACACTTTCTCAGTGCTAACATTTTTAAAAAGATGATTAGGTTACTTTATAAATAAGATATATAGTCAAAATAAGTCTGTAATTTGCAAAATAAGATAGAATTTCCAGCAAATTTCACCACTTACCATCTTTCATTCAACCACCAGTGCCTAGAAAAGCAGAATATTTCTGGTAAAATTTACTAAAATTTTGCAAATATAGCACTACATGATTTATTTAAGGTAAAAAAATAAATGCATTTTTTTAATGATAAGGGATTTCTCACTTGCCATGGATCATTTCACAATAAAAAAGTAGTCAACAACAGCAGTAGGAAGACCACATTAATGTCCACAAATAAGTGGAAGATTGTATAAGGGTGAGGAAGAACCACAAATCACAAGGTGCCCTGAAAAAATGACTCCATGATCTAACCAATATTCAGAATGAAAAAGGTCACCCATTAATATTCTCACCTATACTTACAACAGTAGCACTATTATCTTCAAATGTCAAAGCATTTTGTCTTTTGGTTTATTTGTTTGTTTGTTAAGGTACACAGTGCCCATCTTTCAATAAAAACACATGAGAATTATTCCCCTGCTAATTTCCAGAAAACCAATAACTAAGAAATGCAGCAAGTACTTCTCTGACATTCATCTTTTTAACTCCCTAGTTATTGGCATTCCCACTATAAGGTGAAGCAGGAAGAACCATGAAATTCAAAGAGAATTTTGATTTTTATGTGGCATAATAATTCACATTTACACAGTGTTTTAAGGTTTGCAAAGCACTTTACTCACAAGCCTGTAACATAGGTTATTCAAGAATTATTATCTCTTTCATCAAAGGATACCATTTCAATGATAAGAAAAATCAATTGTTTTAAAAATACACTTTGTATACTTTTAAAAAGTTATGTCATCTATAATTTTTCAAGTACAAGCTATAAGTGAGTCATTATTTGTAATTCTCAGAAGAGTAATGAAGAATGGGGCTAAAGATTCAGTTTACTCAATATAAGTATATAGCTTTTTCTTCTCCCTCTCCCACTTTTTCCATTCAGTGGTTATTAGCACTTCCATCACAGACTAGTACAGAGGACATCATAAAACTTTTAGTAATCAATTTTATCTTTTAAATACATTTTACCTATTCTTAAAACTTCAAATAACTGGCTAAAATTAGTTAATTTTTTCTTACTTGTGGAGACAAATTATTTCAGGTATAGTTTCTTCTACTCTTTACCATAAATAATTGTGACCTCCCATACTTGCGCCCTTATCCCCATCCATTAGTCTAAATAACTAGGACCCATCAGCATTTTTTTTCTTCCTTCATTTTGTTGATCATATATTTAATTCAATAGTTTTAAATATGTTCACATTATATGCAGAATATATTCACCACACAAATATGACTGGGACTTGTCTTAAATTTTTGTTCTTTTTGTTATTTTATGTTAATAAGGGTAAATGGTGACAGAATGCAGAAGGAAAGGAATGAGAATAAAATGAAAATAAAAGAATGGCAAACAAAGAAAATAATATCCTTGCCTGCAAAATGAGCCTCAACCAGCCTCCCCCCACCTTTTTTTTTTTTTTACCATTTACTGTAATTCTACACTCAGGTGAAACCTTGTGAGGATAAGAACATCTTGATTTGAAATGATGGGAACTGGAACCAGCAAGTCTATTGGAGCTCCAACCAGGTACAAGCCTACTCTTGTTTGTATCACACAGGCATAAAACAAGGCCAAGAGCTTGAAAGGCTCAGACCAGCAGAGTAGCAAACATATGTCAAAAAACAAATTTCAAAGTGAAAACTCCCTATAATATTATATTCAAAATTCCAAAGCATCCAAGTCAAAGAAAAAAATATTACAATTCAGACAAAGTTCAAGTAACAAGGAGTTATCTTCAAGATCACAAGAGATGTGGTATCTATTCCCATAAAATGTATGTGTGTGTGTGTACGTATGTGTATGCATGTATATATATATACATATATATATACATAAACATATAAATATAAAAAAATATACTTAAATATATATAAATAAATAATCCAACAAAAATGAGTATGATCTTATAGGGTAAATAATTTATTTTTAATAAAACAGAAGATTTCCAAACAAAAAGAACTGAACTGAATGGTAATTTTGAAACATAAACACAGAAATCAAGAGAAAAAAATCTTTGAAAAGTAAGTAGTAGAGAGCAAATGGAAGGGACTATATAATATTCAATTGTTTATATTCTAATAGGTTAGGTTAATATAAAGATACTCCTAATGTCATCAGAATTCGCAGAATAAAGTGATTAAGGCAGAGAGTCTGGAGCAGGGTTTTTTTTTTTTTGGGGGGGTGTTGATAATGTTAAAAGAAGAAAAGAAAGGAAGAGAAAAAAGGATTACAATAAAAATGAAAGAGTGATGGAATATGAAATAACTTATCTCACATAACTGGAATATGTAATTATAAGATATACAAACAAGGAGACAAGGAAGTAAGGAACAGACATCTTTAGGATCCTTATTTTTATCCAAACCAATAAATGGAAGGAAGAACTGATCCTTAAAAATTTCATATTGAAATACATCAAACTCGATTGGGAAGCATAAGGGAATAGAGAGATTAGAGGGAGGGAGAAAATAAGAGGGAGAGGAGGAAGACAATCAGGGAGGAATCTAATTTTGAAGGATGAAGAATGCAGAATATAATTGCCACACAAATATGACTACAACTTTTTTTTAAAGCTCTGATTCTTAAGAATGGGTTGTGAAGGGGAATTTAAAAGAAAAGAGTAAGAAAATGATACAGGTTGCAGGGGAGTGAAAGAAAATTCAGGGAAAGGAATGGAAGGACATAGCATTACGCATGTAGCCCTGGGTCTTAACATACTCTTTTCTCAACTACTCTCTTCTTTTCTGTAAATAGAGAGAAAAAATAAAGAGGAAAAAATTAGAATAAAATAAGATGCAGTTAAATATAGAATCAAAGATCATAACACTAGATGTAAATAGTATGAACTCACCATAGTTCATTTTGTTATTTTGATTTAATTAATTAATTTGATATGTTTAATGAACTTCAAAAAGAGCTGCTAAATTTTTTTTACAACTATGAATCCTTTTCCTCTTTCTTTGATCTCTTTAGGAGAAATGCCTAGCAGTTATATAGTTGGGTCAAGGAATAAGCACAATTGTCTAATCTGGCAGGCATGGTTTCAAATTGCTTTCCAGAATGGCTAGACCAATTTACAATTCCACCAGTAGTGAACTACTATATCTATTTTTTCAGTAGCCCCTCCAACATTTATCATTTTTCCTCTTTTGTCATCTTTGTCAGTATGAATATGAAATGAGAACTCAGAGTGGCTTTAATTTGCATTTTCTATTTATTTATTCTCTATTTATTCTATTTGGGTCACTTTTCATATAGCTATTCAAAACTTGGATTACTTCCTTTAAAAACTGTTTATATTCTTTGATCATTTATCTATTGGAGAAATGGCTCAGTCTTAAAATTCTTAGTCCAATTCCCACATATCTTTATAAGAACTTTATCAGAAAAAGTTCTTCAAAGGTTTTTTGCCCACATTTTTATTTAAATTTTAACTGCATTAGATTTCTTTATGAAGTACCTTTTAACTTTTATATAATCAAAATTTCTGCTTTAACTTTTGTAATCTTCTCTATAACTTAGTCATAAAGTATTTCCTTCTCCATAAATCTGAAAAATAATATCTTTCTTGCTCTTCTAATTTGCTTATAATTTCATCTTTCATATCTAAGTCTTATATACATTGGAATTTATCTTGGCAAACAGTATGGCATGTTGTTCATACCTATTATCTGCCAAAATACTTTCTGGTTTTTCTAATAGTTTTGATAGCTTTAATAGACCCCATTATTCTGCTTTCCCTTAATAAAAAAGCTAGCAGACTAAAGATACTGATCCAAATAACAAATAAGCAAGAATATTAGTTACAAATATATCCCCATTCTAAAACTTGGGACATATTCTACTGAAAACACACTATTAATAGTATGAATGGGATCAAAATTCTAGTGCAGTCATTGTAAGGACCATATGTAAGGAATACATGTGTCAAAAGGGCACCTCAGGGCTTGAAAGATCCTTTTTTTCATAGGGCCCTCATGTAATTCCTCTTGAAGACAATATTTCTGGCCCTTCTCTCAAGCATGAGAAGTCAAGCTTCCCAAAGCTTCCTTTTATCCAATGACTATCTTTTTGTATCAGTTTATTTTTAATGTGGTTCTTTGTTGATTGAAACTGGTCTACTCTTTTTGATGACATAGTCAATGAGGAGAGGAAAAAAAGAGGAGGAATAAAATAAACAAAAAAACAACAACAAAAAAAATAAACAAACTCTCTTGTAAAGTGTGAAGTCCAGGCTAGCTCCCTGAAGGGCTCAGATCAGCCAGAGTCAGGATAAGCAAAAGTCCTTGCCCCACGTTGGGCGCCAAAATGTCATGTTCTGATTGTCTCTAGATTGTGATCGTTTCTGGGGGCAAGATCTCTTGGAGCTTCTGGGGAGGCAGCCTTGGCTTTAGTCCCAGTACCAGTAATCCCCAAAATGCAGCCAGGAGTTAAAGTATCCTCTATTGTGTCCTTCAAAGTCTTGAATCTTTTCCTGTCAGAATGTCTCCAGCCAGCTTCAGTCTCTTGCTCCCTCGGAATCCAAAGCCTCCAGATAGCATGAAGGTAGATGTGGGAATGAATCAGTCTCTGCCTCAAAGAGTGTGGGATTGTGGGTTTCCCGGAAGTCAGTTCTAGATGTGAATCTCCATGAGCAGGCTTTTCCTTTAGTTCTTGTGAATCTGCTGGACTTGTGAATTCACAGAAAGTCTTCTCTTTGACCCAATCCAGACTCACTTCTTCCAGACTGCCCCTCCCCACTGAGTCGTGGCTCTTTTTATCCTCCCAGAGAATGGGCTTGTGGGTACTCCCATGGGCTTGTGGGAACTCCTTACAGCCAAGGAGCTAGCTCCTTTTAAAGGTGTAAACTCCTTTCAGAAGTCTAAAGGTGTAATTAAGCATATTACCTTGTCCCAAGTTCTGGCCCATAACATCTACAAGAATCCTAACACTCCTCCCTAAAAAAGAAAGCTCTCACTGACCTGGTTCTTCCTTCAAATTAAGCCTATAAAGCTATAACTCTCAACTAATGAAATATTACACCACTGGACTGGTTGTTTTTTTTAATAGAGATCCCAAGACATTTATGATTGTCTTTGCCAGTAATGGAAAATTTCATATGTGATGTTAATCATCTTATCCAATAGTCCTATAACCCTCTCAGATTGATTAATACTTGCATAGTTGATGTATCATTGGAAAATGTCTTAACTTTTACTATTTTACTAATTGGTTGATTAGCTCAATTGACATGTCTGGGCCTTCTGTGATTTCCTTAGCTGAGGAAGAGATGGGAATCTGATGTCTTATAGCTTATTGATGATTATTAAATTTATAGTAAAAGAAAACTCTAAATCTATTAAATAACAGTTGGTTTCTTCAATAAAATCCTTTTATGAGGCAATAGTTCTAATAGTTAAAGATGAAATGTTATAGGTAGCAATGATAGTTCAAAAAAAATTGCAGGGTTAAAATGAGGACACAGGGACCCAGAGTGACTTAAGTTCCTCCTGAACATGATCCAGGTCAATGATCTAGTTTAGAAGGTGAAGCAGAAAGAATAATAGAATAGAAAATTACTGGGTGAAAATGAAAACACAGAATACCAGGGAGTATAGAACTCTGCATAAAATACCCAACAATAGCCAATTCTAAAAGTACATTTGGAATGTTGAGATTTTTTTTAATCAATTACTAAAAGTGATGGTATTTGGAGAATTGTGGCACATTATCTCTAAAGAATCAAAATCCTGAGTCATATATGGGACAATTAAAAGGCAATTATGATCAATGCTGATGATGATTTAGATTCATCATAGAGCCACAGATCACTTCCAAAAAAAGTGACATAAAGATACTATCAACAAAACATATGAAGAGAAAAGGAGATGGACCTATCATCTTATACAAATGAAAGACAGAACACAAACTCTGAAGATTAGGTCAAGACTTTCTAGATCAAACTTCATTCATCCTTACATTATGAAGGAACTTTTAAAAATAAACGTATCCATTTACATTGTTATGCAATTCTGCAACATATTTTAATATTCTACTCATTTTGGATAATGATGGCATTATTTGCATTTGCATTATTCCCTCTTCATACTAACATTAATGAGAGCATAGACCCCTAATTTCCAAATTCCTCTTGGGAGGAAAGAATGACGACCTGACAGATGTATTTAGTTTAATCTAAAAAACCCATTAGTCCTTTAGAGGCCTATTCTTCCAATTGGGAATATGCAGGTTAGTACTGATGAGAGTCATGTACTTCATTCAAGCAAATAAAAATTTAAAAAAAATTTAACTGAGCTAAAAAAAGCTGTAAGTCAATGAAAGAATAGTTGCAATGTAAATGTTTCAGTAAATATAAAGTCTTTCCTATTATTTTTACTCTCATTTTTAACATTATTTATTTTCTTTTTTAATGTTAATGTGGAGATTTTAATTTTTTACTTTATTTTTTATTAATTTTATAATTATAATTTTTTTGACAGTGCATATGCATGGGTATTTTTTTTTACAACATTATCCCTTGCACTCACTTCTGTTATGAATTTTCCCCTCCTTCCCTCCACCCCTTCCCATACATGTTAAATATTTAACATTATTTTTAAACAAATCAAATAGAACATAGATTTCTAAATTAATATTTTCATATTAAATACAATTGGATCTGGGGCTTTATCCCAATAGATTATTTTAACATCCTTAATATTTTTGGAACGCCTCTCTCCAAGATTAGGTCATCTTTTTAAAATGTTCTCAATGTTCTTCAAGCTCTAATTTTTTGAAACAGCAAAGTCTGGTAAAAAAGATAGATGATTAAACTAGGCAATTTTATTTCTGATTCTGTCAAAAAACAAAAAACAAAGTATAGCTATCATGTATAAAGTTATCTTCATACAAGGGTTATGAACATAGTTTCCAAACAAGGATTCCAAAAAGACCCTGGACAATCACAATATTGCTACATTGCCTCTCTAAACAACTACCTAGAAGAATAAAGTTCATTTGAATTTATGAGTTCTAGAATGCTTGTTCCTAAGTTTGTTTTTAAATAAGTAGTTACTCTGAACTCATAATATGCGGTACTATTTAGTCTTGTGAATAATGGATTGCAAATGAGGGGATCTAGATTTCATCCTAGCATTAATTAGCTGTACAACTTTGAGCAAGTTACTTCAAATCTCTGTAGAACTTAATTTCTTGTAAAATGAATGGATTGGACTATGCAAACCTATTGTTTCTTTTAGGCAGACAGACAACAAGAATTTCAAAAGGACTTCCTATGTACCAAACACTAGACTAAGCCTTAGGGGTACAAAGAAAGGCAAAACAGGCTCTACCATCAAGGATTTCACAATGTAATGTAATTCTATGTTATACCAAAATTTTCTGGAATTAAATCACTAAGTATCTTAAATAAAAAAACTGAGGTTTTAAATCATTCAAATTTAAATATAGAAATTGCATTGAAATATCAGAGTGTAACACTTCTTATCTTTGGTAAACTCTCTCCAAAAATGAGAAGGGAAACAGTTATAGCAACAACAACAATAAAACTAACATCATTATTAATATCATCATAATCATCACACAATTATATAACACTTTGAGGTTCAATAAGAATAATATACACTATCTGATTTTTATATCACTTGATTATAAATTTACATTAAAAACAAAAGAAACAAAAATAATGACACAAGGGAAAAGACAATCTGATAGATAGCACATGAATGGACGGAATAGTCACCAGAGTTAGATACATAAATTACACACCTGGCAGTAAGGGTACTAATTTCTAGTCATTCAGAGGGCATGCTAAGAAATACTCAAAATCAGGAATTCTTAATGGGGAGAGGGTATGTGAAATTGATTTTTAAAAATATGTTGATAGCTGTATCAAGATAATTGGTCACCTTTGTAGTTTATTAATTTTTATGCATTTAAAATTTTATTCTGAGAATAGGTCTATAGGCTCCATCATAAACATAAAAGCCAAAGGACTCCATCATACAATAAAATTTAAGAAGCACTGTTCTAGATGAAGAGGAGCTCCTGAATATTAAAGAAACACAAATAAATAGCTTAAAATAGCCACCTATTAAATACTATTATACTATGATCCTATAATATCATAATCTTCTCATGGTGACAATATTAAATAATTGTATGAAAACAGCATTAGATCCCAAAAAAAGGGGAAAAAAATGCCATGGGGGGGAACAGCTGATAACACTCATATGGATGATGAAAAACAGTACATGGAAGGCATTTAAAGTTCTTCTTTACTAGTCAAATTACTAATGCACAGACCACTCCCAAAAGGGTGTCAAATAATTCTTCTTTCATAAGCGTTCTCAGTCTGGTAGTTTCACACAACCTCTGGGTTAAGTGACAACAAGTCTCTAGTGGAATTTTTGAGTAGTACCTTAAACCATAAATGTGGTTTAGAGGATTTGTTCTATAGTATTTTCTTTTCCTTAAGGGAAAAGAACTTAAAGGAAAGGGAGGTTTCAAACTGCTGTGTAGTTCATGTACTTGTAAATTAGGTCTGCTGCTTTTAAACCCAGAATAGAATGCAAGTGTCCCAGTAAATTTGAATCAAATGTGCTTCAGGTTGAAAGGAAATGATACCAAATGCAAGTGGTTAAATGAATCGTGAAAAAAGTGTAATTTACACAGATAGACTATATTATGTAATTCCTCTACTTGTGCAATTCAGTGTACAAGGCAAAAAACAACTAACTACCTTGTCATTTTCTAAAATTAATAGTTGTTCTTCTTCAATTAGGTAAAGCATTGCTTCTTGGTAGCTTTTGAAGGCATTTTAAAACAGTAAATGATTTACCTCATTTGAAATTTTAATGAGCAACTATATGATTGCATCACCAAGGAAAAAGTGATGGAAAGCAATAACTAAGTTATCTTTCTTTCATGATATCCAGACAAATAGTTGCCTTACAATGATGATTCACTTCATGTGATTATGTTCTGTGTCCATGGCCTTAATAATTTTACCTTTAACATGTGACACAAATTTAGTTATGTTGGAGATGGGGCAGGAAGGTATTATAGTATACTATAGGAATTATAGTAACTTTCTTTAATAATAACAAATGTTTTTGTTAATTTATTAAAATAGGGAAGAGATAGGGACAAATAATTCTCATTTTATCAAGTTAAAGCACAACTATGGAAAAGAAAAAAAATTATCCCTTTCATCTATGCAAATATTAGGATGTATATGTGACTTTTACACAGGCTTATACAGCTAGATACCTTTTTAATCTCCCTAGAGTAATATAAATCCTGTTTAGACTATATCACCAGTATGATCCAATACCATAATATAAACACTGGAAACAGGTCTTTTATTGTAAACACTGCTAAAAACCAAATGTTAGTTATGGAAAATAATCACCTTGCCTCTATCCTTGACATTTAAAGAAAAACAGTTTATTCTGGTTCACTAAATTCATAAAAGCTTAGGTTCTCTATCAGCAACAACGAGCAAAGATGTGAAGGAGGAATATTTGAGGTGATGAGTAATGCTAATTTCCCAAAGGGAGAGAAGCAGCTGCACACAGTTTGAAACTGATTTACTGAACCTTATAACAAAAACGTTGCCTAGTTGTAATGGCTTAGATATATAGTATTCCAAAAGAAATCACTGCAAAATGCATGTCAAGAAACTGAGATGGTAAAGTCCCTAACAGCATACTTATAAAATTAAATAATAACTTTTAATAAAGACATTCTTTCAAGTAAGAATTCAAATAAGAAGAGCTTAAGTTCTATTGTTGCAAATAGCATGTACATAGATAAGTATATGTAGGATAAATCTGAAATAAATACAAGATGGAAAGGGAGGGCACTATTACTTAAGAAAAATTGGGATAGGCTTCATGAAGAAAATGGTCCTTAAGTGGTATCCTGAAGAAAGAATAAAATCTTTGGAAATAGAGGTAAAAAAGTAAATGCATTCCAGATCAAAATAAGAAAAGGAGTGCTAGATGAGGAAAAGTACAGAAAGGGAAATGATATATGAATAATAAGGCTGGAAAATAATTTGAGAATAGGATGTAAAGGAGTTTAAAAGTTAAACAGTGAAGTTTACATTTTATTCAAGAGGCAAGAAGGACTCACTACAAGAAGATTAAGTAGGAGAGTGATATGACCAGATCAGGGCTTAATTAATTTGGGAGCTTGGTGAAGAATGGAATTGATGTGAGGAGATATTTAAGTCAAGGAAATCAATTAATAGAATAGTGTAATAATCCAAGAGAGAAGAAGTAAAGCCTAAGGAGGTATCTGTGTGAATAGAGACAAGGAAGCTGTCTATCAGTGATGATTAGGAAGAACTGGCAAATGCCTGAATATGTAAAGGAATGAGAGACAAAAGGAGACATGAGATATACCATATAATGCCAAAGTTACAAATGAACAAAAGAATTTTTAAAAATTCAATAGAAATAGTGAAGTTTGAAAGGGGGTTCATTTGGGAGAAGATAAGTTCTACATCGGAAATGTTGAGCTTGAGATGTGATTGATAAATTTCTGCTTTAAAAATTCAATTGATAGCTAGTAATGTGGAACTGAAGCTGACTACATATATTTATGAATTATTTAAATAGACATAATTCAGACAAGAGATATATGTTCAACTGATAGGGCAGGAGAAGGGAGAGCCCAGGATAATGAAAAATTATCAAAAGGCAAATAAAAACTGAAAAGAAATCATTAAACATTTAAAGAAAACAGTAGTATCAATGAAGAAATATTTCTCAGTAAAGAATATTGAGTCAAAATTACCTGAGGATATTGAAGGCATAACAATTTCTATTATTACTTCAATTATAATTGTGCCACACTAAGAATGGTTCAGAATAACAAATAATTGAATGAAAATATCAAAGAAGTAAGGAAACAAAATAGAGCTCTCAAGCAGTCAAGTTCCTTCAGTGCTTACACAATTTAGAATAAAAGGGATTGTTACCTAGAAGAACATTGAGGAATACTGGGACCAGAGATCAGAAGAGGTCAAAAAAAGATAGGCAGGAGTCAACTTGAGAGTTAAATGAATTATTGATCTAGGAGAGTATTGGAAGTTCTCAGATAAGTCTGAGAACTCAGATTTCTGACAGACTCTGGAATTCAGTTCTGGTCCAAAGGATACTGTAAATGTAGTAAGCAAAAAGAACATTGAACAGGAAGTGCACAAGCCTTGGGTTCAGATCCTGACTCTACCACGAACTTGTCTTCAACAAACCACATCTCCAGTCTAAAACTAACTTTTCTTATTTGTAAAATGAGAGGGTTGGCCTAAATAAAGTCTGGGTTCTTTTCTTCCTCTTTCATTTCTAAATTTCAAAGGGATCAAGACTTATGTATAGCAATAGTATATCTCAGATTTTGCAAGACAGTTTAATATTCTGCTCCGTCACTGTAATAAACCTAATGTTCCTTTCCCTTCCCCCCAAAAACCTGTGAAACCTGGTCTCCCATTTATGATTCAGAAAAAAACAACAACTTTCTAAGCTTGTAATTCAGGATCCTTATTCAAAGAGTATCAAGGACATTTAAAGCTATCCAGAATTTATGGCTACTTGGTTCTATATGAGTTTCATTATGGGACAAAAATAATCTTTTGTGAATTTTGTTCCATCTATAATTGTAAACTCATTTGGAATTTTGCCTCAGAAGAATTGTAGGGCAAAGAAAACATGAATTCTGGCTTTAAAACTGCATCTAATTATTTAGTACTACTGGGTGTCTCATAGGTTTTATATAAGAATTTAATGATTAGGATACTATGTATAGTTTATGCCATTATTTTCTATAAGAAAAGTTCCAAACAAGCTTTGTGAACATAACC
Source organism: Sminthopsis crassicaudata (assembly GCF_048593235.1). Taxonomy (NCBI): domain Eukaryota; kingdom Metazoa; phylum Chordata; class Mammalia; order Dasyuromorphia; family Dasyuridae; genus Sminthopsis; species Sminthopsis crassicaudata. The sequence continues at coordinate 165,624,641 of NC_133618.1, forward strand.
AATTCATAAATTAGAGACATTGTATTTAATTATTTACATGGAAAACAAAAATCAGTATCTGTGTAGAATCTCATTATAAAATAGTGTACTTTGAATATTGACTGATTAGCCTATTATATAAATTTGCTAAAATCATCAAGGTTTTACCTTCCTAAATTACATACATTTGCAATTTGACTGGTGTAAATAAGTTTATATTAGGGGCTTAAAGGCTAATATTGATCTGAAGATTTCAAGTAGTATACTTCAAAGTAAAATTGTTTAAGTAATAATTTTTCACAATACATAAGAGACCATGGGAATCATTTTTTTTAAAGCTAAGTACACTTGAAAAGAAATGAATATGTGCTTTCAAAAAGAAAAGCTCCTTGTTAATAAGCATCTATCATAGTTGGGAAATAGAGCTAAATGTTACAGTAAGCTATTAAAAAATCAAATGCTATTATCACTATGAGGTTTCTTAAACTCCATGAAATAAAAATAAAATAAAATGTTATTCTGCCAGACTGAGAAAGGTACCCCATTTAAGTTTCTTCTTTCAAACCACAGAATATCGCAGACATTTTCTGCTATGATTCAAACCATTAAGATGTAACCACAATATCCTCATCATTAGATTTCCATACAAAACCTATAACATATATTGTAATAGATGTAATTTTTGAGCCAAAATCCATGTTTGCTTTGCCCTACAATTCTTCTGAAGCAAAATTCCAAATGAATTTATGATTATAGAAAAATCACTCCTGGTGCTTAGAGCTTTTCAAAAAAGACAATTCTGGCCTACTATTGATAGTAGACATGTTATAAATCTGACCTACAACTTGACAGAAATGTCCAAAAATAGACAAATGATGGACTATAAATTAACACATGGAGTTTAATCCTAAAGAATGAGATCCAATCAAGACCAATTTAAAATAGTTTATAGCAAGCATGGAATTCACTGGAATAAGATATCAGGTACAGCATGTGGTTTACAGGATCTAAGCACCATGGTAACAATTCTGCAGATGGTTATTCAAAACACTGACATTTGCAAATACAGGTTCCTGACAATAAAAGCTGAAGTGGATAAAAAACGAGAGGATAAGTCTCTATATCATAAACATCATAAGCATTTAATTATTAAAGAAATAAGAGTATTCTATAGTTGTGTGTGTGCATGTATGTGTGCATATATAGACTTAGTATGTAGACTCACATACATATATACACACACACACCTATGGTGTGGGGGCGAGAGGTGTGTATCCCTGACTGCAAAGCAGAGAACAAAGATCAGCCAGGGAAGGTAAAGAAAGCATGAGAACAATGAATATACTTCAAAAAAAAATACACTACATGGAGTTGCTGAGTTCTTGCTAGAAGGAACAATGGAAGTTAGTCCATGCCCTTCATTTTATAGATGAAAGGAGTTTTTAAATTCCATATGTTAAAAATTAAATAAAGTAGTTTAAAAAAAGAAATTATTGGATTGTTGCTCAAGCTCTGGCAGAAATATAAATGTACTCCTAGAGATATACTATGTACTCCAAAAAACCATCTAGTTAAGAATGTAGAGGTTCATCATATAGACAATTGATCATGACATGATGAATTCTTTAGATCATGGAAATCAATTAAAAATGCAAAATGGTCCTCAGACTGGGTATCCCGATTTCACTTCTTTTATAGTAGAATATGGGAAAGGGTTAAAAAGATACAAAGAATTTTCCATTTTTAGACTACCTGTACACATTAATTTAACAATCTGAGACATCAATCCAATTACCAACAAATTGATATACTGAAATTCATTAATACTGACACAATGGTTAAAAATCAGAACAAAGGTTATAATGACAATATAGAAGGAAGGGACAAATGTGATGTTCTCCACAGAGATGGGCATAAAGGAGATGTTAGTGTTAGTTTCATTCTGATCTAAAGGCAAAAAGATACATAATTTCATGAGACTTTCAGTTCCTCTCTTGTCATATTCATGAAAAGCAAAATCCCAGTAGGCTACCATAAAAATGACTGCACCTTACATACCAACATCTACTACAAGAATGATAGAAATTCCATTAAGTATGTAATAATATTCCCAAATTAAAACACAAGCATTTTTATACTTAGTGACTTCGATTCCATATTATTCCAGGGGGAAAAGAATCTCCCAAAAATGTTAAAAGAAAAAATCAAGGTCTAGATTTAAAAAATGAAAGGCTAAGGACTTGTTGATCATTCATAGAATCTCATGACTGGACTACTACACTTCAACAAAAAAATTTGCACTAATTTCTCAGATATTCAGCATATATTAGCTCATAGAAAGCCAGCAATGAAATCAAGAAAACCCTAGTTCAAGCCCTGCCTTTGACATATACTAGCTGACATAGTAACAAGTTATTTAATCTCTTAATTCTCTAGGATCTACAAAAGCAAAAGGTTCCTTACAGGTCCCATCAGGAAAAAAATAATGTACAGACCACAATGTTGCCAAGATCTACATAAAAACATAAATTTAAAAATATTTCCTGATATCCTACCAAAGTAGTAAATAAGACAACCAGATACTCAAAAGCAATTAATGGAAGAAACAACCATCTTCTTGTTGAACTAAATATTCTTCATATTCTCATTAAATATTTATTTTCTAGAAAATGATCTTGTTTTTAATTTCAGTTTTATATAGTAGATTATAATTAAGGACAATTCAGGTAACAAGGAATTATAAAGAATAATTATGATTTAATTTAATGGTACTGCATCTTATATTAAGAAATGGCAACAAGGTATAGAGAATAGAGATCCAGCTAACTGATTTCAAGTCCAACCCCTGACCCATACAACTCTTGGCATATCACTTAACCTATCAATGTCATTAGGCAACTCTCTAAGACTATAGGAGAGTAGAACATTCACAATATGTATTTTTTGGCAGATAATTCTTCCTTACTCACAGTTCTCTATATCAACAAAATAACAGAACTAGGTAATAATAATAATAACAACAATAATATATATACAGTCCTTTTTATCTTTTACAACACTATTTATATTACTTTTATATATAACATTTAAAAAATTTTAAATGCTAGAGGTGAATTATGTTAACCTAAATTATCTCATTTCTGGGTCTGTAACACATATTGCAGAGTTCAGATGAAAGGCAGATGGTAAGATCCAATGGTCATTTAAGGCTCAATGGCAGGGCAGATAAGGCTTGGAATTCATCCATCTTACCTAAATCACAAGATTTGTGATGCTGGGAAGAATATTCCCAGATTTCATAGCCAAGAGAATGGAGGGTCTGAGTTCTAGGACTATTGAAAATGAAAGCTTCTTGTGGGATCTAGGTGAATGAGGCCAATTGAGAGAAAGAGTCTCTCACTAGACTGATTAGCTCTATTCCCTAATTGTATAGGCTGCAATGCATCCCCTTATCATCTGCGGAATTCTTGTCCATGTCTTCTCATAGATAACACAGGAAAGAGTTAACCATTATATTGAAAGATTTCTTCTAAAAAGTTTGTTGAGGATGGAGTTGGAGGAGTGCTAACACTCCCAGGATTACCCATCAGTGAGTGAGTGGCAGCTGGCAGTGGAGGTGCTGAAGAAGATGGCTCCCTTCTCCACATAGGTTGCTCACCTCTAGGATGACCACAGTATGATTGATGATACTATTCTCTTAGTTCAGGATCCTGAAAAGGGAGGGAGTGTTTGAAGTATAGTGGTACTTTGCCTTGCTTAGAACATAACATCTCCAGACTCTGCCATTGCACAGATTAAGCATTAAATAAATGCTTATTTATTTATTTATTTATTTATTTATTTATTTATTTACTTACTTACTTACTTACTTACTTACTTAAGGTTGATATAACTATATGATATTTTTAATGAAATAAAGCATTTTAGATTATTCTGACTTTCCTGAAAAATCTATAGTTAAAGAAGAAATGTCTTGCTTTAGCAGCTTTACATATCATCATGGTATCAAAAGCTTAGCCTTTAGGATGAATGGTGCCAGAAATTCAAAATGTTCATATTCCATTGCTGAGAATGAAATTTTATGAAAACAGAGATTATAAAAGCAAAGATTGTGTACAATTATCCAAATAAATTATAGCATAATAAAATTAATAATTAAGTAATCATAAAGATTCAATAATTATATTGCCCTCAAACTAAGGCAGTATTGCTGAGATAATCATAAAGTGACTAGTAAAAATATCAGAAGTAGAAGCCTGAGTCTAGAATAGCTTTTTAATTACGCAAACTATGTGGCAAACCAATAAAAAAGGCAAAATTGTGTATTTTCAAATCAACTGCTTCTATTCTTTCTCTGGTCCCCAAGGTCCCATCCCCTCCACACAATGGTGTATCAGGTGTAGGAAATGAATGAGTGGAACCTCAAGATAAAACATGGTGCCAGGTGTCATATAAGCAAAAAGACAGAAGAGAAGTAAAAGTTGTGCAAATGAATAGTTTTTTTTCTTAGAATGAAGGTTGGGAAACACTGTGTTAAAACACATTAAAAACTTTTTTTCAATTCTACCACAAGAACTCTAGATCTATTATTTCAACAAATATTCTGAAAGTAGGTATAATTAACATCTTGAACAATCTAACAATCAACATTAATAAAACTGACAGTAGACCATTTACTTAAGGGGTGAGTCATTGAATTGGGATTTATTAAGGTATTTTAATATAATCACTCTGAGTGAGAAGGAAACTAGTTGACACAAGTCTGCCATTATTGTATTTAAATTAGTCACCAATTATAATATTCAAACTTGAAATATAATAAGAGGTTTATTTAAACCTCTTAATTATATCCAAACCACTAGAAATCCCATAACATATCAGTTCTGAATCTTGGTATGGGAAACAAATATTATGATAAATTTTTAAATCGTATGAATTTTTTTTAATTTAAAATAATGCTTTTTAAAAGACAGTCATTTTTGAAGATACAACATTAAACAGATTTGAGGGTTTTGTCTTTTAAAAAAGCACATCCAATCATACCTGAATGTTAAAACCAATTTTTTTCATTTAAATGTTAGGAAAAGAAGACCAAATTTTTACAATGGTGATGGGTTATCACCAAATTCTTTAATATTTAATAATTAACTTGTTAACACTTTAGTAGTTACCTAAGCCCCTTCTTCCTTATATATCACCTGACTTCTGAAGAAAAGAGGAATCAAATGCAAATTAGTTATTTTCCACTTTTTTAATACTACTGGCATAAATATTGGTATAGTAGGAGACTGAATTGACTAATTGACTAATGGCTGAATTAAGTTCTTAAATTATATGTATATATCAATCACTTAAGCTTTTCTATTATCCCAAACAATTTAAAGGTAGTTAAAATAGCAATTCTTCTGGACAACAGGACTTTTAATAACTAGTTCTATAAAGCAATAATTTTCAGTGGTGCACAAGAATAACTGGAGAAATTTGCATCTGGAAATTCCTTTTTACAGATTCAAATTTTATCGAAGCCCATTATAAAGCTATCAAACTAACAGCAATGAAAAACTTTATAGTATAAAAGCAGTAAGTGTAAAAGCCTTGTCACTCAATTACCTTCAGCACAGTGTCTATTTTAGTTGAATTTACAATATCAACAAAAATGAATCAATAGTTAACTGAAGAGAACAATCTAATTTATGAAGGCAAAATGTTATTTATATTTCACTTTTGTTAACTAGCTTCAGTTAGTAGGTATTTTATTCTTGCTCTCTCAAGGATAAGTTTCTGTACCAATCCAATCAAAACTGCTGTGATTTTAACTTTTTTAAAAAATCTAAAATAATAAAAATAAAAAATAAAATAAAATAGAAAATCTATATTGTAAAGAAACCCCTTTTAACTCCATGCATATAATATGTAAATTAAAGCAACCGTATTTTAGTTCAGCACTTGCCATCTAGAAACTCCTCATTTAAGCCATTTACAAACGTAATTAAAATAAATTTATTAAACATATTATTTTATTTTTGTCTTATAGAATATCTGTAAGTAGCATTATTTTAAGAGGGATAAAATATAACATGAAATTCATCATGGGTAACAAAGACTCATAGACTGATTATATCAGCAGTGCATAGAATAAAAACTCAATCCTTGTGAAGAAAGTAGTCAAGTTTCTATAGTCTGAGAATGATAGAATCAATTATATAGTTCAATAATAAAATAACCAGTAGTTGATTCAGAAAGTCAATTTTTTCTGGCTTAGATTATTTGTCCATAATTATAACTGTCCTCATCAGTGGTTCTGGTCTGACATCTGAGGAAAAAGGTTTTTGATTTGTTTTTTTAAGACTACAAAAAAGTGTCAACTTTTTAGAGAAATTACTAGATTCTTTATACACATAACTAAGCTGCTGAAACTTGATATGTTAAAATAACTCAGGTTAATTTTTTAATCAGATTCATTCTCTCAAATATGCATACATAGAAACATGACTAAACCATGGTAAAATTACAAAATGAATAAAGTTTGTCTTCAATATGCCTCTACTCTCTCAGGGGTACAGTATACTTTAGTTCTAGCATGCAACTCAGCAAACTCTATCTCCATGCCAAGCTTCCTGTGGCTTCCTTCAGTTATGTTATACATAGTCTTGAACTTCCCAGGGATTGTCCTCATTTTCCTCACTGATCTTTAAACCAAAAAAAAATTGTCCAGCATACCATCCCCTCAAGATCCCCTAGTACTCTGAATTTCCAAGGTGGCAGTTACCCTAAATCTTATTAATGTGTCAATAGCTGTCAATTCTCTTTATGGGGGTAGGGGAGGGAGGAAAACATAAGTCATTTTCTCTACCTTCTTTTACCATAACATAAAAATCTTAACGGTGGATTTCTAAAGATGATATTCTAAATCGTTATTGCCTAATGTATTTGTAGCTCTAATGGTGGGAATTTGAACCTTGTAGTAGGGGATTTATGATGCTTTATATCATAATGAGCATGTGGTCAACTTTTGTAGTCTTTTGTCTGTGTATGTGTGTCTGTGTGTGTATCAAAAACACAGTCAATGTTTTACATGTTTGCTTTTTAAAAGAGTTTAGTTTTACAAATAGCTGCCTGGCTATTCATTCAGTACAATTAATAATACATACCAAGAGAATAATAGAAATGATTCCCTTTCTCTCATTTTCAATGTCTGGGTATCTTTTGAGGGGAATGAAGATGATGAAGACTTAACTAAAAAAAGACATTTTAAAATTTATTTGAAAGTTAATCATTTGCTGGGCATTTTAGTCAGTTAAAACTATATTCATAAGGTATTAACTGTCTGCTTTGCTGAATAGCAACAGCATATTTTTACTCATAAGCTATTTTTTATTATAGCTTTTTATTTACAAGATCTATGCATGGGTAATTTTTTTAACATTGACAATTGCAAAACCTTTTGTTCCAATTTTTCCCCTCATTCCCCCACCCACTCCTCTAGATGGCAGGTACACCAATGTTAAAGTATATGTTAAATACAATATATGTATACATATCCATACAGTTATTTTGCTGTACAAGAAGAATCAGACTTTGAAATAGTGTACAATTAACCTGTGAAGAAAATTAGACATACAGGCAGACAAATCACAAGCTATTTTTTCTAAGATTTCCAACATGCTTTTCTCTACTTGCTATCCAGTCATTTAGTGATCAGAAAATGCAAACAAATATAAACTTTCAGCCAACAGAAAACATGCTTAAAAAGGTAAATCTCTTGAAAATGATATCCAGATTATGCATTCCAAATTCATAAATGTATGAGTCTTGGATTGTCTGAACTAATATTTCCCTTTATTTTTGTGGAGACAAGTTGAATAGGCATACTAGCAAGCCTAATATTCAGAAAGATATTATTTAACTTCTCTGATACATGATTTTCTCATTTATAAGGGCAACTAGCTATCACTAATAGATAATATACTGGGGCTAGTTAGGAAGATCTGAGTTCAAATTCAGCTTATGACATTTACTGTATAATACTGAGTAAGTCATTTAATCCATTTGTCTCAAATCCTTATCTATAAAATAAAAATAATAAAAGCTCCTACCTCCCAGGACTGTTGAGAGAATCACATGAGATAGAAATTGTAAAGGGCTTAGCAGAGCACCTGGCACATACTAAGCATGATATAACTGCTATTATTATTTTAAAATGTAAATCATAGAACCTCATAAATGGAAATAACACCAGCAAAATATATTACAATTTAACCTGTATCTGAACAAGTTATCTCCCTAAGCCATTCTTAATAAATAGTCATCCAAGTTCTATTTAAAGAATTAAATAATAAGAGGGGACTAACTACTTACTGAAGCAGCCCAAGATACTCTGGAATAACTTTAAGCATTTTTAATTTTTGTTTTGTGTTTTTGTTTGTTTGTTTTACAGCAAGCTTAAAGTATACCATTTTGAAATGTCTGCCCTCTGAGAACACACAGAATTTACTGTGAATATTTGAAAACAAGTACTTCCCAATTCCCCTTCTCTTCTCCAGAGAAAACATCCTCAATTCCTTTGGCACATGCTGCAAACTCAGTCCATCCTGAATGCCTTCTGAGCATTCTCTTTCGTTTTACAAATGTCTTTCTCAAAGACATTTCTGAAAACCTAACAACCAGAACTAAAAGCAGTGCTTAATATATACGGTCTGATCTTAACTGAAAAGAGCAGGCCTCGCCTCCCTAGTACCAGTATCTATGTTTCTGTAATGGTAAGGGTCTACTTTCACTAGAATTGAAGACTCATAAAACTCAACTAAGAGAATCAAGAAATCCAATGCATAAATAAGGTACAAAAATGTTAATCAGTTTAAGAAGAATAAAGTAATAACTTTAGATCATTAGATAGAGACAGATGGTACCACATGGGAAATATTCTGTAGCTGACTGAAGGATACAGACATACCTCTGGAACTATGTGTAGCACAGAAAGTCAGTTCAAAATTAGTCCAATAGAAATGAGTCAGGTAAGGGATTCTTGAGAGAGTATTGTCTTTGGTATAGAGGACCAAGCCTCTTTTTCTCCTCTCCCACACTTTTAATCAAATGACTATCTCTTTAACTTCAAATGGTTATGAGATCCAGAATTCCCACCAGGATTACAAATAGTGTCCCCAGAGCAACAGTGGCTGGCATCTGTACCGAAGACAAACAATATACTGAGCAATGGCAACCTCAGATTTCTGCAGGTAATTCTACCTATCCAGTACAGCTATATGAGATCTCCAAGAAGAGGAAAAAATTAGTTATAATAACCATTACCTATGAGATTATCTTTTGGCCACATGTGCTCTTTAAAGTTTCTGCTCATTCTACCCAGGTATTTTATGTGACCAAGGAAAGAATGTGCCTCTGAGTTTGGGATGATTTTTCTATAAAAATTGCTTTTCATATACTTAATTAGTAAATATTCTTCCTAAAAACTAATTAATTTCTTCTAAATGATTAGGGGAAAAACACTTTTAGGGACTTACAAGACCTGTCTGTCTCAGTCTCTGTCTGTCTGTCTGTCCGTCTCTCTCTCCATTAGGTTGTTTGGCTCCCATATCATGTTCCTGACGGTTGCCTTAGCAAAAGGCTACAGATCTGAGAGTGGCTGGACTTCTTCCTATCAACTGCCTCTTATATCTTTATTTACTTCTTCCTGACTTTATGCCCCATCTCTGTACTTCCTTCTCATCTGTGGGAAATAAGTATCTCAAAGACAATGCACTACCTGAAGTATATGGCAGAGAGTTTCCATTAATGGGCAAATGCTTCATTTAAAAAGGGCTAAGTTAGAGAACAGCTTTCAAAAGATTTCTAATAAGTTAAATTTAATATAGGAAAAAAATTACAAAAAGTATTCCGTGAGCTTATTGTACTTTCACTCCTTTGTGAATGAGTACATTGCATTAATTTTATGCATTTTCCTCTATATATTTTTGTCCTAATGTAGACATACAAGTCTTTATTATTATTATATCTTTTATTTACAAAACGTATGCATGGGTAATTTTTTCAACATTGATCCTTGCAAAACCTTCTGTTCCAAAATTTTCCCTCCTTCCCTCCACCACTTCCCTAGATAGATAACAATACATGTTAAATATAACATACAAGTCTTAATAAACATGTTGGATTTAACAAGTCTTCATTAAATGATCTATTTCAATTGAATTATTACCAAGTAAAGAATATGCCAACTTTGATAATATATTTTCAGGAATTATGAAAAAAAATTATGTTTCTATATCATTTGCCTCATTAAGGATCAACATAATCTTCCTTTTCACTGACTTTGTCTTAAAGTCATTTTCTGTCTAGCTGATTGTTCTACAACTTAATCGGCTTTTACCCCAATCTCCAGCTTGACATTATGAACCTATGTTCCTTCCTTGCTTATTTTTTGCCTCTTAAGATGTCAGACTTGCAGTTTGGTTGCCTTATCATTGCTATATTGGAGTAGAATAGCAAAGTAAGTTATTTGCTCCCTGGGGATAGAAAGGCAAAAAGTACCTTTGAAAAAGGTACAGGACAAATGACAGCTTGTAATTGTCTCAATGGAGTACCTCCTGAATGACTTGTGGGATAGATCGGCCCTGTCAGGAACTGCCTTTAGTGGGAACATCACTTGCTTCCTGCCCCTAGATTCCTCACCCCAGCCAACTCTGTTTTTCCTGGAAATCCCCAATTAAAGCTCATTTAGAACAAAAAGCAATAATAATAAATAATATGGTATTTGATGACATTTTACAAGTTTACAATGTACTATAAGATACATTATACATGTATATATATATTTAGAACTAATAGTAATAATAATCTGACATTGCTAATATTTTAGACTTTACAAAATATTATGCATACACATACAATATAGTGTGTATATATACAAATACATATATGTGTTTGTACGGGTCTGTATATAATCATATCTGAGCTTCAATAATCTTGTGCTGTAGATACTACGGGTATAAACATCACCATTTTACAGCTGAATAAACCTAAAAGTGACTAAGTGATTTGTCCAGTTACACAATTATCAATTATTATTGCAGGAGGGAGTAGTAGAGACTTGAACCCAGGTTTCAAATGTTACTTTGCCAACTGACACATCAAGGCAATTGGAACTAATGGCACATTGAGCTGGGACAGAAAAGTTCCTCAGCTCTGAAGTCTAATTTGATTCTGGTAAATCATTTGCTACTACTATTCCTTCTCTCTCTGTGTCTCTCTCTGTGTCTTGTCTCTATCTCTGTCTCTCTCATCTGTCTGTCTGTTTCTGTCTCTCTCTCGTTCTCTTACTGTGTCTTGGTCTCTCTATGTCTCTGTCTTTATCACTGTCTTTCTGTCTCTCTCATTCTATGTGCATATGTATCATTTATTTCTAGACGGTATTAATGAAAACTTACCAACTGACCATAGACTACAACTTGTCTTTCCATTTAATTTTAACTAGAGCTTGCTCTGATCTTGCCGCTCTCATGCCTTAAGAAAGACGATGACCTTTTTATCAGTGACTCCCAGTTTAGTTGTGGCTTTTGATACAGATCTTTGGCCTGCAAAAACTTTTCTTAGCAGCTACCCTCCTTAAACTTAGAGCCTATTTCCCTTAATGTCCAAGAAGACAAAAGCCAACAAACTGTGTTTTGCCTTAATCTCCTCATCCATCAAAGGAGGATCATAATTGTGCCTACATTCAAGGTTGTTGTGAAAATCAAATGAGATAATAATCAGATAAGACTTAGCAGAGTGCCTGCTACATCATAAGCATTGTAATTTTCAGTCATTTTTCAGTTGTATCCAATTCTTCATAGTCTCATTTGGGGTTTCCTTGGCACAAAGCGAAGAATAGTTTGTCATTTTCTTCTCCAGTTCATTTTATAGGTAAGAACTCTCTCCAAAAGAGAGAGTAAAGCAGATGACTTTATGCAACTCTATCTCGTTTAAATCCAAATTCACATGCATGTCCCTGATCCTCCAGAACTAACAACAGATGAAAAAATTGGGGCAGAGTTAAGTAACTTGCCCAGAGTCACACAGCTAGTAAGAGTCTAAGGCTAGATTTGGCAGGGAGTGTTTGATTTTGTTTATTTAATATTTTCCCCAATTACATTAAAAACACTTTTTTACATCTGTTTTTAAAATTTTTGAGTTCTAGGTTCTCTCTTTATCCCCACCACACTAAAGAAACCACATGTGAAGTTATATAAAACATTTCCCTAAGTCCAGTTGTGAAAGGAAACAGATCTCCCACCCTAATGAAAATAAAAACCTCAAGAATATGAGATAGCATATCTACTTTGAGATGTTGGACTGGAGTTCAGGAGAGTTGGATTAGATATATAGATCTGGGAATCATCTGAGTAGAGATTAAAATTGAACTTATGGGAATTGAAGAATCATCCAATTAGACACTACAGAACCAAAAGAACCATCTCATTGAGGAAGTAGATTTTTAGAAATTTTTTAGTTTTGTGAATGAAGAGATCAACATGTTGTGGGGTCTGGCTTCCCCACATGCCAGTGGCTCCCAAGAGAATTCCCATCTACCATTCAAAAGTCTACACTTTGCCTCTCACATGTCTCTCTTGAATTTCCTCTCCAAAATCTTTCTTGTTTAGCAGAATTCTAGCTCCAAGGTCTCTCAGCCAATAATCTCCTTCTCAGCATTCACTATCACAGGGCTCTAGGGCTCTCCATTAGGAAACTGCCCTTGTTTAATGTTACATAGGAATACCTAAAACTACAAAAATCATCCTGGATACCCAATTTACTTCATACTAATAGTCTTAGGAATTTAAATAATGTAAAATAATTAATATTAAGATATTACGTATTTAAATACTTCGATCTAAGCAACAATTATTGAGTATCTTGGGGTAAGAAATAAGACTTAAGTCACTTGTCCAAGATCACACCTGAGATCCACATCCCCTAATTTGATTTCCAATATTCCACAAAGCCTAAGACCAGTGAAGAGTTAAGGACAAAATTTTGTATATTAAGTACCTCAAAGCTTCAGGTCATTTACATTATGACAATCTTTCTGTACAATGTCTGGAAACTACCAGCGACTACACTAGTTTAGCACTCAGTATAAAGGCTTTATTCATCCAGCATTAACCAAACGGTTATGCTAACTGAGTTTGTTTTGCCACAAAATTTCACATAAAGATCATCAGACTGTTTAAAATGTATGAAGTATTTTTTTGCAATTTAATAAGCTCAAAACCTGAACAATCTCCTGTTGTATAATCCAACCACAAGTGGATATGACATTCATCTTGACATTCATACAATTCTGGACTTATACAATTCATTCCCTTTATAAAAGCTGCCTTCTCAAGGAAGGACTTTGTCTTCTAAACTCTCCCATGGTGTCTGCATTCCAACATGGTCTTGACCTTCGACAGACTCACGCTATCTCTTGTAGTCATTTGTTGGCCATTTCTTCCTCCATTGATGCAGAATTTATTAAAAGATAAAAAGCACCACTAAATAGAAACTCTATATTTTTACCCATAATAAAAGGTAGGTAGTAAAACCATGGTTAATGAAAACTTTTAAATTAGTCTAGTTCATTAAACAAATATTGAATAAACATAAGGGGAAAAGGTCTTTATTAAAATTTCTGTAGCAAAAATAGAATAGCAAAAACAAATAGAAAGTAGCTTCTGAGGGATAAAGCTTCTGATATTTCAAAATAAATGAGTCTCCTGGTTTAATTTATTTCTAAGATCAGTATGTCTAGGCAAAATATCTTAAATGGTACAAGTTCCTATTTTAGCACTTTTAGTGAAATAAAAATAAAAATTTTTGTCAAAAGTTTAAAAATAATTTTCAATAGAGACTATGGCAAATAAAAAAATAAAGATGTCAATGTAGAACACATGATAAAGAAGAGTATGTAAGCATTAGCAAAAAAGGAAGCATTCATTCAGCTGAGTTACTGACACTCCATGTCTGAATGAAACAGAGCACATACAGTACTGAAAAAGATGGATACACAAAACAATGCAATGCTTTAAGTGAAATAGAAAGAGAACATTTTAATTGGATAAAATTTAAGAATGTTGTTAACCAATGCTACATAAAAAACAGCTTTAAATAATGTGTTTTTCCAACTAAATAATGAGTTTAATAAAACAGATGAAAATGTTCACTGTCTTGTTTTTTCTTCCTGTCAGAATCTCATTAGCATTTCAATTTAAATTCTACATGTGCACTCAAATCTCTCGTTTGTACATCTGGCATAACTCAAAACACTGCCGTGTTTGTTAAAGGTTTTTTTTTTTTTTTTTTTTTTAAGGCAAATGAGTTGATTCACAATGTCTTGTGATGGTATTTTTAATGGATAAAAACAATGTTGTTATTTCAATGTTGCATAACAGCAGGGGTCTCCATGTGAAGAAGCAGAAAACATTTAGATAACACTCTCGAAGAAAAATTGCTTTCACAAGAAAACCAGCATGGACACAGATACAGGTGCTAAAAATAGTCTAAAGATGCTTTTTTAAAAGTAAATGGTATATAACCCTCAAATTCACATAAAATTAGTATTTAAAAGATGTTTATGTCCCCAATCTGCTTCTAGCAATGTCTGATAAACTATTCATAACTCATGTGCATGTAAAATCATAGTTTTAGACTTAGAAAGGAACTCAGAATTCATCAAGTTCAATCCCCTGACTTGCTGATGAGGAAACTGAGGCATAGAAACTTTAAGTGAGTTTTGCAAAGTTTCAAAAGTAATGACTGTTCAAAGTTGGATTTGAAATTAAAGCCTAATAATATGCCATACTTTTATGGCTAACAAAATAAGTTTCATTTATATATTTCTTTCCTCTATTACCTCATAAGGGCAGTATAATCTAAATGTTATATCTCAATGAAGTCCCAGCACAATAATCTGAACCTAATAAGCCTTTGGTGTTACTTAAATTAAATAGTTGAAAAATACAATTACAATCACTATACTTGATCTCAAAGAAGAGTTGAGATAATATAGCTCCTTCTTGTCTTTGTAGATGTGAAATCATAAGTGTGGAATGTTGCACACATGTTTAAACACAACTGATACATAAATCGATTCTGCTGAACTGTTGGGAATTTTTTTCATCTTTCTTTTGAAATCTTTGATAAAAGGAATGGCTCATTAGGAAAGAAAGAGGAAGGGATATACTCTGAAATATAACATCTTGATAAAAATATCTTTAAAAGAAAAATATTAATCTAATTCTTCAACTTGATTAAAAGTTCTTTATTCTCTTAATACTTAACCCAGAATCACAGAATTTAGATTTTGAAGAAACTTCAGCAGTTTCTAGTCAAATCCATGTCTGAAAAGAATCCCCCTAAAACATACCCAAAATGTTGTCATCTGGTTTCCACTTGAAGATCTCCATTAATGGATAACATTACCTCCAGAGGAAGCCCATTCCATTTTTGACTTAGCTTTACCTATGTGAGAATGTTTTTTTTGTTTTGTTTTGTTTTGTTTTTGTTTTTGTTTTTTTCCAGACATCAAGCATCAATTTTCCTCTTTGGAACTTTCTTTCAGTTCAGTTCTGTCCACTAGAGGGCCAAAACAAATCTAATTCACTTTCTACATGAGCATCAACCAAAAATTGAAGATAGCTCTCTTGTACCCATTGAGTCTTCTCTTCTCAAGGTTAATTAAACACATTCAATTCCTTTTACTGATCCTAGTTGGACGTTGGATCAAAGTTGTTCACAACTCTGATTGCCCTTGTCCATCTTCCTTTTGTTCTTCTTAAACTTTGCCATCTGAAGATGAATACAACACTCCGCATGTGCAGATATGATCTGACTAGGGAATAGTCCAAAAGAGCTACCTTATTCCTGAAAAGTATACTTCCTTTGATGCAACTTGGAATTTTGTAAAGTCTTAGGAAGTTTTGATACATCTTGGATTCGTGTCCCAGGAAAACAACATACCTCTTTATTTTTGTTACCAGGATGACAAATAATTACCTCAGTGTCTTTGAACAAAGGTCATCACTCAATTTATGACTTGTGTTACTCTACTTAATATGGGATTCTCTAGAGGAAAAAAACTATTCTTTCTCAGAAAGAATATCAAATCTGATTTTCAATTTTAAAGAGTATACTTGCCCTTTTCCTTTCCTTCTTCTTTGTGTAACATATTTACTACTCTTTAGCTACTTGACAATCTAAGTCTTCCTTCCTCAATTCCAGAGCTTTTTCCCAATTGAAGTCTCTCTTTAATTTCATTTAGAAATACTTTATTGTTCCTAAACAATTTGGAGATACCCCTTGAGTCCCGTCACCTTTGTTTCCAGGAAGAATATCATCCTACACTTGAAAAAGTGAATAATCATTCACTGTGGCAGAAATAACTAATATTCTATACTCAATGGAAATCACAGAATAATTATTCTGGCTCTCATATTGGTCGATATTTTCAGCCTTATATTTTCCCCTAAATACTTGTCTCCAAGCATCTAGTTAAAATCTTTAAGTCAATTATTATCACTTAATAATGTGATAATTCTTATGCTCACAAACTTATTAAGCTCTGCATAACCTTTGATCCAGCAGTTTTTCTACCAGACATATCCCAAAGAGATCTTAAAGGAGGGAAAGGGACCCACATGTGCAAAAATGTTTGTGGCAGCTCTTTTTGTAGTGGCCAGAAACTGGAAACTGAGCGGATGCCCATCAATTGAAGAAAGGCTGAATAAATTGTGGTATATGAATACTATGGAATATTATTGTTCTGTAAGAAATGGCCAGCAGGATAATTTCAGAGAGGCCTAGAGAGATTTACATGATCTGATGCTGAGTGAAATGAGCAGGACCAGGAGATCATTATACACAGCAACAACGAAATTATATGATGATCAATAATGATGGCTGTGTCTCTCTTCAACAATGAGATGATTCAAACCAGTTCTAATTGTTCAGTGATGAAGAGAGCCATCCACACCCAGAGAGAGGACTGTGGGAACTGAATGTGGTTCACAACATAGCATTTTCACTCTTTTTGTTTTTATTTGCTTGCATTTTATTTTGCTTCTCTCTCTCTCTTTATTGATTTGATTTGATTTTTCTTGTGCAGCATGATAATTGTATAAATATGTATACATATGTTGAATTTAACCTATTTTCCTACCATGTTTAACATATATTAGACTACTTGCCATCTAGGGGAAGGTGTAGAGAAATGGAAGGAAAATTGGAACACAAGGTTTTGCAAGGGCTAATGTTGAAGAATTGCCCATGCATGTTTTGAAAAATAAAAAGCTTTAATAAAAACAATAATATGAATTCTACTCAAATTCTACTATCAACAAAAATTCCAAAGCCATATACCAAATCCCCATATACAATCCCTTCTGTTTCACCAATTTAAAGATACACTTATGCACAGCCAATTTGTTTACTGTCCAGCCATTTAAATTTTTTTTATTTACTTTGTAGTGCCTTGCCAGTTACCTCCTATCTGAGGCTAATAAAAAGATTTTTACGCTTTAATCCATTTTAGGCCTCCAGGATTTTTCTTCATCCTTTCAATCTTCTGTCACAGAAGCCAGAAGTAAAGTTAGGTCTTGAATCTTCTTCTTCAAATCTTCTTCAATTCCTCACAAATTCCCCCTACCCAAATTCAAAATATAAATTTCTTTACTAAATAAAAAAATCCTTTTAAATCACCCACATAATTTCCTTTTTTGTTCTATTCTGTTCAAATACTTATTTATGACCCTGTTCTTCCCCTAAAATCTAGAAGTAGAAGTGATGTTCAATAAAAATTTGCTAAGTTAATTATAAACAGAATTAATATAATTTATAATGTCTAGAGTTCAAGCTGAGTCTCAACATAAAATTTCCAAAGGTAACAAAGACATTAGCAACAAGAACAATTTTTAGGGAATAAACATCATTTCAGAGATTATCTGGATTCTAAAATTTTAGTTATTGACATGTAAGCAATTATGCTCCAGTTATTTTTAATACCTAGTATTCTGTGAAGTCATGGCTACAAAAATGTATTTGAGATTGACCACTAAGTCTGAGATTGCCCTCACTACTAAAAAGGACAATCCTTTTACCCTTAACTGATCAATATTCTACCATCCTCCCTGCCACAGCTATTAAAAATAGTCATGTCTCCTTAGGAGCTTTTTCTTTCTATCATTACCTTTCTCTCTTTCATTAATTTACAATCTCTCCTTATCTATTTACTCTTCTCCTGCTGCTTACAAATGGGAACAGAACTCCCATGAGGAAACAACAAAAAACGTTAACTTGATCCTCCCATCCTCATAAGTTATTATTTTATAATCTTCTCCGCATTGTAATAACCAAACTCTTAGAAAAGTCTGGCTATTCCTTGCCACTTTTCAATTCCTAACAAACTAATAAATAACAATGTTCGCTCAAAGGTGACCAAGAACTTTTGCTGATAAAATCCAATAGTCTTTTCTCATTCCTAATACTTTTTCAATCCTTTCCAATATGTGACACTATTGACAACCTTTTCCTTCTGTCTATTTTCTCCTTCCTGAGTTTTCATTCTACTGTTTATCCCCCTACCTGTAAGATATTAGTCTTACATAGCAGACTGTTTTGCAGGTTTGTCATCACTCTCCACTAACTGTATAAAGGTGTATACACAAAGGTCTTCTCTTCTCTGTCTACATTTTTTTGTTAGTTATCTCAGCAGATTCTATAGATGCAACTGTCATTTTGATGTATAGTGGAGGCTCTACATATCCAGCTCTCTCTCATTCTGTTTCCTGATATCTAGGGCTATTATCTCCAATTGCCTGCTAGAAATGTGGCTATGAATGTGATAAACATCTGCAATCCAATATATTTAAAATAAAATTCAGCATCTTCCCTCCTAAACCTACCCTTCCTCCTAAATTCCCTATTTCTATTGAAGGCACCATCATGCTTCCAGTCACTTAGGTTTATTACCTTGGAATTATCCTCAACTACTTATTCTCATTTATCCTTCTCCCAAATCCAATAAGCCTATAATATTTATCAATTCTGTCTCATCACCATTTCTTATATCTGTCCCCATCTTTCTATTCTCGCCATAACTATCCTAAATTCAGGTCCTCATCATCTCTTGCTTGGACTATTGTGAAAACTGCATTTAGTCTCTTTCCTTTCTAGTCCATATTCCACACTTGACAAAATGATATTTATATAACACAAATCTAACCATGTCACGCCTCTGCTTATGTTTCAGTGTTGTACTCCTCATTTCCTTTATGATAAAATTCAATCTCCTTAGTTTGGCAAATGATGTCCTTCACATTGTGACTCCACCTTCTTTTGAAGTCCATTCTATATTATTCCAATTCATATATTCTACATTCTAACCAAATTGAAGTGCTAACTAATATAACTGTTTCTCTAATATAGTCAATAATTCCAGTAACATATTGTTCCATCTGTATATCTGTGCACAGGCTTTCCCTTTCTCACCTCTGCCTTGTGGACCTTCTAGTTCCCTGAAGGGTCAAGTGTCATGTCATTAAAGAACCTCTTCTGATCCCTCTAATGGTTAATGTTTCCCAAAAGATCACTGTTTATTTCTAATCTATCATCTTTATTTATCTGGGTTCATGTTGGTTCTCCCACACAGAATGTAAGTTGTTTGAGGGAATGGACTGTCCCAATGAACGCTTAATAAATAAATATAGGCTGTTATTTAATGCAGTGATTGCTATTATTCTTCATATTAAGACTATTTCTATGACTTGGAACATACAAAATGCAGGGGGCACTAGATAGACATTTAGGCCTTGAATCTTCTTCTCCAAAACATCAAGTCCTTGAGGTACAGACACTATTTTTGTTTTTCTTTCCCCATCTTTATTACATTATCTTAATAACTACTTACTAGATTTGATTAGTTAAGATAAGCTTTCTTTAATGGTAGAATACTCTCCAGTGCCTCAAGGACATCTTTCTGATGACCAATTTTTTTTTATTGCCTAATAGTATAAATGCCCATTAGGTGGCTATGCATTGTCAAAGAATTCATTTCCAGATAATCAATCTCTCCAAACTAATTTAGGCTGCTCCATGGAAACAAACAATCTGTCATTGGAATACATCCAAACCTTTCTAGCATGATAGAATACTAGAGCTTTCATCCTAAGAACCACAGCTACTTCCATGTCATGATGAGACATTGCATTGGGACTTTGGGGACAAGAGACATATATAGAGAGAAACAGAAATAGAGAATGATAAAAATAAAGTGACAGGCACAGAGATAAAGATAGAAAATGAGAGACAGAGACACAGAGAGAAAGAGAGTAACAGAGATAGAGAAACAGAAAAAGAATGAAAAAGATGGAGAAAGAGATAGGGAAAGAGACAGACAAATGCAGAAAGAGAATATGAGAAAGACAGAGATAGAGAGACAGAGAGGACAAAGGTGAGATTGTCATGTAGCAAGTGAAAAGGATAACAGGGAACATCTTAAATATTCAATCAATATCTACACATAATATGCTATAACCTGCTCTGAGCCATTTGTTAAATTTTTAGTGTAAAGTCAGTAAGCATTACAAATCAGGACTTGATTTATCACTTTTTATTATCTAGACTTTAAAAAGAATGGAGAAAATGTTAATCATGTGGATAGAAGTGCCTGCTTACTGGCTTAGCTCCTAACTTCCTGAACTACCCATCTCTACCCAGCAGTCTTGTAATGCTATTGATATTTCAACATCTGCTGCTACTTCCTCCTCCAACTGATGAGTTCTTTTCTAGATCCTCCATTTGAAGAAGTACCCATGCCAATCGTGTTGTTCATGTTGTTCAGTCATTTCTCAGTCATGTCCAACTCTTCCTGGGCCCATTTGGGATTTTCCTGGCAAAGATAGTGAAGAGGTTTATCATTTACTTCTCCAATTCATTTTATAGATGAGGAAACTGAGGCAAACAGGGCTGTTACTTCCTCAGAGTCACACAGCTAGGAAGTGTCTGAGATCATAATTGAACTGGGGAAGATGAATCTTTCAACTCCAGGCCTGATACTCTATATACTAAGCCCCTAGCTACCTATGCCAGCCATGCTAACCACTACTCTGGCTCAGCTTCTAACTCTCCAGAACACTTTTCCAAGTCTCCCCCTTGCAGATACATTTCCATTCTTCCTCCTAAAACCCCACTTTTTAAGTCCCTTGTATGTGTTATCTCCCCCCATTAAAACATAAGCTCCTTTAAGTCTTTCTTTTTGCTTATATTTATATTTCCAGCACTTACCATATTGTCTAGCACATAGTAAGCACTTAAGTATTTTAATCTCAAAGAAATCAAGAAGAGTCCCAGGAAAGCTTTATGGGAAGACATGAACAGAGCCAGGAAGGACAGGGTGAAGTTAATAGGCTATTATCTGCACTGTTGGAAGGAGTAACCACATTAATCAGATGAGAGATTCATTAAAGTATCAAATGTGTAAATCTAGAAGGTAGAGATGATTGTGTTGATTTGATACTAAGCCTGTGAAATACTATACCCTGGAAGTTGCTTCTTTAAACAAATCTCTGACATTAGCTAGTAGTCCTGTCACTTGCCTCTGCCATTAAAAGATGAGTATAGAAAAAAGAAATCTTATTAAGGCTTCTGGTTACATGTATTCTAATTTAATGTTTTACTATGTGGGAGCAATAAAGTGAAATACACACACACACAGATGTGACTATCTGTGGATCACTTCTATATTTGCCACTTCTCATTTTAAATTTTAGTCTAATGCTGATATTCTCACTACCTCAATCTATTTATATAAAAGCACTATATACTCATAATGCTATTTAATTCTTAGGAGACATGTTTTAAAGATCATTTTTTCTAAGAAGTCTAATGACTGAATAATTGTAGATATGGCTTTCAGTAAAGTATAAATTTGGTTCTGAAACAACCAAAGAGTGACAATAGCAATTAATGTTTCCTGGGCATTAGGAGTAAGTCTGATATTTAGTGACTACATTTGCCATTTTAAATAAAATGTGCAGAAGTGAAATGCTGAGAGAAGAAAGGTGCAACAAATCCTTTGTATTGCAGTTTTTCCAAAAAGTTTTTATTGGGAAAATATAATTTTCATAAGAATATAAGCTCTCTTTGAGCACTGGTTGTTACTTTCATTATATTTGCATCCCTGAGCAGTGTCTGGCACATAGTAAAAGCTTTTGAATTAATAAGTAACTAATTAATAAAAAAAAACTTTTAAATTAAGCAAACATTTAGGAGTTTTCTAAACACTATAAAATTGACACAATTATATCAAACATATTGTTTACATGCGAGCTTTCAAAGTACTAACAGAAGTGGCCATATACACTACATAATGGAAAGCTAATGTATTAAAAATTTTCAACTAATATTGATATGCTACTTGGGTAATCATTAAATTAAAGATTTTAATTTCTATTAGAATAATAATTATCCTCATACAATGTAATGATTATATCTTGGCCTCTTTAGAACTTAAAACTTGGATGGGAGCAATAGTGTAAATAGAAAGAAAAAAAATAAGTACAGGCCTTTTAAAAAAGATATACAAGGATATCTTTTTTCCTTTTCTTTTTTTTCCCTCAATAGTATTTATTTTTTCCAATGACACATGAGATAGTTTTCTACATTCATTTTTATAAGATTTTGAGTTCCATATTTTTTCTTCCTTCCTTTACCTCCCCACCAAGATAGCAACCAATCTTATATAGGTTATACATTTAAAATAATTTTAAATATATTTCCATATTATTCCTGTTATGAAAGAAAAATCAGAACAAAAGGGAAAAATAGGGAGAAAGAAAAAGTGGGGGGAGTGAAAATTGTATGCTTCTCTCCACAGTCTTCTGTATTTTTTCCTTTTTTTAATTCCTCTTGGTGACCTCATTAGCCCTCCTGGATATGATTTTCATTTCTGCACAAAAAAACCCTCCAAATTGGGGTGCCTGATCATGTAATTCTCCTACTCAGTGAACTCCAATGGCTTTTTTTAAATCTCTAGAATCAAATTCAAATTCTTTCATTTGGCATTTAAGCCCTTCACAATCTGACTCTAACTGTATTTTCCAAAGTTATTATTCATTATTCCTATTCTCATAAGCTTTGGTCCTTTGAATGGGACATATTTATCTCTGATCTGCATATCTTTGCACAAGCTGCCTTCCATGACTAGAATACACTTCCTCCTCACCTCTATGTCTTAGAATCCCTATTTTAGAATCTCAGCTCAGATACTGTCTATGTGAAGGCTTTCCTGATCTCTCCAACATCTAGAATCTCCAATATCTAGGAGCTCACACAGAGTTGTTACTTAACAAACAATGTTTGTTAATCGAGAGGATTAGAATAAATAACCTCTAAGATCCCTTTCAACTTTGGATCAGTTGGTTCCCAAGAAACTATGAATGTCTAATCAGTGTTTGCTTAATATCAAGTTTTTTTCTTACCATATAGTATAGTGAAAAAACCTGCAGTTAAGATAAGAAAATCTGAGTTCAAATTCCCATTCCAATCTTAGTTAATTTCTTCATTGTAATACTAATATTTCCTCAGAAGATTGTAATAAGGTAAGTGTTTTGTAGACTTTAAAACACTATAAATAAGACCTATTTCTTTAAGTTAGTAAGAGAATAAAACCTATGTAGACAGCATTTTATAATGGAAAAATCAGGGAATTTGAATTCAAAAAACTTGGGTTAGAATTCAGACTCTACTGCTTGTTACTTATACAAGTTTGACTTAATTTTCTTTGAGCATCAGTTTCTTCAGCTGTAATGTTGTCCAAATGACCTACAAGATCCCAGCCAGCTCTAAATCTATGATACCATGATGATTCTATTGAGGAATAAAATAATAATGATAGAAATAAATAATAAACAAAATTAGAGAAAAGAAACGGAGAAGTGGTTAACTTCTCTTTAAACTGTCAGATGAAAATACTGTTCAGTGAAAATGTGATTAATACTTAGCTCATGTTAAATTATCATTAATTTTTAAAATATATAGACTAATTTCACTTTTAAAATATCATGACTAGCAAAAAAAAAATGAAAGAAACAATTGTTTCTATGTTGTTTCTCAGCATATTTCTAGGCACAAATCCCCCAAACTCAAACAATTTTAACATTTTCATTTAAGATGTGGGAAAACTAACCACTAAGGTAGTTTTATTCTGCCATTGACCTCCAAACCAATGTGTGACCTAATATGATCTTTTCTTCTCACTAATGCATAAACAAGAAAATAAAATAAACAAAGAAAACTACTGAAATATTCATTACTTCAATTTTCACTTTCCTCCAGCAGTTTTATGGCTTCATAATTGTTCCTAGACAGAAAAAAAGGAGATAACTTAAAAACGAAACATAACCGTAAGCAATTTTAATAACTTCCACACACATATTCCTAAAAAAAGATATGATATAAGAACTAAAGTCAATAAAAATCTCACCTATTTTTACTACTCACAGTAGTTTTATGTAATAAAATATTGAGTTCAATTCAACTCAATCTGACAAGCATATATTAAACTTCTGCTAAGTTCAAGCACAGTACTAGGCACTGGAGATACAAAGAACAAAAAACAACCATCCCTACCCATAAGAGTTTACATTGTATTGGGAGAATAGATATTAACCGAGAAATTTAAATAAAAATACATACTATCTTATATCTTTAAGACACTGAGTATACAAAGTGGGGAAATAGTTCTTATTCCCAACAGCTTATATTTTATTGGGGAAAACAATATTTATAAAGAAACTTAAATACAAAATACATACAAAGTAATTTCCAGGGGGAGAGAATAAACAACTGACAGATAAAGATAGATTGCCTTTAAAAGGTAGTACTTAAAATGAACTTTAAAGGGACCCTGCCATCTATACAAATCTTTAGTCTTGCCACTCCTGTCTTCTCCAGCAATTTGTTTCCACTATCATCCCATTCTTTCTCTTATTTTTAATCTCTCCCATCTTCTAGTCCATCTATAATTCTCCCAAATAATGCCAAGTCTTTCTCATACCCAAAATAAACCCATTATATTCTACCATCTCTTCAAGGTATTGTTTCACTTTTCCTTCATAATTAAACTCCTTTAAAAAGCCATCCACATTTCCTGCCTTCATTTCATCTTCTCTCATTCACTTCCAAACGTCTGAAATCTTGCTTCTGACCCTCTCATTCAACTGAAACTGCCTTGTATAAAGTTATCAATGATCTCTTAATTGACAAATCTCATGTGCTTTTTCCCCATCTTAATCTTTCTTAGTTCTCTCAAGCTTTAATCAACTACTGGATACTATCTCCTTCTAGAATTTACTTCTACAGATAATTTAATGGATAACAAAACAAGAGCGGTAAATTATGGGTATTAATGTTTTACTTAGAAATTCTTAATTCAAAGTCATCACAAGGTATAAGCATTTGGTGCCCAGATATAGAATAACCGAAATTGAAATAGCTAAATAGATAATATCCTATGGAGATACACCCTGGACTTGAACAACTAGCTACAAAGATACTGACAGAAGCACTCAAAGTTATTCCTTAGGAATTGGCAGAAAGTTGAGGTAAAGGGCAATGAATTGATATCTAAACATTATTTAGTACATCAATAAGGAAACAAAATTGTTGGATTCAAATTGAAGTTGAAATTGCCACAGTAAAAGCCATGTTGGAAGATGCCATTCTATTTCTCAAAAAAAGGAGGGGGGCTATCAAGCTGGACTACTAATCCTATAGTTACTGTTTTTTGGGTTGATCACATCTTTATGGCAAGATCCATTGCCATAATACCCAACAGAAAAAAAAAGGAAAAAAATGACTGAACATCTTGATCCCAAGTTAAAAGGCCCTGTTTGTATCCCATGATAATAAAATAAATGTTGCTATAAAAAAATTTCAGCATAAGTGAGAAAATAGGAAAACAGAAGAAATGATAATGATATAAACGAGTATGACAGGACCAGAGGATTATAGCTAGGGATGATAGCTTCAGTCTAGACACTTCAATATACGCATTCACAGCTGATCTTTGGAAGATAGTAATACTCATCACAGTAGTATTGATGCTAATTAATTTTTAGAAATCCCTGAGAAGTAGAGAAGTGGGGTGGAGTGGAGTGTGCTTAACGATTATATACAGAGGATAGCAAGAAACTTTCAGTGATTAGCCATGTTGATTTTTACTTGGACTGATTACTGTATGGAGCTACAAGGGAATGACTCTGTTAGTATGGAGTTGAAAAGACTAGACTATTGGCTGGTGTGTCACTAGAACAATAAGCTTAGGATGTTTAGAAAAAAAATACAAAATCAATTTAAAACATTTTATTATCTAAAATATGTACAATGATTTAATCTTTTTAAACTTTTAAAATTCTTTTCAATTAAATAACATTTTATTAATATGTACATCGCACTTTACATTCCTAATGACAAATTTTTTAAAATTACAATTAAAGACCCCAACATATTGCTGCATAGTCAAAAACAAATTTCGACATTAGTCATATTCAAAAATCCATGTCTATGTATCTCTCTCAGGAGGTAAATGGTATGTTTTATATCTATTCTTTTTTTTATTAATTTTAAAATTATAATTTTTTGAAATTACATGTGCATGGGTAATTTGTTTATAGCATTATCCCTTGTACTAACTTTCTTTCTGAGTTTTCCCCTCCCTCCCTCTACCCCCTCCCCTAGATGACAGGCAATCCCATACATGCTACATGTGTTACAGTATATCCCAGATACAATAATTGCGTGTAAAACCGAATTTCTTGTTGCATGGTAAGAATTGGATTCAGAAGGTAAAAGTAACCTGGGTAGAAAGACAGTAGTGCTAACAGTTTACACTCATTTCCCAGTATTCCTTCTCTAGGTATAGCTGATTCTGTCCATCATTGATGAACTGGAATTAGATTAGCTCTTCTTTATGTTGAAGATATCCACTTCCATCAGAATACATCCTCATATAGTATTGTTGTTGAAGTGTATAATGATCCCCTAGTTCTGCTCATTTCACTCAGCATCAGTTCATGTAATTCTCTCCAGGCCTCTCTGTATTCATCCTGTTGGTCATTTCTTACAGAGCAATAATATTCTATAACATTCATATACCATAATTTACCCAACCATTCTCCAATTGATGGGCATCCATTCATTTTTCCAGTTTCTAGCCACTACAAAAAGGGCTGCCACAAACATTTTGGCACATACATGTCCCTTTCCCTTCTTTAGTATTTCTTTGGGATATAAGCCTAGTAGTAGCACTGCTGGATCAAAGGGTATGCACAGTTTGATAATTTTTTGGGCATAGTTCCAAATTGCTCTCCAGTATGGTTGTATTCTTTCACAACTCCACCAACAATGCATCAGTGTGAAGATCCAGGCTAGCTCTTCTGAAGAGCTCAGAAACAGTCCTTGTCAGGATAAGCAAAAGTCCTTGCCCCACATTGGGCGCCAAATTGTAATGTCCTCTTGTCTCCAGAAACTGCTGATCACTCTCTGGGAGGAGATCTGCTGTCTCAACTCAATCTCCCGGCCAGATTAATATTCCTGTAGAGAGCAGTCCCAACTCTGACCTAGAGTAGACTCACTTCTCCAGGCCCAATGTTGTCTCTTTTATCCTCCCAGAGAAGGGGCGTGTGAGAACTCAAGGGCTTATGGGAAAATTACTTTAACCAATGAACTTGCTCCTTTTAAAGATTGTGTAAACTTCTTTTCATATGTAAACTCCTCCTCAGAAGTTCAAAGGGGTAAACTCCCCTTAAAGGCCAGAACCAAAGGTGTGAACTAGAGAATTGTTAAGTACCAACTTAGCACTTAGTAAGAACCTAATACATCAGTGTCCCAGGTTTCCCACATTCCCTCCAACATTCATCATTATTTTTTCCTGTCATCTTAGCCATTCTGACAGGTGTGTAATGGTATCTCAGAATTTTCTTCATTTGCATTTCTCTGATCGATAGTGATTTGAAGCACTCTTTCATATGAGTGGAAATAGTTTCAATTTATTCATCTGAAAATTGTCTGCTCATACCCTTTGACCATTTATCAATTGGAGAATGGTTTGATTTCTTATAAATTAAGAGTCAATTCTCTATATATTTTGGAAATGAGGCCTTTATCAGAACTTTAACTGCAAAAATATTTTCCCAATTTGTTATTTCCCTTCTAATCTTATTTGAATTACTTATGTTTGTACACAAGCTTTTTAATTTGATGTAATCAAAATCTTCTATTTTGTGATCAATAATGATCTCTAGTTCTTCTTTGGTCACAAATTCCTTCCTCCTCCAAAAGTCTGAGAGGTAAGCTATCCTATGTTCCTCTAATCTGTTTATGATCTCATTCTTTATGCCTAAATCATAGACCCACTTTGATTTTATCTTGGTATATGATGTTAAGTGTGGGCCCATATTTAATTTCTGCCATACTAATTTCCAATTTTCCCAACAGTTTTTGTCAAATAATGAATTCTTATCCCAAAAGTTGGGATCTTTGGGTTTGTCAAACACTAGATTGCTATAGTTGTACCATATTTTGTCCTGTGAACCCAACCTATTCCACTGATCAACTAGTCTGTTTCTTAGCAAATGCTAAATAAATGCTTTTGGTGACTGCTGCTTTATAATATAATTTTTGATTAGGTACAGCTAGGCCACCTTCATTTGATTTTTTTTTTCATTAATACCCTTGAAATTCTCAACCTTTTATTCTTCAATATGAATTTTGTTGTTATTTTTTCTAGGTCGTTAAAATAGTTTCTTGGGAGTCTGATTGGTATAGCACTAAATAAATAGATTAGTTTAGGGAGTATTGTCATCTTGATTGTATTCGCTTGGCCTATCCAAGAGCACTTAATGACTTTCCAATTATTTAAATCTTACTTTATTTTTGTGACAAGTGTTTTGTAATTTTGCTCATATAATTCCTAACTTTTCTTTAGTAGATGGATTCCCAAATATTTTATACTCTTGACAGTTGTTTTGAATGGAATTTCTCTTTTTATCTCTTGCTGTTGGATTTTGCTGGTGGTATATAAAAATGCTGAGGATTTATGTGTATTTATTTTGTATCCAGCAACTTTGCTAAAATTGTGAATTATTTCTAATAACTTTTTATTAGAATTTCTGAGGTTCTCTAAGTATACCATCGTATCATCTGCAAAGAGTGATAGTTTGATTTCTTTATTACCTATTATTATTCTATTATTATACTATTATTCCTTTAATCACTTTCTCGAATCTTATTGCCAAGGCTAGCATTTCTAATACAATACTGAGTAGTAATGGTGATGGGGGCAACCTTATTTCACTCCTGATCTTACTGGGAAAGTTTCCAGTTTATCCCCATTACATATGATGCTTACTGACGGTTTTAAATATATGCTCCTGACTATTTCAGGGAATAATCCATTTATTACTATACTCTCAAGATTTTATCAAATGGGGGGACGGACCCAAGATGGCGGAGAAGATACACGCGAATTTGTAAGCTCCCTTCTTCCCTCAATACCAACTAGTTAAATCAGCCTCAAAAATAACGGTGGACTGAAAAAAACCACAAGGATTAGAAGCATAACTTACCAGCTGAAGAGAATCTGGAATTTCAACAGAAAAGGTCGGTTCCAAGGGGAGGAAAAAAAAGATCAGCACAGACAGGGTTAGGTGCTAGCACACTGTGCCAAACAGGCTGGGGAGAACTTGGGGATCAGAGAAGCCACTGAGACAGACGAATCTGGCATAGGCTGATAGTTCTACTCTGCTTATAAAACAGCAGATCAGAAGAGAAATCAAGTCACTTTAAAATATAAAGCCAGATCCTAGAGCCACCCCAATCCAGAAGTGACCTAACACTGATCTTGGCATGGCTGTGCAGCTGCCTTCTGCTGTCCAAGGCTTTTCCCTGGGGCAGGTAAGAACCTGAACACTGTGGCACACAGCCTGAGGCAGCCTCTAATCCACATAGTGCGGGGCTCAGCCTGAGGCAATGGAATTCTAGCAGTAGTAAAACTCCAACAGCATCAGAATTCCCAGAGCAACAGGAACCTCTGCAGCACAGACCATGATTTCCAGGCAGACACTTCCAGTTTGAGCGCAGGGGATTTTCGCGTCAGCTGCTAATATTCACGGCCCCAGGGAAGACTTTGGTTAGGGTTTGCCACACTTTCACTGTTCAGCCTTAAAACTCAGGGCAGTTGCTAGGCCACACAGCGAGGGTTCCTCAATGGGCACTCCTCCCAATGTAGCCGTGAGAACCAACTCTGAGGCATTTCCAGGGAGGGGAGAGGGGAACTCTCTGCCAGAGCTCTCTCTTAGCCCAGTCACAGGATTGTTGCATCCATCAGGTCTGGGAGGAAGCTGATAAATAAATTTCTTACCCAAGGGCAGACCCTCCACAGAGTGTTAACAATGAGCTGAAGAGAACAATTGACACCTTTTATACAGAGAAAGAACAGGTTTCCAACCCCAAGGAGGCTAACAGCAGAGAGTCTTCAGATAACATCCTAAAGGGGATCGATACCTGCCCCCCATCACATAACTCTCCTAGAAGAGACTATTAAAAAGTTAAGAGAGTTTGAGGAAAAATGGGGAAAGGAAAGAGAAACTATGATAGAGAATAACAACATCCTGAAATTTGAGTTGGAAAAAATAAAGAATTCACAGGAGGTGCAGGGAAACAAAATTTATGAATTAGAAAAGGTTAAAAAATCACAGAAAAGTAGGTTTTCTGAATTGGAAAAGATAAAAAATCCCCAAGCAAGTAGGATTTGTGATTTGGAAAAAGAAAATAACTCACTAAAAAAAAATTAGTGAAATGGAAAAAAATTCAACAGAGCAAAATAATTCATTTAAAAACTCAATTGGGCATATACAAAAAGAATTAAAAAATGTGAATGAAGAAAATAATTCAGTAAAAATCAGGACTGAATAAATAGAAATGAATAATTCATTGAGAAACCAAGAATCAGTCAAACAAAACAAAAAACAAATGAAAGGGTGGAGAATAACGTCAAATATTTACTGGGAAAAATCTATAGATCTGGAAAATAGATCTAGGAGAGATAAATTGAGGATCATTGGACTTCCCGAAAATTATGATGAAAAAAAGAGCCTAGATTCTATTTTATAAGAAATCATCAAAAAGAACTGTCCAGAGATAATAGAAACAGAAGGGAAATTAGGCATTGAAAGAATTCATCGAACACCTTCTGAAAAAGACCCTAAAAAAAGAACTCCATGGAACATAGTGGCTAAGCTGCAGAACTACCAAACTAAGGAAAAAATATTGCAAGAAGCTAGGAAAAAACAATTCAAATATCAAGGTGCAACAAAAAGAGTCACTCAAGATCTGGCTGCCTCCACATTAAAGAATCAAAGGGCCTAGAACGTAATATTCCAAAAGGCAAAAGAACAAGGATTGCAACCAAGAATAAACTACCCAGCTAAGTTTAGCATTTTCTTCCATGGAAGAAAATGGTCATTTAATGAAACAGGAATGCCATTTGTTTCTAAGAAAAAAACCAGACTTAAACAAAAAATTTGATCTACATCCACAACACTCAAGAGAAGCAGAAAAAGGTAAAAAGAACTCTTGAGAACTGTATCTCTGTTGTGGATATACTAAAAGTCCACATGGATAATTTGATTTTACTGATATAACATAAAAAAGGGAAAATAATAAAGAGAAGGGAATAGTATCAGAAAAAGGGAAAGGAGAGATAAAAAGAGGGAAACTACATCCCAGGAAGAAGCAAAGAAAATCTACCACATCTGAGGGAATTTAGAGCGGGGAAGAAACATTGTGTGAATTTTATTCTCATCAGAGTAGGTTCAAAGAGTAAATAATTGACATATTTGTTTTTCAGAGAATTCTCTCTTACCTCATTATAAGGGGGGAGAGGAAAAGGGAAAAGGAAAAGGGGAATAAGGGAAGGGTACAAGAAAGGGGACAGGACTTAAAAGGAGGGGGGAGGGATACTAAAAAAGGAGGGCTGTGCGGCAAAAGTGGGGTTCATAAATTAAATACTGGGAAAGGGGCTCAGGGGGGACAAGGGAAAAAAAAGCATAATCAAGGGATAATATGATGGCAGGAAATACAGAATTAGTAATTTTAACTGAAAATGTGAATGGGATGAACTCTCCCATTAAACGGAGGAGGATAGCAGACTGAATTAAAAGTCAGAACCTCACAAAATGTCATTTACAGGAAACACACTTAAAGCAGGGAGATATATATAAAGTAAAGGTAAAAGGTTGAAGCAGAATCTATTATGATGCAGGTGAAGCCAAAAAAGCAGGGGTAGCCATCCTTATCTCAGATCAAGCAAGAGCAAAAATTGATCTAATTAAAAGAGATAAGGAAGGAGCCTATATCCTGCTAAAAGGTAGCATAGACAATGAAGCCATATCAATACTAAACATATATGCACCAAGTGGTATAGCATCTAACTTCCTAAAGGAAAAGTTAAGAGAGTTGCAAGAAGAAATAGACAGCAAAACTATAATAGTGGGAGATCTCAACCTTGCACTCTCAGAATTAGATAAATCAAACCACAAAACAAATAAGAAAGAAATTAAAGAGGTAAATAGAACATTAGAAAACTAGGTATGATAGATCTTTAGAGAAAACTGAATGGTGAAATAAAGAAGTATACTTTCTTCTCAGCAATTCATGGAACCTATCCAAAAATTGAACATATATTGGGACATAAAGATCTCAAAATTAAATACAGGAAGGCAGAAATAGTAAATGCCTTCTTCTCAGATCACAATTCAATAAAAAGTTTAGGGGTAAATAGACCAAAAACTAATTGGAAACTAAATAATCTCATCTTAAAGAATAACTGGGTGAAACAGCAAATTATAGAAACAATTAATAATTTCACCCAAGATAATGCCAACGATGAAACATCATACCAAAATTTGTGGGATGTAGCTAAAGCGGTAATAAGGGGAAATTTTAGATCTTTAGAGGCTTATTTGAATAAAATAGAGAAAGAGAAGATTAATGAATTGGGCCTGCAACTTAAAAAGCTAGAAAAAGACCAAATTAAAAACCCCCAACCAAAAACTAAACTTGAAATTCTAAAATTAAAAGGAGAAATCAATAATATTGAAAGTACAAAAAACTATTGAATTAATAAATAAAACCAAGAGTTGGTTTTATGAAAAAGCCAATAAAATAGATAAACCTTTGGCAAATCTGATCAGAAAAAAGGAAAGAGGAAAATCAAATTGTTAGTCTTAAAAATGAAAAGGGGGATCTTTCCACTAATGAAGAGGAAATTAGAGAAATAATAAGGAGTTACTTTGCCCAACTTTATGCCAATAAATTTGATGACTACCTCCAAAAATATAGGCTTCCTAGATTAAAAGAGGAGGAGGTAAACTGCTTAAATAGTCCCATTTCAGAAAAAGAAATAGAACAAGCTATTAATCAACTCCCCAGGAAAAAATCCCCAGGACCAGATGGATTTACATGTGAATTCTACCAAGCATTTAAAGAACAATTAGCCCCAATGTTATATAAAATATTTGAAAAAATAGGGGATGAAGGAGTCCTACCAAAGTCCTTTTATGACACAGACATTGTACTGACACCTAAGCCAGGTAGATTGAAAACTGAGAAAGAAAACTATATCCCTAATGAATTTTGATGCTAAAATCTTAAATAAGATATTAGCAAAAAGACTTCAGGAAATCATCCCCAGGATAATACACTATGATCAAGTAGGATATATACCAGGAATGCAGGGCTGGTTTAATATTAGGAAAACTATCAGTATAATTGACCATATTAATAATCAAATTAATAAAAACCATATGATTATCTCAATAGATGTAGAAAAAGCATTTGATAAAATCCAACATCCATTCCTACTAAAAACACTTGAGAGTATAGGAATAAATGGACTATTCCTTAAAATAGTCAGGAGCATATATTTAAGACCGTCAGTAAGCATAATATGTAATGGAGATAAAATGGAACCTTTCCCAGTAAGATCAGGAGTGAAACAAGGTTGCCCACTATCACCATTACTATTCAATATTGTATTAGAAATGCTAGCCTCAGCAATAAGAGTCGAGAAAGAGATTAAAGAAATAAGAGTAGGTAATGAGGAAATCAAACTGTCACTCTTTGCAGATGACATGATGGTATACTTACAGAATCCCAGAGATTCTAATAAAAAGTTATTAGAAATAATTCACAACTTTAGCAAAGTTGCAGGATACAAAATAAATCCACATAAATCCTCAGCATTTTTATACATCACCAACAAAATACAACAGCAAAAGATACAAAGAGAAATTCCATTCAAAATAAATGTTGAGAGTATAAAATATTTGGGAATCCATCTACCAAAGAAAAGTCAGGAATTATATGAGCAAAATTACAAAACACTTGCCACAAAAATAAAGTCAGATTTAAATAATTGAAAAGACATTAAGTGCCCTTAGATAGACTGAGTGAATATAATAAAGATGACAATACTCCCCAAACTAATCTATTTATTTAGTGCTATACCAATCCCACTCCAAAGAAACTATTTTAATGACCTAGAAAAATAACAACAAAATTCATATGGAAGAATAAAAGGTTGAGAATTTCAAGGGAATTAATGAAAAAAAAGTCAGATGAAGGTGGTCTAGCTGTACCTGATCTAAAGCTATATTATACAGCAGCAGTCACCAAAACCATTTGGTATTGGCTAAGAAATAGACTAGTCGATCAGTGGAACAGATTACGTTCACAGGACAAAATAGGGTACAACGATAGCAATCTAGCTTTTGACAAACCCAAAGATACAAACATTTGGAATAAGAATTCATTATTTGAAAAAAATAACTGTTGGGATAACTGGAAATTAGTATGGCAGAAATTAGATATGGACCCACACTTAACACCATATATAAAGATAAGATCAAAATGGGTCCATGATTTAGGCATAAAAAATGAGATCATAAATAGATTAGAGGAACAGAGGATAGTCTACCTCTCAGACTTTTGGAGGAGGAAGGAATTTGTGACCAGAGGAGAACTAGAGATCATTATTAATCACAAAATAGAAGATTTTGATTACATCAAATTAAAAAGCTTTTGTACAAACAAAACTAATGCAAACAAGATTAGAAGGGAAGTAACAAATTGGGGAAATATTTTTACAGTTAAATGTTCTGATAAAGGCCTCATTTCCAAAATATATAGAGAACTGACTCTAACTTATAAGAAATCAAGCCATTCTCCAACTGATAAATGCTCAAAGGATATGAACATACAATTGCAATCATGACAGAAGTAAGAGAAAAAAAAAATAGTAGTATATGTTGAAGTCTGTCAATATAAATGCAGTATATAATCCAATGGAAATTGATTCATTCAATAAACATTTACTGAAAACCTAAAATTTGTAATCCATTAGTTTCAGGCACTACAGGAAAGGGATTGGATACAAAGATGCATGATATATAATTCTTGCACTCAAGGAATTTTACTAGGATTCTATAATTTGGTAAAGAATAGAAAGGGAACATACATATTTATTTTTAATAATATTTTGAAATTCTTACAAATACATAAGAAACAAAATGGTTGTCCTACTATTTGTACAGAGATATATACAACTTTATCTCAAGATTGTGTACATAGACTATAGGTATGATTTGAAGTTCTCTGAACTCTTGATGGTAAAAGTATTCTGAAAATAACAAAATGTTAAATTGATGTGATTATTCCTTGAAATTTCTGGCTGTATCCTTGAGCCCTTGCCAAATAGCACAAAGCAAAATAGAGTCTGTGATTACTTTCAGTTTCCAGAATTTCCACCACTATTATTTAATGACAGCAGAGGTAATCTGAAGGGAACGATATTTCTTTCTCTTACTTAGGAATAGTGTCTAAAATGTATCATTAGATGTGCTAAGATAATGAAAAATAATAATGACTAGCATTTATGTAGTACTTTAATCAAGCAATAAACATTTCTTCAGTGTAATGGCAAATGGAGGCAAAATTCAGTTCCTCTCCTCAAGGACCTCACAATCTATTGGGAAAAACAATTTACAAATGAGTTAAATATGAGATAAGTAAAATAATTAAGAGAAGGAATCCTCTAGAAGGGGTTAGGAAAGGCTTCCTGTAAAATGGGATTTTAGCTGATACTTAAAGCAAGTTGATACTTAAACAAAGTCAATAGGTGGAGTTGAGAAGAGAGATCATGACAACCCGAGAAAATTTCCAGAGCAAAAAGCTTGAATGTTTAGTTTGTGAAGCAGCTAGGAGGCTAGTGTCACTGTACCAAAAAGTATGTGGCAGAAATAAGGTATAAGATGACTAGAAAGGTAGGAAGTGACTAGTTTATGAGGGTCTTTGGATGTCAAACAGAATTTTGTATTTGACCTAGAGGTAATGGCAGCCACTGGAGTTATTGGATGAGGGAGAGAGATCAGATGATATAGCTAGATCTACATTTCAGGAAAATAATTTTGGTGACCAAATGGAGGATATTTTGAAGTAGGGAGATTCTTGAGGTAGACAGACCCATTAGCAGATTGTTGCTGTTGTCCAAGTATGAGAGGGTAAGGTCTTGTACCAAGGTGATAGCCATGTGAGAGGAAAGAAGAAGCCATGATATCTGGCACTCTATGGAGAGTGAAGATATGAAGAGTGAAGATATGAAGAATGACTGATTCTTAAGAATATAGAATGCCTCCTAGGTTATGACCTTGAGAAATGGGAGGATGATATTGTTCTTGCATGCAAATAGGGAAAGGAGGGAATTAGGGGAAATGTTCTGTTTTGGGCACCCTTTAAGATGTCTACTGGACATCTAGTAAGCGATGTTTGAAAGGCAATTAGAAATATGAGCCTGGACGTCAGCAGAGAAATTAGAAATGGATAGATAGATTTGAAAAATCATCAGCTTAGAGATGGTAATTAAATCCAGATGAAATCAAGGGAAAGTTAAAGAGAAGAGGGCCCAGAAAAGAACCTAAATATCCAAGAAAGGAAACTGAGAATGAGCAATCAAATATGTAGAAGGAAAACTAGGAGAGAGTAGTGTACCAAAAGCTTATAGAGAAAAGAGTATTAAGAAGAGGCTGATCAGTAATGTTGAAGGCTGTAAACAGCTCAAGGATAGTGAGAACTGATAAAAAAGACATTGGATTTGAAAACCAAGAGATCATTAATAACTTTGGAGGGATCATTTTTGGTGGAATGATAAAAAACATAAGTTAGATTATAAGAAGTTAAGAAAAGAGTGAAAGGAGAGAAAGTGGAGGCAATTATTTTCAATGACCATTTCAAGTTTAACTATAAAGG
Organism: Sminthopsis crassicaudata; assembly: GCF_048593235.1. Taxonomy (NCBI): domain Eukaryota; kingdom Metazoa; phylum Chordata; class Mammalia; order Dasyuromorphia; family Dasyuridae; genus Sminthopsis; species Sminthopsis crassicaudata. The sequence goes on from NC_133618.1 coordinate 165,662,009, forward strand.
GCAAATGATATTTAGCAGGGATGAAAGGATCAAATAAGGGTGGTGGTTGCGTTTCTCCCAGAATGAGATAAGAATTATCTTCATAGGAAGTAATGAAATGAGCCTTAGAAAGGGAGAGATTGAAAATATGTAATAAAGTCTGGATGATTGAGGGAGATCAACTGTTAGAAGAGGTGGGATGGAATAAGATTGCTTGACCAGGTAAAAGACGACCTTGGTAAGGGGTATGGCCACTTAATTTTGTGAGACAGAGAGAAAGGAAGAAAAAATAGCAAAAGGCATTTAAATAACAGATGATAGGGCAGAAAAGGGAGCTTACAGAAAAAAAGCTTCAGTTTTTTTCTATAAAATACAAGGCAAGGTCAGAAAAGCATTTTATATCCATTAACTCCTTTGATCCAGTCTCTTATTGCAATAAATAAAAATAAACTAATGAATTTGGATGGCTGTTGGAAGGTAAACCCTGCTTTAGAAGCTACATATTAGCTTTCTATACTAAATAATGCCACCATTAGCAACTAAAATAAAAAAATGATAAACAACTGCTCCCTAATTTCACAAAGTATAGGGCAACATGGACTAAATCTTCCAGCATGAGATATCAAGGTTAGCTATGGGAAAAATTTCTTAAGAGTAAGAAAGTAGTCTATATACTGTTGGTCAATCAAACTGTGAACAATATTTATTGCCAAAAAATTTTTATACAACAAATACAAAAAATATATGTGACATTATGCATTAGAACTGGAAGGGATTGTCCAAGTCAGTTTCCCTATTTGACAAAAAAAGAAACAGAAGTCCAAGGAACTAGGTAGATAGCACAAATTAACACAGATATTAGTAGAGTCAGCAGTAGATGTGAAGTTGATTCCTAATCCAGCACTCTTTCCAATCATTTTCACTCTCTAAGTGACTTGCTACTTGAAATGACTATAGAAATGAAACCCCAAAAAGGTTATCTCATATCTATTCTAGAAGTGACAGGTTTTAACAGCTCCACAAACCACAACTACTTTATGTTTCTGCACAAGTTATCATGAAAGGTCAGCATTCTTAACTGCACAAACATGTTATGAAGCAAGACTAAGTATTACAAAGTCACACACATTTAGTTCAAATCCTTTTGCCATCTGTTGCATGTGCTCTCAGCATTTTAATCATTTTGGAGACTTTCAGAAGTACTTCTTTTTAAAAAGCCTTCTGTCACCATAAGCACTCTTGAAATCCTTAGATTTATAGAAATTGTTTAGTTAAAAATCTATAATCAACTGGATGGGAGTAAGCATGTACACCACAGAGACATATCTGATATGTTCATAATTACATATCTTGAGATCACTTGCTATTCAAAGCAGTTACTGGGATAGCTATTAATGATTTATATTAGTCACATTCTCGAAAATCTTTATACATAATTATATCTGTATAGGATTCAATATTAATAAATAATTCATTCATAGAATTTCAGTAATCAGGAACATTAATACTAATAGTGACTAATCTAGAAAATCCAACTATCCATAATATAGCTCTGAAACCAGAGGTACACTACTCCCTGACAAAAAAAAAAAAAAAAAAAAGGAAAGGAAAGGAAAAAAAAAAAGCTTCTGAGCAATGAAATTAGATGTAACAAAATCTCAAAAGGAGAACTGATTCAAAATTGCTCAAGTCTTCACTTGGGGTCTTACTCTTATATTAACTGTAAAGCTAACAAATTTAATCATCTCATTTCTCAAATCATTGGTAAATAGAAGCAAATTTAGAGAAAAGAGTAGAAAGATAGGAAAGTAAAATAGGAATGCTAATAGATAAGAAAAATTTAAGTTGAATACCTAACAATGAGGGAAGAAAACAAAAACAAAAACAAAAACAAAACATAAAAGATAGATTTAAAATTGAAAAAGCATAATGATCTATTGTAAAGATGCACTTGGACAACAGAGCACTCAAGGCTAATTACCAATTGGGCAATACTCTATTAGCATATGCTTGGAGAATGGCCCTGCCCACTATTCATTCCCTGCTGACTCAATCTGTTGGTGTATACAGAGAATTGTATGGGGGAATAGTGGGTGGAGTAAGACAAGGGAGAGTGACTTTTTGGCAGTGGATAGAAAGAACGTGTGGAGATTCCTGTGTCCATTCCCCTGACTGCTACCCCAAAAGATCAAGAATAAAGATCAAGGACTTTTGCTTATCCTGACTTTGGCTGATTCTAAGGTATCCAGGATGCTAACTTGGTGTTCACAATCTATAACTATAACTATAACAAGCTCTTTAAAATGTCCTTACAATATCAGTATATTTTGGTTCAAGCCAATCATAATTATAACTTTGGAGTATCAAGAAAGGTTAACTTAAGTACAATATTTAATGTTTATTTCAGGAAACCAAGGAAGTAAATTTTAGAAAGATTTCCATCCCAAATGGCTAAAATATAAATTAGGTGGTAATTTGGGTGGTAAGGTAAGGTAGGTAAGCTTTATTACTTGAGAAATTCCCTCAAACTATTTTCTACAAAATTACTAAGGAATTAATTGCAAAATACAATACCCTTTTCTCAATGTTCATTCTTCTTGCACTTTCTAGAGTATCTGACACTGTTAATTATCCTCTCCAAAGAAAAAGTCTCTCATCTCTGAGTTTCCATTACTCTTCGATCTCTTAATTGTTTTTTGACCTTTCTAGCTCTTCCTTCCTTTATCAATTCATCATCCATGTCCCACTCTGTAAGTATACTTCAGAACTCTGCTATCAGTCCTCTTCTTTTCTTTCTCTACATCCTTTCCCCTTGGTGATCTCAACAGTTTTCATAGATTCAGTTATCTCTATTCAGTTGACTTCCAGAGCTATAAACAACCTTAGCCATTCCTGAGCTCCAAGACTACATTGCCAATTATTCATTGGACATTTCCAACCATGTACCAACTGTACCATCTCAAACACAATATTTTCAAAACAGAATTTATTATCATTTCCCCAAAATACTCCTTCTTCTTATCCTCTCTATTTCTGTGAAAGGTATCACTAGTTAGCATATTCCCCAAGGCTTCTACAGATGGATTCCTAAATTGTATTATGAAGAATCACTTGCCTCTTTAATCAATCACTGTTACTTAAATTATTTCTAATTTGAACTTCAGTGTTCTGATTTTCTCAGAAGCAGCAATTTTCATCAAATATTGGGATAAAAAGGACACTGAAAATTAAAGATCTTTTAAAGTTAGGAATTCTATGTTTCAGAGGTGGAGAAATCGATAATCTTTCAAACATAACGGCTATGTGCTCTTGGGAGCAGGAATAATATTGAACTCTGCAGGATTAAGGATTTAAAATCAATTAAAAAGAAGCACTGAAGATCCTCAGAAAGAAACTACATTAACTGCTAATCAGTTGGATCTATTTTGTTTCATATCATCTGGTAATCAACAATAAGTAAATGCAGTGATGACAATATATCCAATCTTATAAAAATAAACATTTGAAGAAGGAAAAAAAGAAAACTTTGTAAAGATTATATGGTTTAACTTCATGATTTTTGCTTCAAAGTATATATGAATCATAAACATCAATAACTACAGAAAATAGAATAATAATGAAAGAAGTAATTTTACTAAAACAAGTTTAAATGAAACATTTTAAAAATTCTATAGCTAACCTAAAATGTGATACTTAAAATTTAACAGTTTGCCAATAGAGACAAGAAATTTAATGAGAACTTAAAACTTGATCAACAAGTTTTGTAGATGTTATTTTCAGTGCTAGAACAATTAATCTTACTCTAAATTAAATCAACCATTTGTTGGAAATAGAGATGATAGAATAAAATGTCCAATTTTCAAGATGTGGAAAATTCTCAAGACAAAATAAATCCCTGAAAAGTGTAGAGTAGAAGCAGGAGGAAATAGTGGAAAACCAGTTCCATAAAATAATTGTCCTATTTGTGTGGGGGCAAGTAAGGAAGTAAAAAAAAGTATTGATATATATTATACCTATATTATGTTTTTTATGATAATTAGAAATAAAAATGAAAGGAATTCATAACCATTGCTTCATATTAGTAAAGACATTGACTATAGATTAAATAGAAAATTATTGTAGTTCTGTATATTTAGATAGAGATTATAAAACTGGAAAGGACATAAAAGAAAAATACTGAGAATGATCAACTAGTGTGATAAATTATAAAGAGTTATAATTGGTTGTAAAGAAATCATAAAAATTAATAGTTTAATCAACCTATTAATCAATCAGCAATCATTTATTAAGCAGGTACTATACAGATCCAGGCACAAAAAAAATTAATAATTACTGCTTTCAAGAAGCTGACTTCTAACATAGGAGAGATATACTTGTATATAAGTACATTAAGAAAATATATGTGTAATATATTATATATATATATTTATATTTATATATGTGTGTGTGTGTGTGCAAAAATAGATATGAGATAATTAAATATGAGATAGTTAGAAAGCATTGTCCTAGCAATTGGGGGAAAGATCTACGAGATTTTTCAACAGAAAATAGTAAGAAATGGAATAAGAAGAAAATACTTATCAAATAGACTACACTACAATATGAAGGATCTTAATGAAATACTTATTCAACAGTTTATTGCTGAAATTCTAGAATCTTTTTCTCTGAGATTTCTTAAACTCATCTGGATTGCTTTAAATGAAACTGGCCTGAAAGCTACATTAGATTAAACTAGAGGATAATTGGTACCTCTTCTGCCTATTTCAATGAGAAACTAATATTGTTTCTTGACCTTAATCAAAAAAACCTTAAAAGTGAAGACACAATGAAGTTCTAAAATTGTTTGTAACAAGTTAAATGAGCACTCAAGTCGCATATGAATGTTAATGTGAATAGATTCATGTAAAAATCTAAATCAGCAAATAAATTAATTGAGAGAAGTACTCAGTAGAAGGTTAAGGAAAAAAAGATTAATTAGGACAAAAACGAAATCCTTATGAGACCTATTTAATTTTATAAACCAATATTTATGATAGTCTCATTTCAAATGTGATCAAGTCATGCTCACCATAGAAAATAAATAATAACCATCTATCTTCAAACTCTTTTAAATATTTAGCAAATGTAATATTATTCAGACATAATAAAGTATCAGTTTTAAAGTCCTGGGACAAAGCCTATCCTTCCCTTCCTATATTGTGACATTTGCAATATCCCTACTTCACATTAGTGGTCTTTCACAGAGAAGCTGACAAATCATTTTTCCAAACTGACTAAGGGTACAGAAATTGGAAACTAAAATGAGAGGCAACAATAATAACCACAAAATATTTCATATATGGCACTACATAAATAAGTTAAAATATTTGATCCTCTATTTGTGTGAACCATTATTACAAATGATACTCAGATTTTAACTTGTGGAGATTTTATAGCACAGTGAATATATTTTATCAAGTTCTTTTTTCTTTTAATATATTTATTTTATTCTTTGTCAAAGGACAAGAACACATTATAATGGTGCTAACAGAATTCTGATTTCCAATCCTTTTCTATTTCATACATTTCAAGATCATATGTCAAATAATTTGCAGAGTTTTATTTTTTAGGTCTGTATAATAATAGCAAACTGAACTGTTTATATAAAAACTGTTTACATATAAAATTTATCAAAAAATTCTGAACATGTTCGATAGATATCTACCATTAACATTTCATAGTTTCCTTGGATACTTTCCTTATTTTCCATCCAGTACTGATGGACACTTTGCTTTAGACTTTGACACATCTGTTTCAAGCACTTTAACTCCTTACTATTACAAACCTCCAAGACTAGTTCTAATCTAATCTGTCTTTCTATGTCAAAGAATCCTTGACTCCTTCCATTGTCTTCATTCTCATTCAGGAAGATACCATTATCCTTCCCAGAAATCATATTCTCAGGAACTATTAAAATATTTTAGTCCAAGCTTTATAATGATGTTTTAATTCATTACTCCTACTTTGGAACTTTATCTAGATTGTTTTTCTGTCTCCTTATCTTTACCTATTTAACCTTTGCTTCAATGACTCATGGGAAAAAGAAAATTCCTAAGTGAATTGTCTATTTCACTCTACTGTATTTCAGCATACATTATTGGTTTTTAAGCTAATTGAAGTGAAAGTCAAAGAGTTTATGTAGATATCTAACATGAAAAAAGCTCTGATCTTTAAGCCCCAAGAACTGAGTCTAATTGTGACACATTAGTTGAATGATCCAGTTACCCTCTGAGTCATGATGTCTTTATCTTATATACAGTACTTTATCTGTGAGGATGTTTCAAAGAAAATACTTTATAAATCTTAAAGCATTATAAACTGTAAGCTATTATTACTTATAATAGTAATAATATAAATTTATCACAATAAAGCATACTGCTTGAAAAGCCTAAATTGATAACTACATAGGATAGGATAGTTATTACAAAAATAATCATTTAACAAAGGTTTAAAGGAAAGGTTAAATAACACTAATAAGCATTATCACACATAATTAGAAGAAGTATTACTCTGCTTATTATAGATGTACAGTTACTAAAATGTTGTTGAGATGCTATATCAACAATTAGGCCTCATAAATAGTTATGGATTAACAATCTATAACAAACAACCATGATGTAAATAAACCTGTAGATAATAAACAATTTAATAAAAAGCACTGAACTCTGTTAAATGTTGTTTACTAACCAACTTACTTAAAGCATTCAAAATAGCCATTGTCAGGTATTGGAATAAAGCCTATTAAAAGAACAATAAATTCTTCTGAATTGGCCAGTTATTTAATCTAACATTGTTATAACAAAAACAAAAACAGTTTACTGAAACTGCACTTATCCTAAGGAGATATCCCCTAAAAACACATAGAGAGAAGAAATAATCAACACAATGCATCTGATGAAGGAAATGAAATGAACATCAAAATTAACATCTAAATACAATTATAATCTTGACTGCTAAGGAAATTCTGAAAATATTACCAATATGTTAAAAATAACAAGTCATGTGTTTAGTGGAATAAATAATGTTATAGATATCAGAAATAGTATGAATACCTACCATATAGCATGAAGATTTTTATTTCATTGTTACAAAATATTTTGTTATTTATCCTATTGTTAAAGAGTATGGAAACTGTCACAGAATATGATTTGATGCTAAGGGAAAGTAAACAAAGAACATATTTCAAAGTATTATACCCATATGCTGACTATTCTAAAGTCATGCTGAAACTACTTCTTCCATCCTCAACCACTACTTAAAACATCTAGTCCTAAACCTGTCCATCTACACTAACCACACCTTTCTCATAACTGCTTCCTGATTTCTAAACTGGTGTGTGTGTGTGTGTGTGTGTGTGTGTGTGTGTGTGTGTGTGTGTGTGTGTATTTAACAAATAGGGAATGACTGCAGTGGAAGTTATATCAGAATCAATTGTTCAATCATGCCATTTACTAGTTAGAGAAAAGGTCAAAATCAGCACCATCAAAAAACAAAAGGATAATTATTAGCTTCAACCTGACCAAATAAACTATCAATGCCAGAAAATGACAAATTAAAAGGCAAAGATACTCTCTTACAAAGATTTAGTCAGTTCAAAGTAATCACCAAAATTGAGCCCAAAATGAATCCTTTGTCCCCAAAGAGGGGAGCAGTCAAGTTTAATACCATTATAAAAGACAATCAAATTATTAAAACTTATGGAGGAGTATCCACTCAAAACAAAAAACAAAAAACAAAAAAACAAAAAAGCAGTATAAGTTATACATGAAGCCTTGTTTAGTACTTGCTTCCATGTACTTGCTTCCCAACTAATCTGGCCAAGTACATGAAGTACTAAACAAGTATTTGAATAAAATTTATTGAAGATGTTTTTAGTTACATATTGAAGAATCAAATATCTTGAAGCTATCTTAGTCACATATGCCTGGTAACAGTTAGTCTGGTTAGGAATATACCCTGGGAGGTAAGAGCACAGTGAGTATACCTAGAGTAAGAAATTCTTGAATTCACATATGGCTTCATAAAAAAGTAATATATTCTGTGTGACCCCCAGCAAGTCATTTAACCTGTCTGGCTTAATTTTCTTATCTATAAAATAAGAATAACAATAACACCTACTTCCCTGGGTGGTTGTAAGGATCAAGTGAAATAAAATTTGTTTTGTTTTGTTTTAAATGTTAGCTTTTTACTTTCAAAATACATGCAAAAATAGTTTTCAACTTTTTTTTCAACAAAATTCTGAAATAAAATTTGTAAAATCCTTAGCACAGTTCCTGACATATAGTGGAATGATTACTTTTTTGCTTCTTTTCTTTCTTTCTTCCTTCCTTCCTAAAAGTTTGTTCATGAGAAGCATTTGTCTCCCTAATGTGGCCATTAGCTTACCAGAAAATGGCCATTCAGAATGGATGTGGTGTTAAAAGGTACAGAAAGAGAATCTAGTCACTTCCTTACAAGTCTCTATGCATCCTCAACCTAAGTCAGAGATGAAAATAACCCTACAAAAAACAGATCTAGATATATATGTATCTATATATGCATACTTACAATATACATAAATATATATATGTGTGTAATATAAATATATATAATACATATGTATAGTATAAGTTCCTTGAAGGAAAAAAAACAAACCTGTTTGGATAAGGTTATTGTGAGAATCAAATGAGATATTCTATTTAAAATGAGATCAAGAATTTCAACTTAGCTATCACCATTATTGTATTATCTTTACTATTATTTAAATACTGCTTCCAAAATGGAAGGAATTAAAATACAATAATCTAGTATTTATTAAAATGGAAAACACAAATTATCTAGGAGTGAATTCTCTCTTTGATGAAAACTTCTGGGAAAATTGGAACAGTCTGGCAGAAATTAGGCTTAGACCAATACCCCATAATATACCACAGCCCATAATATATAATATATAATTATAATAAATAAATAATATGTAATAAATAAATAACCTTAATATTGAACCTCATATTGTCCAAAAAAATAAGAATATAAATAGATCTAGGGGCAGCTAGATGGTGGAATAGATAAATCACTGGCCATGGAGTCCCGAGGACCTGAGTTTAAATCTGCCCTCAGACACTTAACATTTCCTAGCATGTGACCCTGGACAAGTTACTTTACTCCATGTGCCAACTTCTTCCAACAGAAAAATAAATCTGTCTTTTACAAGTATAAATAAGAGACTATTCTTAATCAAACAAGTGATAGAGGCAATTAAAAATATAAAATGGGTGATTTTGATTATACAAAACAGAAAAATTTATGCACAGATAAAATTAATGAAATGAGGATAAGAAAAGTGATCAAATAGGAGAGAATCTTTGCATCAAATTTTTCTTGAGTTTGGTTTTTCAAGATATACAAACAATAAATGTGTGTGTGTATATGTATGTGTGTGTGTGTGTGTGTGTAGCTAATAACTATTCTCCAGTAGATAAATGGTCCAAAGATATAAAAAGTTCTCAAAAGAATTGCAAATTATTCACAACCACATGAAAAAACTGTTCCAAATCACTACTAATAAGGAAAATGCAAATCAAAACAATGCTCAGGTTTTACTTCACAATATGAAAACTATCAAAGATGACAAAAATGTGGTATAGTCAATGTTTGAGGAGTAGTCAGATGATAAATATACTAGCACATTGCTGTGGAATTGTAAATTGATATAGTCATTTCCAAAAAAAATTAGAATTATATAAAGTGACTAAAATGTGTATTCTTTTCTTTGATGTAGAAATTATATCACTAGACTTAGACCCAGGGACGCCACTGATAAAAAGAAAGTCAAATTTTACTTTTTTTGTGATAGCAAAGAAATGGAAGCAAAGTAGATACCCATTGATTTTTAGAGAATAGCTAAACAGATTGTGGCACATGAATATAATAGAATATTACTGCATTGAAAGAAATAACAAATATTATAAATACTTAGAAGCATTTAAAGATCTACATGAACGGATACACCTATGATTCTCACCTATACATGTTAACTTTGTGCATGCCAAGGTTGTCACCTTTGTGGCCTTAACTGCTTTATCTGTGAAATTAGGTAATTGGACTAGATGGTTCCTGAGATGCCCTTCTTCTCTTAGAATAATGATGAGACAGACAGGCGGATAGAGTCCTAGGCCTGGGACTCAAAAAAGACCTGAATTCAAATTTGACTTTAGATACATATTAGTTGTATCATCTAAGATAAGTCACTTAGGTTCCATGTAGTTAACACAGGTGAGAATGAAACCTGGGATTCAGCTGTTTTGAATATAAAGCAATACTTTTTCTTCTGCACCATATACTTTATTATTTTTCTTAATTCCCCCTTTTTCTACCCCCTCTAATCCAAGTTCATTGTTGCCCCTTTGTAAAGGTTATCTTAAAAGATATTTCTTTCCTTTCCTCTTCCCAAAAGTCATCATTTATATGTTACATGTTATATGTGGGATGATAAGACTGGAGACGCAAAAGTAGAAATTCAGAAAGAAAAAAGGAAATAAGCTAGATACCTAATATGGTTAAGCAAAGAGGTAACTGGCTTCTTCCTTATGGTGCTTCACTCTTTATTTGGAGTGTATTGTCCAAATTGCAAGCACACTAGGCAGAAACTGAATATTGCTGACACTCAATATAATGTTAATAATAATAATTCCACAAATAAGTGGCTAGCATTGGATGGATATCACTGTGAAGGTGACATCTGTTATATCAAATATAAAATTTGCTTTGATCACTGAATAAGATTTTCAGGCACAATTATGGCTTATACTTATGACTAGACCATTCAGTAAGTAATGGGATATGTCACTATGGTTGAATAAGTAAAGTGATGACCTCGTGCCATTTTCAAACTCAAATTCTATGTGGGAAGACAATTTCCAAATGTAGTCCTTAAGTCTGCTTTGCAAAAAATATTTCCAGTGTCAAATTTTACTTCTTTTACTATTTATTTTGCCCTGTAGCCTAGCACACAGAGGTTAGAAGAAATAATACATATAACTTCCTACTCCATTTATTTATAACATAATTTTAAAAAATAGTATAACTAAGGTTTTGAGTTTCCTGCTATGTAGAGCTTAGTAGATGCCTTGAAATTTTTAAGTATTCTTTAAAAGAAATAAATTTCTTATTCTTGGGAAAAAAATAACTCGGGGGGGGGTGTGTGTGTTAATTTTTTAGAACACCATTAAAATATCTCTTTAATCACAGCTATGTATCGGTTAAAAACAAGAAATCCACCCATACATATGCCTATCTCTCAAATTGCTTTTGTTTTAACAATACTATTAGCTGTATTAAATAAAAGCTTACATGGGTTTCTAATAAAAATAGATAAAAATTCAAAATACTCAAGGATATAGCTACATTAGTGTTTTCAAAAAATAAAGGAGCATGAAGAAATAAAAACAGTTGTTATAGAACTTCACTGAATATGTTTCTAGTGGAAAGAAACATGGTTCTACATGATATAATTAATAGTTTCTCTTTTGGCATTCAAACCCACCTCAGAAAAGACAACTGGTGTGACAGAAGAGAAAGTATGATGAAGGAGGTCTTAAAGCACTAATCTCAGTGAAACATAAGGAAAAAAAAAAAAAAAAAAAACTATGGTGACTTTGATTCCGCATAAATCCATCAAATAACCAATGTGAATCCAAAAAATTCAAACTAATGAAGAATATTGCAAGCAAGGCTAAATTATTTCAAAAGCCTAAAAAAAAAAAAACGCATAAAAAATTTCTAGAAAATAGCAAAATAATAGTAAAATATCATAAAGACCCTACCTTACTACATTTTCACATTACATGAATGGATGACAAAGACATTTCAACAAGGTAAAATATATTATAACTTTGGTGGAGATTCAGAGGATCATGATATTAAGAGTCTAAAAGGACCTTAGACATCTAGTTGAACTTTTTATTATATAGATTAATGCTTGTATGCTTCAGGTAGGGGTTTCTGATTCTAAATCCAGGTTTCCAAATCATCCTGCAATTTAAACTTTATTTATTCTCCAAGTAATAGGCTGTCGTTGAAGGATTAAAAGTACAACTATTTTAAAAATAAGTTTGATTAGAAATGAAAATAGAATGCTTCTGAAAATCACTGGGACAATTAGAAAAAATGTCTTAAAGTTATCAGGATTTAAAGAGGCAATAATAGAAAAGTGCATCTGAAAATATCCCTGGGTCAATTATCTAGAAGGATAAAAAAGAAAAGGCTGAATCAAGGTCTTCTTTCAGATCAAAATTTAAAATCCTATATGTAAAAATCGGAAAGAGAAGGAAAACTAGTTTTGGAAAGTTCTTAGAAAATGATAGATAAATGAGATACAGATCCTTGGAATTAAGTATTTATTCTACATGACTTTCAATCTACCAACCTCAATTCCTGTATGCCTAACTCTAATAAAAAAAACTTCAAATTTTCACCAGAATAAGAATGATCAAGAAATTCCAGGACAAATTCAAATGGTTTTTTGTTAGGTTCTTACTAAGTGCTAATGAGATAATGAAATATTAGGTTCTTACTAAGTGCTAAGTTGGTACACTCTGGACCAAAGTTAACGGCAACTGTCTGGAGACAACGGCTCTCTACTGGAAGAATAATCTGTCCGAGAGATTTGAGTTGACACAGCAGATCTCCTCCCAGAGAGCGATCGGCAGCTTCTGGAGACAACAACACATTACAGTTTTTCTGTCTCAGAAATACACAAAAAGTTAAATAGAAACTACAGGCAATAAGAAAGAGAGCCACCATCAAAGTCAATATGAGAACTGGCAAATGAATCTGCAGATTCTCCCATGTGAACAGAAATGGTGCCTGATTCACATTAGTCTACATCTTCTTGTGTTCTGGAGCAGAAATAGCCTAGAGCAGAAAAGCAGGGAAGGAGAAATCTAAAAATCTTGGTGGGGGGAAAGAGCATGGGGAAAAGGAAACCAAAAAGTTTGTGGTACTCTTGAAAGCCCTGGAGAAGCAGTTATTTGCATAGTGTGGCAATATTCAGATCAAAAGAGGATAAAGAGGATTATTTCAGGAGTCCTAGTGATCCCTGAAATACAATTGAAGACTTAGCACTTAAAGACCTTGGACTTCTAAGATACAGAGCCACAAGATATCGAGGTCAGTGCAGACATCCAGGAGACCAAGGAGAGATTAAGCAGGCTAAAAAAGCTTAACAAGAGGGACAACTTTGCCCTTGCATAAAGCCTAACTTTAGGAACCATATCTAAAGAGTTGAGGAAACTAAAAAGACATTGATCAACATTAAAAAAAAAAAAATGCAGCCCTAGATTTTCCACAAGAATGACATGAGCCTCTAGAAGAAATAAATCAAATAAAATTGCCCAAGTAAATTATTTCCTAAAAAAATTCAGAATGGACCAAAAAGAAATCAATGACTCCATAAAATAAAATGGCAAGAAATATGAGAATGAAATCAAAAGACTGAAAAAATAGAAGAATGTGTAAGATATCTGGTATCAAAAACAAGTTACCTAGAAAACAAATCAAGGAAAGATCATTCAAGAAGTAACAGACATCAGAAAAACCATAAGTAAGGGGGAAAAACCTGGATAATCTATTTCAAGAAGTTTCAAATGAAAAATGCCCAGAGCTATTACATCAAGAGGGAAAAGACAGAATTCACTAATCAATTCTTGAGATAAAATTTTAAGTTTACAAAATGTCATAGCCAAATAACATAACTCCCTTAAAAACAGGTTTTTCTGTATGTATATGTATGTGTACATACATACATGTATGTGTATATGTATGTATACATACATGCATGTATATATGTATGTATGTGTAGGGAGGGGGTAGAAATGGGGAGGAGGGAATTGGCGATAATGGAATGAGAATATTGCAAGTATCTAAACAATAAAACATTCCAAATATTAAGGAATCGTGGTTAAGGATTAACATAGGACACTTCTATGATGAATGTGAAAAAATTCTGAAATGCAATATTCCAAAAGACAAAAGCTATTGGCTTATGACCAAGAGAAGCAGAGCCAGATCTTCCTCTGACTGTGTTCTTTCCAATTCTGACTGTGCATGTCCCTGGAGGAAAAACACCAAGTAAGCTGGCAGACAACTTTTCCCTGCACCAGAAACTTTCATCTCCTACTGCATGGGCCTGGTTTCCAATCTCAGGTAAAGAGAGGAGCCAGATCTTCCTCTGGCCTTGAATATTCTATCTCCTCTCCTGCTGCAAATGTCCCCAAGGGAAAGTTTCTAGAGGCCAGTTACATGATTATCTTCGGTACCAACATGAGACAACTACTACCTTTTGTTGCCAGCCTGATCTCCAAGCAGTGATATGGAGAAAATGTATTCTCTTTGACCTCAGTCCTTCTCTTACTGAACCTGCTCCCTGAGGGAAGAGAAAAAGGAAGTCCATGGAAAGCTGCACTTCAGTCTCTTTTGTTGTGTCCTGCCTAATCTCCACCCTTCAGTGAGGAGGAGGAGAAATAAAACAGGATTTCTTATCTGATTATTTCTGCTGCACTTATCTCCTACCTGATCTTCACCCTCCTCTGGGAAGAAGGTTAAATATATTCATGCACATAGACAGTTGGATGTATAAATATATAAACTCAAGAAGAAAAAGAGTGAGAATGGAGGAAGTGGTGGATTAAAAGGGAGGATAATATAGAGGAAAAAATAGTCATGATCAAAATAAATGTCTTGATCCAAGGGCTAAGTGGGTGAGGGGAGAAAAGTTTAAAAAAAAAAAAAAAAAAAAAGTACCTAAGGAAATATTTTCTGTTTCCACTACACCAATGAAAATAAACCAACAAATTATGGCAGAAGAAGATACTATTATATTATTGAACTGTAAAAAATGACCAAAGAACTCCATGAGAATCTAAAGTATTACAAATGGCAGAATTAAAATCACAGAACCAGAAGAACATTCAATACAGGAAAAACAACAGTGTACAGAAAACAACATGGGAAAACTTAAGGACTTTTCAATAATTAGACTTAGAATGAAGCAAGTTACTTCCTTTAAGTCTCAACTAAAATCCCACCTCCTACAGGAATCCTTCCTCAAACCTTCAATTCCAATGTGTTTCCTTGGTTATTTATTTTCTATTTATCCTTTTTTAAATAGTATTCTTTGTATATATTTATTTGAATCTAATCTTTTTTCTCTCCCCCCATTAAATCACACATTCCTTGTAAATAAGAACTGTGTTTTGACTCTTTGTATCAGGCACAACATGGTATCTGGAACAAAGTAAGGCCTTAACAAATGTTTATTAAATTGATTATCTTAAAATTATAGAATGAGATATAAATTTTTGGACATGACAAAAATAGAAATTTACTTTCCTAAACTATGCATATTTGTTGTATTAAAATATTTTTTCACTCACAAAAATTATTCAGTGGGAAGCATGGTAAAAAAAATTAATAATCTGGTTATGAAAAGTCAATCAATCAAACAACAAACATTTGAGTTCTTACTACATGTGTCAGGTACATAAGAACTAGCAATATGACAAAAAAGCAAAAACTGTTCCCCCACTTACATATAAAATAAATGAGAAAGTAGCCTAAGCATAGGAAGACACTAGCAGCTAAGAGATGGGGAAAGACCTCCTGCAGAAGGCAGCCCTTGAACTGAATCATAAAGGAAAGTTAGCAGGAACCAAGGAAGCTTACACCATAAGTGAGTAAGGAGGGCATTGGTATGAGGGGAAGAAAGAAGTCAATTCAAATGGACATAGGTGGAGAATAGTGTGAGGGATGACAAGTAGACCAGTAGAACTAGATTGGAGAGTGTGGGGACAAAAGTTATAGTTAACAAGACTGGAGGTACCAAGCTGTGAAGGTCTGAATGCCAGAGGAATTTATGTTTGTTCCAAGAAATAACAGGGAACCCCTAGACTTTATGGGATGAGAGAGGGTGATATGGTCACATTTAAACATTTGGAAAATCTTACAGCATATTCTCATCTATATTTGTCCAGTTACTATTTAATATTGAAAACTATCCCTAAAAAATCAACCTAGATAAAATAAAAAACTTGAAGAAATTTCTTTTACATCAAAGAAAAAGAACTAAGAGTGTTAGGCCAATGTAAGACCTAAAAATCTAAAGTACTTTAATTTCAAGAACTAAACAAGGAGCTGAACTTGAGGAGCTGAACTTGCTTCTGGCTTATAGCCAAAATTTTTTTTTTGCCAACATACAGGGCTGCTTATAAGACACTGAAACCTCATTATTTTCATCTCTTCATAGATTTAATCTCTTCATTATCTCTCATTTTCTAACTATTCCCTGATAAGAAAAAGTTGAAATATGAAGATAAGAAATAAAAAATCAATTTTTTTTTTTAGTAAGGCATGGTGTGAAAGAAGTGTGTTCAAACCACAAAGTCTGAAAAAAAAGATTTTTACATTTCAGAAGAATATCTGTCAATACCCTTCCCAGAAAACCTAGCTCAAACTGTCTCCTCATTCCAAACTGGAAGAAAACCACATATCCTTATTTGAATCAGTAGTTCTTATGACATACTGGAATAATCTGCTTATGAAACAGCCATGGAGCTGGCATTCCAGACCAAGTAGGAGCATGGACTATATCTACATTCAACAATTGCTTTCACATTATCAAATGCTGACCTTGCTCTAAGATTCTACTGGTCAGGGAGGGCAACTGTTATCTCCAGGCTGAATGCTGCTAAGAGGTAGTTTATACAAACACAGTTTGCTTTAAATGGGTGTTATCTAGCAAAAGAAGTCTCTGTAGCAAGTCTATGTAAATCAATTTCTAGCTATTTTCCAAGTAGGCTAGACTCACCATAAACTACTGAAAAGATCCCAAAGTCATTAGGTCTGCTGGAGTTTAAAGAAAATAATACACTGAAAATAATACACATACATTAAACAGAGAAGTCTGATGCCAGGCTAGCAATTTTATTTTGAAGAGATATTTGTATAAACATCCCACTACTCCCAAGTTGCTTGTGTAAAATTTTTCTCAAAAGATGAATATAATTAAAATAAGAAAACAATGAAAGAAATGAATAGGCCTCTTAATTATGCTATACAACAACAGATTTGTCTGCTAGAGATTTATCTACCTGCCTTATTCCTTCATATATTAATGTCACAGATTGGCAAAATTATAACATGGAACTTATGTTAAATAGAAACATCCAATAATTTTTACAAATTTAAGATTAGATAGCTTCTTTAAAATTAGTTTAGGAAAGAAAAAAGGAGACATATTAATTATTGCTTTTATGTCTTATGACAAGGTCATTTTGTAAATGGAAGTAACACAATTTCAGAATGGGTTGCCCTCCTGTCTTTACAGATTAAACTCAGTCGTCCTAACTTCTCCTGAAGTCCAAAGGCTACAGGCAGAGTTCCAGGGCCTGCCCAGTAGGCATCAGTAGAAAAGTCCAATGAGAAAGGAGTGGCACATTTAATTAAATGCTGTTGATATCAAATCTTTAAAAGCCATCAATTTAGCAACCTCATACTGGTTTCTTGTTTAATGAAATAAAGAACGCAAGGCCAGCATTATAATGCTTGACAACATGGTCCTCTTCTGGGGCATTTGGGTCCTTTGCTAACAAGCCGGAGACTCTCATTCATTCATATGAGTACACCAGAGAGCAGGGAGGTATAGTGTAAAACACAAAGAAAATAACATGGGAACTTAGGCAGTTACCCAGGTGACAGTCAAGCAACCTGCTGAAAAATTCATGGTAGCTAAGCAGCAAAATAGGCCATGTAGAGATTCCCTTCCTAGTCAGTAGCTGAAGACAATTCAGATTCATGGGATTACAGCACACCCTTGTGACAAAAATGTGCTAGTTCTTAGGTAGTCAGAAAAATTAAACAATAGAAGAAATATCTTGAACTACCCATGATCTTTAAATTTCAGCTAGGCAACAATAAATAATTCAAAACCAACAATAAATAATTAGTATTAATAAGACAAAAATTAGCTTTTGGAGGAATAAATGTGAAGATTACGGATTAAAAGAAAATACTTGTAAAATAATAATCATATATATTTGGTATCTTACATATGCCAAATATATATCATTATTATTATTACACAGAACTTTTGTATATATTTTCTTATTTTTATTTTCATGACAAAAACTTACAGGCAGGGCTAGTATTATTTTATAACATATTGTTATTTATTTATATTTATTATATTATATATATTTATATTTGTAACATATTTTATAACAAAGGAAACTGAAATTCAGGAAGTTTCCTATTATCCTATTATTTCCTATTATCACATAGCTTATGGATGAAGGTATAGAAACTGGAGCTCAGGTCTCCTCACATTTAGCACAGTATCTGGCATATAGTAAGCACGTTAATAAATGTTTATTAATTTTTTTTGATTAGTGTGGACACCTAACACAGTCCTATTTTGTTTCTACTAGACTATCACTTTTTTTTTTTTTTGGAAGACTGAAGGCAAATTCCATGCTAAAGGGAAAAAAAGTAAGAGACCTGAAGTGAGGAAGACTCATCTTCCTGAGTTTAAATCTGGATCAAACACTTACTATCTATGTGACCCTAAGCAAATCATTCAAATGTTTTTTGCCTCAGCTTCCTCATCTGTAAAATGAGCTGGAAAAAGAAATGGTAAAACAGTTCACTATCTTTGTGAACAGAACCCTAAATGGGATCAAAAAGAGTCAGAAACAACTGAAAAATGACTGAATAACAACCCCAACATATATATACCTTTATCAGGTAAGAAAGTCTTTTATTGAGTTAAAGAATTAAAAGTTGTAAAATATGTAAGAACAATTTCTATATCTCTTGAATTAGGCAATCAATCAAAGGTATAAACTTAATGTAAGTAAAAGTACTGGATCAAATTGAAAGGAGTGAAATGCTGCCAAATCAATTAGTTGATTCTTTATAAAAAATGTATTGGAATTGGTTGAAGGACATTAGTTGTTCTGCAGGACTTGGAGTTGTTCTGGTGCCTGAACTAAGCCACAAAGAAAGGAATGATGTCACCCAGTAAAAAGGTGAAAGGACACATTCTAGATATGAAAGACTTAGGTTCCTTCACAAAGGAACAGAGCAATGAAAGGATAGGACAAGATTGATAAAGGTGATTAAGTCTGAATGGCTGGAGTAAAGAGTATGTGGAATATAGGATAAAGCTTAAAAAAAAAAAGTTGGAGCTAAATTCAGAAAAGGCCATAGATTCCAAGACAGTAAGTCATTCAAGGAACAATGATTAAATGCTTGCTAAGTGCCAGACACTGTGCTAAGCTCCATAGGGAACTAAGGTAAACAATGGGGAACTACTGACATTTTTAAGCTAGAGAATCATATGATTATCTTGTACATGATGAAAAGTATTGCAGGCAGTGTCACAAAAGATGAACTGAGAATGAGCAAGACTAAAAGCAAGAACAGCAGGTAGAAAGCAATGACAAGTCTTCACAAAAAGCAATGATGGCCTGATAATTGAGGATGAGGAGGACAGTGGAAAGGACGAGGGTAATTTAAAAGCTAATGCAGAGGTAGAATCAACAGGAAGTGGCAACTAACTTGTTACACAAGGTTGAGAAAGTGATAAATATCAATTAAGTGTTTGAAAGATGAAAAACTGTTAAAAGACATCAAGCTTGGGTTGAATAGAAGAGCAATGGTGGAAAAAGTGAGGATTTAAGCATTTATTTTCACCTATTTCTATAAATGACATCACTCTCATCCATAAAAATAGGTGAAAATAATTGATTAAATCCTCACTTTTTTTCAAATGCAAAGTAGGGGTAAAGGTCATGATATTCAAATGTCACCAAAGCACTTGAATAATTTGTCCTGATTCTGATATCATAAGTAGATTTAGAAATGAAAATGAGGTGACCTAATCCAAATCTCTTATTTCATAGATGAGACATGAATTTATCACATTTCCACTTCTCTACAAAGATACAGACAGTGCCTAAAGTCAAGTCAGCCATTGTCATTTCACCTATATGTCTCAATTTCTTCATTTTATAAGAGGGATGAAAAGCCTTATACTGCAATATTTCACAGGGTTGTTTTGAGGATCAAAGGAATAATATAGAGAAGTATATAAATATGATCTCTGATTTATATCCCATTCAGTCCTAATATATAGTCAGTGGCACAGTACACACTTAGTAAATTTTTATTTGTCCATTGATCATTATTATTACTACTATTTTAAAAAATTCATACAGGGATGAAACCTAAATGTTGAAAAAAAAACCTTAGATATATCATCTAATCCAAATATATATCTGATGTTAGAATCCTCACTATAATATTATGAAATGAAATGAGGTAAAAAATAAAAGAGATGAAAAAAAACATTATTTTTACATAAATGGTTTTAAAGAGGAGATGGATTTCTACTCATATAAAAGGGTGTTGCAAATCATTATTGATCAGAGAAATGCAAATTAAGACAACTCTGAGATAACCACCACACACCTGTCAGATTGGCTAAGATGACAGGAAAAAATAATGATGAATGTTGGAGGGGATGCAGGAAAACTGGTACATTGTTGGTGGAGCTGTGAACGAATCCAGCCATTCTAGAGAACAATTTGGAATTATGCCCAAAAAGTTATCAAACTGTGCATACTCTTTGACCCAGCAGTGTTACTACTGGGCTTATATCCCAAAGAGATACTAAAGAAAGGAAAGGGACCTGTTATGTGCCAAAATGTTTGTGGCAGTTCTTTTTGTAGTGGCTAGAAACTGGAAAATGAATGGATGCCCATCAATTGGAGAATGGTTGGGTAAATTATGGTATATGAATGTTATGATATATTATTGTTCTGTAAGAAATGACCAACAGGATGAATACAGAGAGGCCTGGAGAGAATTACATGAACTGATGCTGCGTGAAATGAGCAGAACCAGGAGATCATTATATACTTCAACAACGATACTGTATGAGGATGTATTCTGATGGAAGTGGATATCTTCAACAAAGAGAAGATCTAATTCACTTCCAGTTGATCAGTGATGGACAGAATCAGCTACACCCAGAGAAGGAACACTGGGAAATGAGTGTAAACTGTTTGCATTTTTGTTTTTCTTCCCAGGTTATTTTTACCTTCTGAATCCAATTCTTCTTGTGCAACAAGAGAACTGTTTGGTTCTGCACACATATATATAGTATATCTAGGATATACTATAACATATTTAACATGTATAAGACTGCCATCTGGGGGAGGGGTGGAGGGAAGGAAGGGAAAAATCAGAACAGAAATGAGTGCAAGGGATAATGTTATAAAAAATTACCTATTCATTTGTACTGTCAATAAAAAGTTATAATAAAAAAATTAAAAAAAAATAAAGAGGAGATGGGAAAACTTGGATTGGAATTCAAAAAATCTTTTTAATGGCAGATGGCAGATGAAAAAAAAGCAATTCAAATAAAAAAGGCGATTTTGCTATAATCATCATGAATAAATCTATTCTCTCCCAAAATTTGGCAGACATGGAAAAAAACATTTCACTCTCTGAACACACAGTATATCTTATTTTATCAACAACTGTAATAAGAAACATAGATGGAATACGTAGTTATAATGGAACCTTAAAGACAACATCATGATAGAAGTGACTTGTAAGAGCTACTGAAAAAAAGATAGTAGAAATGTTCTGGAAGATTAGTTAAATAGCTGCCTAGTAAATAGGGTTGAAAACTTTATCACCACATTTTCTCCATTAAAGT
The DNA here is from genome assembly GCF_048593235.1 of Sminthopsis crassicaudata. Lineage (NCBI taxonomy): Eukaryota > Metazoa > Chordata > Mammalia > Dasyuromorphia > Dasyuridae > Sminthopsis > Sminthopsis crassicaudata. Next base: position 165,683,784 of record NC_133618.1, read on the forward strand.
CAACAAAAAAGGGAGGGAAGAAAAGGAGGGAGGAAAAAAGGGAGGGAGGAAAAGAGGGAGGAAAGAAGGAAAGGAAGAAGAGAGGGATGGAGGGAGGGAGGGAAGAAGGGAAAGAGGAAGGGAAGGAAGGAAGGAAAGAAGGAAGGAAGGAAGGAAGGAAGGAAGGAAGGAAGGAAGGAAGGAAGGAAGGAAGGAAGGAAGGAAGGAAGGAAGGAAGGAAGGAAGGAAGGAAGGAAGGAGATGTTAGGATTACAAGGTGAGAACTCAGGTTGTATGAACAATGACAAGGTGAGAACTCAGGTTCAAAGACATGCTCCTTTTCAATATTTAGGATATGAAGTATATCTTAAGACACTCACAGTACAAAAGCTTTCTTTAAGAACAGAGAAGTTAAACACCTTAAATAATTTCCAAAAATTAATAGGAGATATTCAATGGATGCATCCAGTGTTAGGCTTAACTACCAATCAACTGCAACCTCTACATGACATTTTAAGGGGAGACAGTGCTTTAAATTCACCACACCAGCTTACAAAAGAAGCACAAGAGGCTTTGAGAGAAGGTGAACTGGCTTTATCCAATGTGGTTGAAAGAGTCACTCAAAAACCCTTGAAAATATCAGTTTTTGCTACGAAAGAGGCACCCACAGCAGTCCTTCATCAAGGAGACAGTGTGATTGAGTAGGTGAACCTCCCAGCACAATCAGAACAAAGCCTTACTCCTTACCCAGTGCTTGTGGCTAGAATTTTATTAAAGGGTATTAAGAGAGTAATACAATTATCTGGGATAAGTCCTGAAAAAATATACACATTCCATACTAATTCCCAAATTAATGTATGCTGTGAGACCATCCTAGAATAGCAAATTTTATTGTCCACAGCTCCAAATTTTGCACATGGGTCTCCAAAAACGATAACCCGGCTACTACATAATTGGCGATGGGTTTTTGAAGAAAAAGTTTCTAAGGACCAACAATCTTTACAGATGCCTCCAAAGAAAATATTTGTGCTGTATACTCTCATGATGTAACCATAAAGAGAGTAGTCAGGACTCCTTTTCAGTCCACTCAGCAGAATGAATTATTTGCTATCATGCTAGCAATTACTTATTACCCAGGAAATGTAAATATAATTACTGATTCAGCCTATTCAGCAGGTGAAGTACAAAGAATTGCCACAACCCAAATAAAATTTGTCACCTCTAATATTTATCAGCACTTTAAGGAACTTCAAGAACAAGTGAGAAAGCATCCAGGCAAGATTTATATCTTGCATGTCCACTCACATAGTGGACTTCCAGGTCCTATTTTTGATGGAAATTTAAAGGCAGATAGCCTTTTAACTATGTTAGCCAGTACTCCTTTATTTCAGGAAGCACAAGAATCTCATTCTAAATATCATCAGACTGCTCGAGCTTTACATTTACAATTTGGAATAACAAGAAAGGAAGCTAGGAGCATAGTAAAAAGCTGTACAGCGTGCCTTCCTTTTCATGCTCCCACACTCCCTCCAGGGAAGAATTCTCGTGGTTTGAGACCCAATAAAATCTGGCAAATGGATGTGACCCATTATAAATCTTTTGGTCGTCTGTCTTTTATCCACATGGCAGTAGATACTTTTTCAGGATTCACTTTTGCAGTGCCAACGACAAAAGAGACAGCTCGAGTGGTCACTGAATTCCTTATCCAAGCATTTGCAATTATGGGTGTGCCACAAGAAATAAAAACAGATAAGGGACCTGCATATTCTTCTAAACATTTTGCACACTTTTGTGCACAGTATAAGATTTTACACACCACTGGAATACCTTTTAATCCGCAAGGTCAGGCAATAGTAGAGAGAAGAAATACAGACATTAAGAGTCTCCTCCAAAAACAAAAGAAAGGGGGAGCCACAGGTAACCCTAGAGAACTCCTAAATTTAGTTTTTTATACCATTAATTTTCTAATTTTTGACAAAGATGCACTGGCTCCGGCAGACAGGTTTTATAACCCACCAGAAGGGCAGTATCCAGTGCGAGCAGCTACACTGTCCTTAGATAATTGCCAGGTGATGTGGAGAGACCCAGAAAGTGGTGAATGGAAGGGACCAGATAGGTTAACTGCCTGGGGGAGAGGGTTTGCTTGTATTTCTTCAGATGGAGAAGGAATCAGATGGGTGCCAACGAGTCATATTCGCCTTGTCCATCAGAGAGAGACAGAAAAAGAGAAAGAAGTCAAAACAAAGGAGAAAATCTAAGAAACATCTGACACTGAAAGAGCATGGCTAATAAGAAGATTGTTAAAGAACTTTAAAACCAGCAGGAATCATTGGATTTCCTAACACAAGATGAGACTAATGGACAATGGACTTATGGACATTTATAAATTCTCAATTTATGATTATTTGATCATGTTATTTGTTACATACTTCTAGTATGCATTATGTTACTATGTTACTATGTGTTTATGTAATCAATGTACTTATGTATAATGCCTCCCATATTGATGGATTTATGTTTTAAGGTCATGACCACCCTATGTTCTAAATCAAAAGAAAGGGGGAGATGTTAGGATTACAAGATGAGAACTCAGGTTGTCTGGACAATTACAAGGTGAGAACTCAGGTTGACTTGACAGTTCTCTGGCTCAGACCTTTGGTTAGGGCCTTTAAAGGGAGTTTACACCTTAGGAATTCTAAGAGGAGCAAGTTCATTGGTGGAAGTATTTCCCCACGCCCCACTGAGTTCTCACATGCCTATTCTCTGGGAGGATAAAAAAAGGGCAGCATTGGGTCTGAGAGAATCTACTCTGGGATAAATCTGTGACACCAGGCAGACTGAAAGGAGACCAGTCTGATTTGGGGAAAGACAAGAGCTGGAGGAGATTCAGAGCTCCCAAGAAACCTGCACACAGAGGAAAAGATTTTACAGATCTCCTCCCAGAGAAGGATTATAATTGAGCAGACGACCGGACCCTCACAATTCAAGAACTTTACAAGGAAGGAAGGAAGGAAAGAAAAGAGGAGAGGGAGAGGGAAGAAGAAAGGAAGGGAGGGAACAAAAGAAGAAAGGGAGAGAGGGAGGGAGGAAAGGAAGGAAGGGAGGGAAAGAAGAAAGGGAAGAAAAGAAGGGAGGAAAAGACAAAAGGAAGGAAGGGAAGGAAGGGAAGAAGAGAGGGAGGAAGAGAAGAAAGGAGGGAGAAAGAGAGGAAGGGAGGGAAAATAGAGGAAGGGAGGGAAAAGGGAGAAAGGGAGAGAGGAAGGAAGGAAGGGAGAGAGGAAGAAAGGCAAGGAAGGGAGGGAGGGAGGAATAAAATGGGAATTGTAAAGCAAAAGTATCAGAAATTTTGGTGGATTCTTAAGATATAAGTAAAAAGCAAAAGTTCAAAAGATGAAGCAATACAAGGACTCAAAGCAGAGAAAAGAATAAAATAAATTGATAGCAATCAAATATGTTACTACAGAGGCTTGAGAAGGAAAATAATTAGAAACAAGAGGAAAACTACAAATGAAAACATGGCAATTTTCTGGTCATAAATGGTTGCATGAAGTCCAAAGCAACAAAAACACCAATTGGACAAGTAACATACTGAATGACAGATCCATTAAATCAAGGAAAATGACTGAAATTCCAACTTCCCTTACAAGTTAAAAAGTTTCAATACTAGATAAAAGCCATGATTATTGGCTCAAATACTTTATAGTTGTACATGAATCACTACTAACAAAACCCTTTACAGGCTTCCTCTCAGACATAAACTTTTCTTAACACAGGCTACCATATATCTATTACCAAAAGATATGATTATCAGTGACTATTTTAAATATAAGCTGATTACATGTTTCTCTAAACACTTATAGGACAATATTATGTTGCCTAACCAGCAAAAGCAATATGCCAAAAAGTCCCAAAGAGCAAGATCAATTTGGTAATTGTTGAACAGTATGCCTAAAGCATGTTACCAATTACACTGCCTTAATTGATAAATGGAAAGCTTATGATTCAGTTCCACATTTGGAACTGGGTACATTCATGTATTACAAATAATAGACATAAGTATAATTAAAATACTTTAGCATTTTCTGTCTACATGAAAAGCTATTGTCTACTTTATTTTATTTTTTTATATTGTATACTTTAAACATATCATCAATATATTAATACATCAAGCAACTATTGTAAAATGTAGCAATTTTCAGGAAGAAGACAGTTTAATTCCAATATGGTTCTATCTAGTTTTCAATGCATTATCTTCCAAAAAGAAGTTAGTATGGCATCCAAATTACAGAACAAGTTAAATTTAAATATCATAATAATTACTTACTGAATTGATGATATCAAGCTACATGGATCTACTGAAAAACACACTAAATGACTTCTTTATTTTGTGAATTTTTAACCAATTAAATCAAGATGTCAATTGGACTCAGTAACTACAAAACTCTTAATATGTATCAACAAAAGATGGAGACTAAAGTTAGAATTTAAATCCAGAAATTCTATTTAATCAATAGATAACAGTGATACTTAAAAATACACTGGTCTCCAAGATACCTACAGCATAAAGTTATAAATGAGAAAACTAAAGCTAAATATGTTAAGAGGCTTACTGGCATCCTAAATTCAAATTATAGTGGTATGAATACTTCTCAGTTAATTAGCATCTATGCAAAGCCAACTTGAATGTATATTTATGGAACTGTACCATGTATCCTAACAGGTTTGGAATATTTTCTCACAAAAACTCATAAAATATTAATTTAAAAAGGCATACCTCACTAAAGCAGCTATGCGAAGATTAACACTGGTGTTTAAAGGTGAAAGAAACTCTTAAAGCACATGATAAATAGGTTAAAAAAAAAAACCCTTACAAAATACCTTTGGTACAAATGGATATCATTTCATCAATGAAAAGTTAAGCCCATTATAAGCAATTCACCATCAAAGTTTCAAATTACAACTGCAGTTTACCACCAAAAATCAAAAAACTCAGCATGAGTGATACCATCTGTGGTTTAACTAAGATTGCATTACTGTAGAAGCACTGAATAAATAACTGAGTCATAGATTTGCTTATGAAAAGCAAATAAGATCAAGACTCCAAACAATATCATAAATTTTTTTCTGTAATAATCATAACTACAGAGTGCCATTATATAGCACTTTAAGGTTTACAAAATATTTTAAATACATCATTCCCTTTGATCTCTACAATACTTTTGTTTTCAACTGTTCTTCCTATGACATAGTTTTGAAACCATTAATGATTATTTGAATGAGTTGCAGGTTATCAATGTCTTCATGTAACAGGACACCCAGAATAGAACATTATATTCGAGATAAAGTAGTGAAATGTAACCATAATTGAAGATATTACAATTTTATTAGTGTAGCCTAAGATCCCATTAACTATTTTTGCAGTCATGCTCCCCTGTAAATTTAATGATAAATTTTCAATCAATTAAAATCCTAAGAACTTTTTAATGCATTGATATATTTTGTTTTTAAATAAAGGTTATTTACAAATACAGAATATCCCAAAAGTTTTACTGCAGTCTTACAATATTATCTATTGGCTTAAAGAGTACACTAAGTCTTGGGCCAGCCAGATGGTACAATAGATAAGAGCACCAGCCCTGAAGTCAGGAGAACCTGAGTTCAAATGTGACCTGACATTTAACATTTCCTAGCTGTGTGACCTTGGGCAAGTCAGTTAACACCAACTTCCTCAGGGAAAAAAAAAAAAGAGTACAGTAAATCTTTTGGGACAACCTATATAATCCTTCCTTTTCATATATAGTGGGATATACCTTATAACAAAGAATAAAAAAGAAATAGGAAAAAAAGCAATTCAACAAAATCAATCAACATATCAACTGCATCTTAAGTATAGATGATATACTCAAGAATCTGTATCACTCCACCATTGTTTGATAGAGAGAGAGAGAGAGAGAGAGAGAGAGAGAGAGAGAGAGAGAGAGAGAGAGAGAGAGAGAGAAGCATTTTTTTCAACTCTTCCCAACGAAGAAAATCTAAATACTTCCCAAATAATTTGGGTTATTATTGGCATAAGGCTGTTGACTACCAGCATATTTTATTTTATAAAATGCTACGAAAAAAATGACATTTCAGCCATCATTGATATATCCTTAAAAATCAAGGCTCATTTAAACAAAAAGAATTTTTTAAATGTTGTGTGTACAAGAGGAAACAAAATATACTAAACCCCTGTTATGAAGCAATTTGGCATTCACTACATCTGAAGGAGTCATGAAAGTTAAATCACATATACCCAGTCTGTAAGTCTGAGTTTAAATACAGCAAGATCTCCCTTAAAATCAAAATGCTATAAAATTCAGAATTTACAGAAGTCTCCTGAGCAATTCTATTTATTGAGCCACTTTCTAATTTCACAATACTCCAACATTTTACTTTCATTGCTTTTCTGTCCACTTAAAATATTTAAAAATTTTGTATAGTCTTCCACTTTGATAATGATAGCAAATTTTTGCTGCTTTCTAAGCTTCACTATGATTTCCAAGCTATACTTTATTATCCTATTAAATGTGTATACACACACACATACAAATACAAACATTAACATATGCATACACACATGTCCATAATGGTTTTGCTTTCATAATTTCAAATTTTAATATTTTTATTTGTTCTTGTAAAATTGCTTTTAAATGAATGTAACAAAATTAATATGCTTAATAAAAATCTACTACATGTTTGAACCAAAAAACTAAATCATCATTTTTAGGCATAAGGAGGCATAATCAGACATTTCTTCTTTCTGCAATGTAAAAGAAAATTGTGTAGTTTCTTTCTGCTTCAATCTTATCCTTTGAGAGTTATGGAAGAAAATATGATTGAGGAATAAGAGAAGCACACTTTTGCTCAATTATTATTATTATTATTATTATTATTATTATTATTATTATTATTATTAGCTTTTTATTTACAATATATATGAATGGGTAATTTTATAGCACTGACAATTGTCAAACCTTTTCTTCCAATTTTTCCCCTCCTTCCTCCCACCCCCCTCCCCCAGATGGCAGGTTGACCAATACATGTAACATAGGTTAAATTATAAATTAAATGCAATATATGCATACATATCTAAAGAGTTGTACAAAATAGTGTACTTTTAGCCTGTGAAGGAAATAAAAAAATGCAGGCGGATAAAAATAGGGGTATTGGGAATTCTATGTAGTGGTTCATAGTCATCTCCCAGAGTTCTTTCGCTGGGTGTAGCTGGTTCAGTTCATTACTGCTCTATTGGAACTGATTTGGTTCATCTCATTGTTGAATAATTGATCATACAGTATTGTTGTTGAAGTATATAATGATCTCCTGGTCCTGCTCATTTCACTCAGCATCAGTTCATGGAAGTCTCTCCAGGCCTTTCTGAAATCATCCTGTTGGTTATATCTTACAGAACAATAATATTCCATAATATTCATATACCACAATTTATTCAGCCAGTCTCCAATTGATGGGCATCCACATAGTTTCCAGTTTATGGCCACTACAAAAAAGGGCTGCCACAAACATTCTTGCACATACAGGTCCCTTTCCCTTCTTCAAGATTTTTTTGGGATATAAGCCCAGTAGTAACACTGCTGGATGAAAGGGTATGCATAGTTTGATAACTTTTTGAGCGTTCTTTTCCATATATTTTAAAGGGGGCTCATAGTATTGAACTGAGATTCACAATAGACTTGAAAAATCATCATAAAGTGTACCCCCAAAATTATTTTGTTTTCAAGCATCTTAACTCATTGTTTAAATTATCTCTATTTGCATGTTTTGTTCTTTGAGTAGAAATTGTCTAGGAAGCATTTAATGAATAGGGGGATGAGGTAAAAGAAGAAAAATGCAAGTTTAGGGATTAGTAAAAGTATATTAATATGAAATATCTAAATTAATTGACATTATGTCTGTAAGAGTTAGGATTCTAGAAATTAATTGATAAGAGTCTTATGTATGCTAACTGCTAAAGACAGCTTTCCTTGATACCTTAACAAACATTAAGACAATAAAAATAATGATATTTCTACAACTCTTTAAAGTTTACAAAGTCCATTAATTATGATAACAATGGGTAATAGTAGTCACTTTGTAGCTTAAGCATTAATCCCTTAGTCATACAGCTACTAAACATGAAAAGAGGATTCAAGTTCAAGTCCCTGCATAGTAGCTTTTTCCTAATATGCAATATCATATCTTTAGGCCTTAGATTATAAACTTAAATTATCACCAGGATCCATTCTGAATCTAGATACAAAGATCCAGTATGTATTCATGCAGACAAACAAAATGTTTCATTCAGTCTTAATAAACTCTATTAATTATCATATTTCGGTTATGAAAATAATAGAAATGTCCAATTGCCACTGAGAATAGACTTTACAATTATGTGAATAGTAGGATATAACAAATAATTTTGATTTATAACAAGCCTATAATCTACTGACATACCTACTATTTTTTCAGATAAACTGCTATCCAACCATGCCTCTTTTATTCTGTATTTCTGAGGCTGATTTATTAAAACCAAATTATAAGTTATTACATTTACCAACATTGAATATAAACTTATTAAATTAAACCCAATATCTCAGCTTAGGGAAAACATTCTGAATGCTGATTTATCCAATATGTCAATTACTTCTTCAAACTTTGTATTATCTACACATTTGATGTCCTTCTTCATCAATGATCAAAATATTTTTTGTCTCCAATCATTTTTTTATTAATTTTATAATTATAACATTTTTGACAGTACATATGCATAGGTAATTTTTTTTTACAACATTATCGCTTGTACTACCTTCTGTTCCGAATTTTTCCCTGCCTTCCCTCCACCCCCCTCCCCTAGATGGCAGGCATTCTCATACATATTAAATATATTATAGTATATCCAAGGTACAATATATATGTGTAGAACCGAATTTTGTTGTTGTTGTTATTGTTGCAAAGGAAGAATTGTATTTGGAAGGTAAAAATAACCTGGGGAGATTCAACAAAAAATGCTAACAGTTTACACTCATTTCCCAGTATTCCTTCTCTGGGTGTAGATGATTCTTTCCATCATTGATCAACTGGAATTGAATTAGCTCTTCTCTATGTTGAAGATATCCACTTCCATAGGAATACACACTCATATAGTATTGTTGTTGAAATGTATAATGATCGCCTAGTTCTGCTCATTTCACTCAGCATCAGTTCATGTAAGTCTCTACAAGCCTCTCTGTATTCATCCTGCTGGTCATTTCTTACAGAACAATAATATATCATAACATTCATATACCATAATTTACCCAACCATTCTCCAATTAATGAGCATCCATTCAGTTTCTAGCCACTACAAAAAGGGCTGCCAAAAACATTTTGGCACATACAGGTCCCTTTCCCTTCTTTCCTTGGGATTTCCTTGGGATATAAGCCCAGTAGTAGCACTGCTGGATCAAAGGGTATGCACAGTTTCATAACTTTTTGGGCATAATTCCGGATTGCTCTCCAGAATGGCTTGATTCTTTCACAACTCCACCAACAATGCATCAGTGTGCCAGTTTTACCACATCCCCTCGAACATTCATCATTATTTCTTCCTGTCATCTTAGCCAATCTATCAGGTGTGTAGTGGTATCTCAGAGTTGTCTTAATTTGCATTTCTCTGATCAATAGTGATTTGGAACATTCTTTCATATAGTTTCAATTTCATCATCTGAAAATTGTTCATATCCTTTGACCATTTATCAATTGGAGAATGGCATGATTTCTTATACAGTAAATTCTCTTTATATTTTGGAGATGAGGCCTTTATCAGAACCTTTAACTGTAAAAATGTTTTCCCAATTTGTTACTTCCCTTCTAATCTTGTTTGCATTACTTTTGTTTGAACAAAAGCTTTTTAATTTGATGTAATCAAAATTTTCTATTTTGTGATCAATAATGATCTCTAGTTCTCCTCTGGTCACAAATTCCTTCCTCCTCCACAAGTCTGAGAGGTAAACTATCCCATGTTCTTCTAACTTATTTATGATTTCGTTCTTTATGCCTAACTCATGGACCCATTTTGATCTTATCTTAATACGTGGTGTTAAATGTGGATCCATGCCTAGTTTCTGCCATACTAATTTCCAGTTTTCCCAGCAGTTTTTGTCAAATAATGAATACTAATCCCAAAAGTTGCAATCTTTTGGTTTATCAAACACTAGATTGCTATAGTTATTGACTATTTTTGTCTTGTGAACCTAACCTATTCCACTGATCAACTAGTATATTTCTTAGCCAATACCAAAGGGTTTTGGTGACTGCTGCTTTATAATACAGTTCTAGATCAGGTATAGGAGGCCACCTTCATTTGATTTTTTTTTCATTACTTCCCTTGAAATTCTCGATCTTTTGTTCTTCCATATGAATTTTGTTGTTATTTTTTCTAGGTCATTAAAATAGTTTCTTGGGAGTCTGATTGGTATAGCATTAAATAAATGGATTAGTTTAAGGAGTACTGTCATCTTGATTATATTTGCTTGGCCTATCCAAGAGCACTGAATGTCTTTCCAATTATTTAAATCTGACTTTATTTTTGTGGCAAGTGTTTTGTAATTTTGCTCATATAATTCCTGACTTTCCTTTGGTAGATATATTCCTAAATATTTTATACTATCGACCATTATTTTGAATGGAATTTCTCTTTGTATCTCTTGCTGTTGCATTGTGTTGGTAATATATAAAAATGCTGAGGATTTATGTGGATTTACTTTGTATCCTGCAACTTTGCTAAAGTTCTGAATTATTTCTAATACCTTTTTAGCAGAGTCTTTGGGGTTGTCTAAGTATACCCTCATGTCATCTGCAAAGAGTGATAATTTGATTTCCTCTTTTCCTACTCTAATTCCTTGAATCTCTTTCTTGGTTCTTATTGCTGAGGCTAGAGTTTCTAGTATTATATTGAATAGTAATGGTGATAGTGGGCAACCTTGTTTCACTCCCGATCTTACTGGGAAAGGTTCTAGTTTATCGCCATTACATATGATGTTTACTGAAGGTTTTAAATATATGCTCATTATTTTAAGGAATAGTCCATTTATTCCTATACTCTCAAGAGTTTTTGGTAGCAATGGATGTTGTATTTTATCAAATGCTTTTTCTACATCTATTGAGATGATCATATGGTTTTTATTAATTTGATTATTAATATGGTCAATTATACTAATAGTTTTCCTAATATTAAACCAGCCCTGCATTCCTGGTATAAATCCCACTTGGTCATAGTGTATTATCCTGGGGATGATTTTCTGAAGTCTTTTTGCTAATATCTTATTTAAGATTTTAGCATCAATGTTCATTAAGGATATTGGTCTATAGTTTTCTTTCTCAGTTTTTGATCTACCTGGTTTAGGTATCAGTACCATGTCTGTGTCATAGAAGGAATTTGGTAGGACTCCTTCAATCCCTATTTTTTCAAATAGTTTACATAGCATTGGAGTTAGTTGTTCTTTAAATGTTTGGTAGAATTCACATGTAAATCCATCTGGTCCTGGGGATTTTTTCTTAGGAAGTTGGTTAATAGCTTGTTCTATTTCTTTTTCTGAGATGGGACTATTTAGGCTACTTACTTCTTCATTTGTTAATCTGGACAAGCTATATTTTTGAAGGTATTCTTCCATTTCATTTAAGTTATCGAATTGATTGGCATAAAGTTGAGCAAAGTAGCTCCTAACTATTGTTCTCCCTTTTCATTTACAAGACTAACAATTTGCTTTTTCTCTTTCCTTTTTTTAATCAGGTTTACTAAGGGTTTGTCTATTTTGTTGGTTTTTTCATAGAACCAACTCTTTAGTTTTATTAATTAATTCAATAGTTTTTTTACTTTCAATTTTATTAATCTCACCTTTTATTTTTTGAATTTCAAGTTTTGTGTTTGTCTGGGGATTTTTAATTTGTTCCTTTTCTAGTAATCTAGAAAATAGATGGAATTCATTTATTTCGTTAAATGTCCATCTTCTTCCCTGGAAAACGATGCTCATTCTTGCTGGGTAAGTTATTCTTGGCTGCATACCAAGTTCCTTGGCCTTTCGGAATATCATGTTCCAGGCCTTCGTTCTTTTAATGTGGACGCTGCTAGATCCTGGATTATCCTCATTGTGGCTCCTCCATATCTGAATTGCTTTTTTCTAGCAGCTTCCAATATCTTTTCCTTTGTTTGATGGTTCTTGAACTTGGCCACTATATTTCTTGGCATTTTGATTTTAGGGTCCCTTTCAGTAGGTGATCAATGAATTTTTTCAATTTTACCCTCTGTTTCCAGAACGTCTGGGCAGTTCTCTTTGATAATTTCCTCAAAAATGGTGTCCAACCTCTTTTTTTCCTCACATTTTTCAGGGAGTCCGATTATTCTCAAATTGTCTCTCCTGGATCTGTTTTCCAGGTCTGTTGTCTTTCTAATAAGGTACTTGACATTCTTTTCAATTGTTTCATTTCTCTGGTTTTGCTTGACTACCTCTTGGTTTCTCCTGGAGTCATTAATTTCTACTTGTTCCAGTCTAATTTTCAATGATGTATTTTCTTCACTCACTTTTTTTATATCTTTTTGTAATTGTCCAATTGTGTTTTTATCTTCTATGGAATTTTTTTCCATTTTATCCATTTTATTTTTTAGAGAGCTGATTTCTTTATCCAGCTCACTAATCCTGTTTTCCTTGGAGTTGTTTACCTTTTCCAGCTCACTAATCCCGTTTTCCTTGGAGTTGTTTGCCTTTTCTAATTCACTAATTTTGTTTCTCAATGATTTGTTTTCTTTATCCACTCTGTCTTTAAATGCCTGGAATGACTTCTCCAGGCTCTCTTGCCAAGCTTCCCATTTTTCTTCTAGCTCTCGTGAGAGCCTTTTTGATTTCCTCTATGAGATTCTTTTGTATTGAAAAGCAGATCAGATCCCCCTTAGGGGATTCCTCTGGGGACAGTCTGTTTTTAGTCTCCTCAGTATTTGAAGTCTGCTCTCTCTCCACACAGAAGCTGTCAATGGTTAGAGCCCTTTTGAATTTTTTGTTCATTTTGTCAAGAGCAGAATGGAAGAAAACAAATTGACAAGAGAAACAATTGGTCTGTTTTGGGAGGGATGGAGCTGGATGGTGTTAATGGGCTTCCTCTACAGACTGGGGGTAGGGCAGCAGAGAGCCACTAACAGGACAGCGATGGCTGCGATGAATCTGCACTCTGAGGGTCTGAGGCTCTGAGAACGCGCTGAGTCACTCCAGGTGGGTTGGGGATGGCCAGGTTCTGAGAGACACTAGCTTTCTGGGGTTTTAATCTTCAACTCCAATGTTTACACCCTCTCCTCTGCTCCTGGCTTGCTGCCAAGACAGAGTATCAACACTGGGGTAAAAGTTTTTTTGCAGAAACGGCAGAGGTCGTACCCCTCCCCCTCTGGTCTGAGCTGTGTGAGCTGCCTGTCTCACTCTGGCTGCCTGCCCTCAATCTGCGCCCAGTCTGTTCAACCCTCCCCCGAGCAAACACAGACCTTCTCTGGCAAATTTCAAGGATGTCTTCTCTTGGTGATTATTTGTGGGGTTTTTTTCTGGTCAAGCATTAACTCTGAGGCTTGTCATGAAGTAAGTTCTGAGAGTAAACGCGGAGCTCAAGCAGCTGTCTGCCTCCACGCCACCATCTTGGCCGGAAGTCTCGGATTCTGGCTTTTAATCCAGTCTGCTAATTGCTTCCTCTCTATGAGGGAGTTTACCCCATTCACATTAGAATGACTAATTCTATACTGCTTGCCATCCTGTTAACTCCTGCTTATGCTTTTCTCCTTTCCTTTGCTCTTAACCCCCCTACCCAGTATTAAACTTGTGAGCACCACTTGCTTTTCACAGCCCTCCCTTTTTAGGATCCCTCCCCCACCTTAAACTTCCTCCCTCTATTTTACCCCTTTTCCTCACAATTTCTGTATTCCCTTCCCCTTAGCTTACTCCTTCCCACCCACTTTTCAATGAAGTGGAAGAAGTTTCACCATAAATCGAATATGTCTATTGATACACACTATATTCATCCCTCTCCTTTCTTTCTCTCAGATATAATAGGTTACCTTTCCCTCTTCATGAGATGTAGTACCACCACTTTACCCTTTTATATGATATAATTTCCTTTCCACCTCTAGTTTCTAGACAAATTATACATGTGTTCTTTACATATCTTTATGGCAGAAATATAGTTCTCAAGATTTCTTTTTATCTTTTTAGAAATCTCTTGAGTTCTGTATTTGAAGATCAAACATTTTGTGTAGATCTGGTTTTTTCATCAAGAATAGATGGAATTCATTTATTTTGTTAAATGTCCATCTTCTTCCCTGGAAAACGATGCTCATTTTTGCTGGGTAAGTTATTCTTGGCTGCATACCCAGTACCTTAGCCTTTAGGAATATCATATTCCAGGCCCTTCATTCCTTTAATGTGGACACTGCTGAAACCTGGGTTATCCTCATTGTGGCTCCTCCATATCTGACTTGCTTTTTTCTAGCAGCTTCCAATATTTTTTCCTTCATCTGATGGTTCTTGAACTTGACCACTATATTTCTTGGCATTTTGATTTTAGGGTCCCTTTCAGTAGGTGATCGATGAATTTTTTTCAATGTCCATTTTACCCTCTGTTACTAAAACGTCTGGGCAGTTCTCTTTGATAATTTCCTGGAAAATATTGTCCAGGTTCTTTTTTTTCCTCACATTTTTCAGGGAATCCGATTATTCTCAAATTGTCTCTCCTGGATTTGTTTTCCAGGTCTGTTGTCTTTCTGGTAAGGTACTTGACAGTCTTTTCAATGGTTTCATTTTTCTGGTTTTGCTTGACTACTTCTTGGTTTCTCCTTGAGTCACTCATTTCTACTTGTTCGAGTCTAATTTTCAATGATGTATTTTCTTCACTCACTTTTTTTATATCTTTTTGTAATTGTCCAATTGAGTTTTTAAGTGAGTTTTTTTCTTCTATGGAATTTTTTTCCATTTCATCCATTTTATTTTTTAAAGAGCTGTTTTCTTTTTCCAACTCACTAATTTTATTTCTCAGTGATTTGATTTCTTTATCCACTCTGTCTTTAAATGCCTGGAATGACTTCTCCAGGCTCTCTTGCCAAGCTTCCCTTTCCTTTTCCCATTTCTCTTTTAGCTCTCTTGTGAGAGCCTTTTTGATTTCCTCTATGAGAGTCTTATATATTCAGGAGCAGATCATATCCTCCCTTAGGGGATTCCTCTGGAGACAATCTGCTTTTAGTCTCCTCAGGGTTTGAAGTCTGCTCTCTCTATATACAGAAGCTGTCAATGGTTAGAGCCCTTTTAAATTTTTTGTTCATTTTGTCAAGAGCAGAATGGAAGAAAACAAATTGACAAGAGAAACAATTGGTCTGTTTCTCGGTGGGAAGGGAGGGGATCGGGCTGGATGGTGTTACCGAGCTTTCTCTATAGACTGTGGGAGACAGCAGCGAGGCAGTAACAGGACAGGGATGGCTGCATTGCTTCTATGCTCTGAGGCTCTAAGAATGTGCCGATTCACTCTGGGTGGGGTTGGGGTAGCCATGTCTGGAGAGACGGTAGCTTTCTGAGGTTTTATTCTTTACCTCCTGTGTTTACACCTCTACTGATCCTGGCTTGCTGCTAAGATAGAATATCCACACTGTGGTAAAGGTTGTTTTGCAGAAGTGGAAGAGATTGCACCCCTCTCTGCTCCTATCTGAGCTGTGTGAGCTGCCTACCTCACTCTTGCTGCTTGCCCTCAGTCTGCACCCAGTCTGTTCAACCCTCCCCCGAGCAAACATAAGACTTTTTCTGGCGAATTTCAAGGATGTCTTCTATTGGTAATTATTTATGGGTTTCTTTTCTGGTCAAGCATTAATTCTGAGGCTTGTCACGAAGTAAATTCTGAGAGAAAACATGGAGCTCAAGCAGCTGTCTGCCTCCACGCCGACATCTTGTCCAGAAGTCCCAATGATCAAAATATTAACAAGATAAGACAAGTACATATCCTTGGAGCAATCAATCCACTGAATATTTCCCGCAAAGGATGCTAGACCTACTTATACTAAACCATCGGTGACTATTCTTTGATTTCAGATATTTTATTACTTACAAATACATCTAATTATAGTATTGTTTATTCCACATCTCTCCATCTTTTCCATAAAGTATTATAAGATGGCTTTTCAAAAGCTTTACTAAAATCTAATTAAACTACATCAAGAAGATTACTCTCACCTACTAGTCTAGTAACCCTGCCACAAAAGGACATAAGATTAATCTGGCATGACCTTGTCTTGGTTAAAACAACAATGTGCAAGCTCTTTGTAATCACCATTTCTTTTTCTAAATGCTCCCTCATCATCTATTTAATGATTCATTCTAGAATTTTCTAAGGAAATGAGATCAAATTCACTAACTTATACTTTGTGGAATCTCTTCTCTTTAATTTTTTTTTTAAATCAGGACAACTTTTGAGAATTGTCTCCAATCTTATGGTACCTCTCCTATTTTCCATTATCTTCCAAATATCACCAACAGTAGTACTTCATGTCTTTCAATAGTCAAGGATATGGTTCAAATGGACTATGTAATTTGAATTCATAAAAGGCAATCTGATAGTTTTCTAATTTTTTTTAGAATGGCTGAATAAGTTCTATTATATGAAAGTAAAGCAAAACATGAAAAGGCTGATTTTAGAAAACCCTAGAAAGATTTACATGAACTCGTGCTTAGTGAAGCAAGCAGAAGCAGGAAAACATTGCACATAGCAATAAGAGCATATGATATTCAACTATGACAGACTTAGCTCTTCTCAGAAATTTGGTGATCCAAGGCAATCACAATAAACTTTGGATAGGTAATGCCATCTGCATCCAGAGAGAGAACTATGGAGAATGAATACAAATCATATCATATTGTTTTCACCTTTTTACTGCTTATTTTCTTACGGTTTTTCCCTTTTATAATTTTTCTCTCCCAATAGAACTCATATGGAAATATGTAAAAAAAAAATGAATGCATATGTATAATCTTAATATATGCATATATTTAAATTTTTTTATTTAAAGTATCAATATACTCTATAATATAGTTTTTTTCTTCTTTTCATTTCTAACTCAAAGGTCATTCTCCTCAGTAGTAAAGACAGAAGCAAAATAAAAATTAGTCAGCAATGGCTTCTCTTTCTTTGCAATCATCAATTTTCCAACCATCTCATGTATTAGGGTCCATGCTCCTTTGTATAGAACAAGTACAATCTTTGAAAATAAAAGATATATGTGTGCAAGGAAATTCCAGTTATTCTTGAAACATTTAAGTACTGAATATATCCTTTACTTCATGATAACCAATTGAATATAGCTCATTTGTTCAGTTGGAAAATACGTACCAAAAAACTAACATTAATATAAACTCCTTGATTTTATATAGAACAAATGTTCTAATATCCACAGAAGCCCACCTTAAATATGCTAAATTTTTGTTATTAAATTATTAGATTGGATTTTGCTATTAGATTGTCAGATCAAGTCACCCCAGGAATAAATATAACAGCCTCTGGTATTCAAAGTTCTTTATAATGTACCCCTCCCTCATATTTTCCAATCTTCTTATACCTTATTTTAGTAATGATTAATATTAATATAACTAGTATTTACAAAATTTTTCATAAATATTGTCTCATTTTATCCTTACAGTAAATCTGGGAAGTATATTCTATTATTGTTCCCATTTCATAGATGAGGAAAACAAGACAGACAGTGGTTAAATGATTTGGTCAGGATTATACAACTAGTAAATATCTGATATGATATTATGAGTATGAACTCATGTGTTTCTGACTCCAGAATAAGCATTCTAGCTACTAAATTACCTATAACACTCACCCCCCCAAGTATTCTTCAAATCAGTGACATCAGCCTCTTGCTCTTTTTGTAGAATACGTCATCTCCCAACTCACTATGTCCTATGCCTAGAATTCTCCTCTCCCTCATCTCCACCTCTTGCCTTCCATGACTTGTCTCAACTCACAGCTGAAATCCTACTGACAACAGTGTCCCCTGCCAAGTGCTTATCATGTTCAATTTGTGCTACAGATACCTTATTTGTAGATAGTTTGGGGAAGATTTTACATCTTCCCAATTAGACTGAATTCCTGGAGAGCAGGGTGTTTTGTACCTTCCTTTGTATTCATAGGGCTTAGTTTGGCATATAGTAAGCACTTAATAAATATTAACTAACTGACTAGTAAAGGGAAGAAAGCTGTGTTTGGCTAATGGCAAGAAGTAAATATTAGCTGAAGCACTGGGTAAATGAAAGGTAGGCTGGAGTCATATTATGAGGACTTTGAACTATAAGCTAAGGAATCTGGATGTTATTTAATAAGCAAATGGAGATGATTAATTTTTTTAATCTAGGAGAGAATGTGATTAGACCTTTTAATAGGAAAGACTGAATTAAGTAAGCTTATATGGGAAGAAGTAAAACTAGAGGTGGGTAGACCTGTTAGGAATCAATTATAATAGTGTAAGCAGATGATAATGATGATTTGTCTGAGAGTGATATGAGGGGAAAAGGAATAGTGAAAAACTAAGGACTGTTATTCTTGAAGGGCAGCTAAGCAGGTGGCACAGGAGATAGAGTACTAGTCCTGAAGTCTGGAAGGCTCATCTTCCAGAGTTCAAATTTGATGTTAGATACGTACTTGTTGGACAAGTCACTTAACCCTATTTGCCTCAGTATTTGTATTTGTAAAATGAGCTGGAAAGGAAAAACAACTACAGTATCTCTGCCAAGGAAACCCCAAATGCAATCACAGAGAGTTAGACATTACTGAAACAAATGAATATTAGCAATTACTCTTGAAACCATTAGCTGCCTAACTCTGGACATGTCAGTTTCCATTTCCTCATTTTTAAAATGGGACTAAGAGTATACTGCCCAACTCACATTAGTGTTTTGATGAAAGCATTTTTTAAATTTTTAAAATATTATATAAATGAAAATTATGATTGCTGTTACTGGATATGGGAAGAGGAAAAAGGAGACTAAAGTTTTGTATAAACCAGTTACCAATTTACAATCGTTTTTATAAGATAGAATCATAAAAAAGAAGTGATTACAAAAAAAAAAAACACCATAATGTTCTCATATAATGGTTTATATGAGGCAATTTATCAAGTAAAATGGAAGGGGGATTAGATGTGGGTGTATGTTTGTGTAGGTAAGTACAGGAGTACATTTGAGAGGAAACATGCCTTGCCCTTTCTCCTACTTAGCATTAGTGTGTAAACTCTTAAACTCCCTGACTCACAGTTTCTACAACTGTAAAATGAAGACAATATGAGTTACACTGCCAATCTTGTAGGATTGTTATGAGAGAAATGCTTTGCACATCAAAGGGGAGTTGTGAGTAAGATTAGATAGCTTGATAGCCTCCTCAAGAAGAGTTGAGAAAGAGATTAAAGGAATTAGAGTAGGTAATAAGGAAACCAAACTATCACTCTTTGCAGATGACATGATGGTATACTTAGAGAACCCCAGAGATTCTACTAAAAAGCTATTAGAAATAATTCATAACGTTAGCAAAGTTGCTGGGTACAAAATAAATCCACATAAATCCTCAGCATTTTTATACATTACCAACACAATCCAACAGCAAGAGATACAAAGAGAAATTCCATTCAAAATAACTGTCGATAGTATAAAATATCTGGGAAAATATTTGGGAAAGCCAGGAATTATATGAGCAAAATTACAAAATACTTTCCACACAAATAAAGTCAGATTTAAATAATTAGAAAAATATTAAGTGCTCTTGGATAGGCCAAGTGAATATAATAAAGATGAGAATACTCCCTAAACTAATCTATTTATTTAGCGCTATACCAATCAGACTCCCAAGAAACTATTTTAATGACCCTGAAAAAATAACAACAAAAATTCATATGGAAGAATAAAAGGTTGAGAATTTTCAAGGGAATTAATGAAAAAAAAATCAAATGAAGGTGGTCTAGCTGTACCTGATCTAAAACTATATTATAAAGCAGCAATCATCAAAACCATTTGGAATTGGCTAAGAAATAGACTAGTTGGTCAGTGGAAAAGGCTAGGTTCACAAGACAAAAATAGTCAATAACTATAGCAATCTAGTGTTTGACAAACCCAAAGATCCCAACCTTTGGGATAAGAATTCATTATTTGACAAAAACTGCTGGGAAAACTAAAAATTAGTATGGCAGAAACTAGGCATGGACCCAAACTTAACACCATATACCAAAATAAGGTCAAAATGGGTCCATGATTTAGGCATAAAGAACAAGATCACAAATAAATTAGAGGAACATAGAATAGTTTACCTATCAGACTTGTGGAGGAGGAAGGAATTTGTGACCAGAGAAGAACTAGAGATCATTATTGATCACAAAATAGAAAATTTTGATTACATCCAATTAAAAAGACTTTATACAAACAAAACTAATGCAAACACGATTATAGAAGGGAAGCAACAAACTGGGAAAACATTTTTACAGTTAAAGGTTCTTATAAAAGCCTCATTTCCAAAATATATAGAGAATTGACTCTATTTTATAAGAAATCAAGCCATTCTCCAATTGATAAATGGTCAAAGGATATGAACAGATACTTTTCAGATGATGAAATTGAAACTATTTCCACTCATATGAAAGACTGTTCCAAATCACTATTGATCAGAGAAATGCAAATTAAGACAACTCTGAGATACCACTACACACCTGTCAGATTGGCTAAGATGACAGGAAAAAATGATGAATGTTGGAGGGGATGTGGGAAAACTGGGACACTGATGCATTGTTGGTGGAGTTGTGAACAAATCCAACCATTCTGGAGAGCAATCTGGAATTATGCCCAAAAGTTATCAAACTGTGCATTCCCTTTGATCCAGCAGTGCTACTACTGGGCTTATATCCCAAAGAAATACTAAAGGGAAAGGGACTTGTATGTGCCAAAATGTTTGTGGTAGCCATTTCTGTGGTGGCTAGAAACTGGAAAATGAATGGATGCCCATCAATTGGAGAATGGTTGGGTAAATTGTGGTTTATGAATGTTATGGAATATTATTGCAGAAAAGTTGGAACAGAAGTGAGAGTAAGTGATAATGTCATAAAAAATTACCCAAGCATATGTTATGTCAATAAAAAGTTATAATAAAGAAAAGATTAGATAGCTTGAGATTCCTTATGATTCTGTGCATCTATATAAATGTGACTTATTATTCCCATTATTACCATTTTTATTTAAATCAGCAAAAATATTAAAGTAAAAAATGATATTCAGAAAAAAAACTTTTAAAGATCCCCTGATTCTGGAGGGAAGTTAAATATTATAACCATTTTTTAAAAAATTGTTATAGCTTGGCATGTTCTAATCAACCAAATATCAATATTTATTGTAAAATTCTGAGTTCTTATAATACTATATTTTGACATCTTGACTCAAAGGAAATCTGAGAAACTATATTTTACAAAAGTTTCACAAAGAGTGCTCTAGTTCAAGAATTTATGGGATTTTTCTACTGTATTCAGAGAGAGACGACATCAAAGACTAAGGAATTGAGAGTTCAGCTGAATTTTACCCTAATAAAACCAGATCTGAAGAAATGTGTCTGATTCTGAATGACTTCTTGGGAAGAACATATGTATAAATTAGTGAGTACTCCAAATAGAAAGGTCTGAAGCCACCTAAACCTGAGTTCAAATCTAGCTTCAGACACCTACTAGCTGTATGCTCCTGGACAAGTCTTTTATCCTCTTTTTGCCTCAGTTTTCCCCTAAGAGTAAAATGGGGATAATAAGAGCACCTACTTTCCAGAATTACTGTCAGGATCAAATGAAAGAATAATTATAAAGTGCTAATTATATTGCCCAGTACTGTTTATAAGTGTTAATTGTTGTCAAGGCCATCTTCTTATTCCTCCTTTTCCTTCTTTGCCACAAATAGCATTAAAAAGGGTATTGGGAAAAAGCTATGGAGCAACATATTAGAAAATATAAGGGAAAAACGAACTCAAAATTAGATGTGTACAAAAGTGGAATGTGCTATTTCAAAAGGTAATAAATTGTTTCTTCTAAAGGGTCTTTAAACAAAGTATGTATAGCCATTTGTAACATATGCTATGGGAGTTGAGCTGTATGGATATTCAAGGAGGACTAACACCTCTGTGGGAGGGCTTGCTAAACCTTTTTCAGGGCTGCTTATCAATTCTCATCTGTGGCTCAAGAATCTATAGCCACATTCAGCTAGCCATCTTAATTTATGATAAACCAGATAACTTCTGGGCCATAAACCCATCAGTGAATTAGGTATATGTCCACTTCAAGCATAGGAAAGCATCTCCAGCTGGAATTGGCAGATGAGAACAATTTGTTTCAGTGGCTGTGAAGATGGCTAAAGCAGGTGCTGTGGAGCCTGGGAGCTCAGTCAGGCTATGGTGAATTCTTCTGACTTTTGTCTGGCCTCTGGACCATGGTGAGTCTGGAAGAGAGAGTCAGACTGACAGCCGTGCAACTCTGCCTCACCAATCCAACTCATGTTCCAATTGAGACATCACCCTGCAATGCCATCGGTCCTCTTCAAAAATGAAGGCCAAATGAAGGCCACAGAGAAGACTTGTTTGGATATAGCCTGACCTCTGAGGTTACTTCTAGCTCTAAAATTCTACATGTCTGTAATAGTCCTGGGCTGAATGAATCTTATGAGTTCACAAAAACCTAGACTTAGATATCACTCTCCCAAAACTGTCCCCAACCTTTTTAATACTATATTCATATTCAGCAATATAAAAAAATCAAACAAAATTTAGACCTTGAAAAAAATCCTTCTTAAAGAAAATACTAACACCCAGTTTTTCCACAATTTATCCTACTAATATTTCAATGAAAGGGTACATAAACCATGTCAAGATGTTTCAGTTATGTCAAATTAAAGGAAAGGGACCAACAGTCTCACAGCAAAGCAAAATAAAATTTTTAACAACTCTTGGATATTTTACCAAGTTGACTACAAATCTATAGATTTAAATTAATTAAAATTAATTGGAGTAAAAATTAGGGCCTCAGAAAGAATGGTTTTTTACTTTACATCACAGTAGATATATATGCATATGCATTTATATAAATAAATTTTATGTTAAATTTTAATAATTTGGTTTTTTAAAAATTATTCTCCTCCATTTGTTTACTTACTGACCAGACTGTTTTCTCCTCTCCTAACCAAGAGCCAGGCAGCATGGTGGCAC
The DNA here is from genome assembly GCF_048593235.1 of Sminthopsis crassicaudata. Classification (NCBI taxonomy): domain Eukaryota; kingdom Metazoa; phylum Chordata; class Mammalia; order Dasyuromorphia; family Dasyuridae; genus Sminthopsis; species Sminthopsis crassicaudata. The sequence goes on from NC_133618.1 coordinate 165,707,061, forward strand.
AGTACATAGAGCACTGGGCCTGGAGTTAGGAAGACTCATCTTAAATTCAAATCTTACCTCAGAAATTTACTAGTTGTGTGACTCTCGGCTTAAATCTGTTTGTCTCAGTTTTCCCATCTGTAAAATGAACTGGAGAAGGAAAGGGCCAGGATCCTTGCCTAGAAAACCCACAACGGGTCACAAATGGTCATACAGGGCTGAAAAAATCTCAACACTGAGATTACACCGCACATGCTTCTAGACAACAATGAAGTGTTCTTTTTCTTGGAATATGTTCGTACATTTCATTGTTGCATCACCATGGCATCCCAAAATCCTGGGGTAAACAGGAGCACATCAAGTCAGCCCTGAAGCTCTCTTGCACAATATTTGTGTATCATCTCCATATCTGATGACAAGTGTATGAGAACTGGCAGTAAGTGTGAAACCACAAAAGTTAGCATATTGGGACAAGTATAGAATGCAACCAGAAGAGTGGGTATACATAACAGCATGTATAATAAATATATTTTAAATGTTATGCATAGGTTTCTAGAAGATATGTTGCGGCTACTTTAAAAAAAAAAAAAACAAACAACCTGTCTTTAAATAAGAGGAAAGGTAGCACATTTATAACCTAGGCCTGGGATTATTAAATTTGATTCACTTCAAAAAACCAACTATTATGGAAGGAATATCTCTAATGATTCTGGTGCTCAAGAAGAAAAGGTATCAGTATTTTAGAGAATTAAAATGAATTCTATAAACTATTGTAATTTACTCATAACCTACAAGCCCTGATATTCAAGTTCAAGGAATTAACCAAACAATTTTTATCACTCACAACAAATTATGTGATAAGCGTTTTTTAATATACAAAAAATATCCATTTTGAAGTAGGAAAAGATTAGAATTATTTTGTCAACTGAGCAAAAGCTGAAATATTGGCACCAGAAGTGAAAGAAAATTGTTAATACTTTAACCCACTGAATCTCTTGTGGGTTTTGAGTTTAATATAGTGAATAATTTAAAAAGATGAAGTTCGCCTGATATATTCTATCTGAAGAATGTTTTAACATAATGAAATATTAAATCCACTAAATTCAAAGATATAATCCTAAATTTTCAGCATATGTAATAAAGTCGAAGAAATCCAGGTTGACATTTTCCCTTAGAGAATTTCATGCATTCAAAATGAAAGATAGTTTCAGCAACCATCCTTTTGTAAAGCTCTCATCTTCTTGTTGGGGAAAAATAATCTGATGAGAAAAAGAGAAAAAATCCTAATAACAATGTTATAATATTTTCTCCCTTCACAGATCTTAGAAGAGAAAGTTAAAAGTGTCACTAGAAAGCAATACTATCCCTTTGAAGTATTCTGTCAAATCAGTTTTAACGAAATGATCTAGGAAAGACTTGGACTATCTATTATGACCCACTGAAAAGCACCTAAAGAAAATCTGAGTAGTGTTCTACCTCCTTTTTTATATGTAGTCCTTCATCTTTTTTCTCCTTCTTACTTTTCATCTAGAAGGAATCTCTTTTTGATTTGGATTCTGTCCTGGGTCTTTGCCAACATAGTGGCAAATACTTTCCCTGTTTTATACTTCGTCTGATAGTATGATCACAGGCCCATCGAACAAGGTTATCTCAAACCATATATCTTCCAAAGAATCTTGTATAATGTGTGTGTGTATATAAATATACGTATATATATATATATATATATATATATATATATATATATATATATATATATATATATATAGAGAGAGAGAGAGAGAGAGAGAGAGAGAGAGAGAGAGAGAGAGAGAGAGAGAGAGAGAGAGAGAGAGAGAGAGAGAGAGAGAGAGAGAGAGAGAGAGAGAGAGAGAGAGAGATGAGATGAGATAGATATAGTATGGCATTAAATAAGGATTTTCTAGGATTTCAATAAAATCTTTTCTGGAAAAATAAATCCATTTCAGCAAAGGAAATATTTTAAGTACTGAACACTGCATGTGTTTATGAGGCAAGCTTAACAGATCTTTACTTCTGATAGGTCACATATAAAGACAGCCTCATGCTGCATCTAGATGAAAAGAATTTCTGAAAACATTAATTTAGTGCCATACCTAGGATTGGTGATGATCTCCCAAATACCACAATTCCAAAAATAAATATTGAGGGATTCTTTGGCCTAATGGAAAAAGACTTCATAGAGGAACATTTGATATCTGTAAGAATACAGTTGGAAAATCTGGTTTGTTAGTAGCAAAAATTAAAAATTATAAGTCCAACACTATCATATAGAGTAACTTCACACATTTCTTAGTAAAGAGAAAGAAAAATATTTTAAAAGCATATTTTTAAGCCATTTAATGATAGGTCAATGCTAATTTAATCAGGAGAAAAATAAGCATTCTTCTGTGATAACACTTGTGTATGGTCCACACCTATGCATAGGTCAGATTCCAACAGTTTCTCTATGCAAGTCAGTTGTTTTGAAACTCAGAACAAATCTTCCCATTTAAAAAAATATTTATATCCATATATTAATCAACAAAACCCTAATTCATATTATACCTTAAGTATAATAACGTACTAATAGTGCTAAAAAAAACTTAGTCATTATATATAAAATAATGTTTTAGGAGAAAATGCTTTCCAAATGTCAATGTTACTGTAACCCTTGTCAAAATTGTGATAGAGATACTGTCTCAAAATCTATTTAATCACTGTTACCATAAGCTAGGAGAATTAAGGGAAAAAGAAAAAGAATGGATAAAGAGGTCCAAACTGAAGTTCATCCACCATCTTAATGCCACTTAGATTTTTCTAAAAGTTAATAAAGCATTTATCCTATTAGGTCTCTCCCTACAAAGACTCTAAGGATTGCTTTTTGCAATCATTGTTGGAGTGAAGGGTTAGGATTTTTCCTAGAGAAACTTTTGCATATTGAGTGATGACTGGCAAAATTTCATATCCATTTTTAGTCTATATCCAAATAGGGAAGGCAACATCAGTAATAAACAACTGATCCAAGATTATTTTATTCTCATTCCTCATATTAAGGTTTCTGTTATTATCTTATGTTGTAGTGTGAAAATTACAAAGGATCATTATAATCTCATATAATTTTAATATTTTCTTAATTTTATTTGACTAAAATATAAGCTAAGGTAATTATATATATATATATTGCTTTATTATGAATGTGAATATATGTCACATTTTAAATACAAAAAAAAATGACGACATAAATTTTGGAACTACTGGCATAAGACAAAGTTTCTCTTTCACATCTTCCTACCTCTTTTCCTATACTTCCACATCCTGATCCAAAGTATCTTTAAACTACACTCAGCATGCCACCTGTTGCAACATTTGGGAAAAAGTCATATATAACAAGATAGAAATTTTTCTTAAAGATGACTTTTTAACCCAAATAAATATCAGGATGATTCCAATAATGTAAGAAAGTGAAATGAAAGATTTTAATTAGTATACGAGGAGAAGATGCTTTAGGGACAGATGGTCCAAACCTAACGTACGTTAGACTTGAATGGGATCCTGTCCCTAAAGAATGCTCCCTCAAGGGTTTCTATTTTTCAGAGCTCTTTCTGGTTCTTTTTGTCATATTCTAATTTGTCAGATTTGTCAGATGCTCCAAGTTTTTTTTTTCCTTTTATTTTTAATGGTAGTGCAGCAGCTCTAGCATTAAGGTTGGGTAAAACAAAGGAAAGAGAAAATAATGAATCAATAAATGTTGAACTAAATATTTAGAATTTCAATATAAATAAAATAAAATATGTAAAATACAAAACTAAATTATTTAATATCTAAGATGACTCTCTATTGGTTTTAATGCTCTTTATAATCCATTCACCACCTACTTTTCCAGTACTTCCCTACTCAAGATGCTCTTAGATCCAGTGACATTGAACCTGATGGTTCTGGAACAGAAAACTCCATCTCCTGACTCCAGGTATTTTCATTAGCTGTCTCTCATGCCTGAAACTCTCTCCATTCTTGCCTCTACTTCCTGGTTTATGTGCCTTCCTTTAAGTCAAACTCTAGAAGTCTTTATTGGTCTCCTCTAATACTAGTCCCTTCCTTAGGTGATTATCTCCCATTTTTCTGGCCTGTACATAGTTGTTTGCTTGTTATCTCCCCTGCTAAATTGCAGGCCACATTAAGGTCAAACTTTTCCTAGGGATTGGCACAGTATCTAACTATGAATACATAATTTCCCTTTGTTTTATCATTTCAAGAAGAAAAGTAATTTTAAAATAGAATCATAGGAAGTAATCAGTCTATAAGAATGTCTCCTTTTAACAGTGGAGGTAGAGAAAATAGGAAGAGAGGAGAATGAAGAAAAAAGGAGAGGGAGAAGAAACGTGGCAGAGAAATAGTATAGGAGACAAAACTATTTATGAAAATTTACTGTGATTGTAATACAAAATTATCACTGAAGATCACTGTTAATCATCTACAAGAAACATATAGTCACAAAGAGTTTCATTCTATAAGAAACCATCTTCTTTATGCACTAAATATTTATACCTTTTTAATCTAGGAGTTGCAATAATGGGAATCTACCTCAAGATGTACAAAAACAAAAAGAAAGACTATATACATACATATGTGTGTGTGTGTGTGTGTATAACAAAAAATTCAAAGCAGAACTTTTGTGGTAGAAAAAAACAGAAGGAAAAGTAACTATCCACCAAGTGGTTGAACAAATTGTGGTATATGAATGCAATGGAATATTATAACAATAAAAATGCAGAGTAACATAGGAAGATTTATATGAACAGATACAGAGTAAAGCAAGCAGAAAAACATGTATAATGACTACAAAGAACAAAAAGAACATCAAAAGGGGAAAATATACTTCAGATTAATAACCAATCTTATTCCAGGAGAACTGATGAAGAAAACACTTCCCTCCTTTAAACAGAAAAGTAAATTACAAACCTGGTATGTAGCATACAATATCCAGCACAGTCTGTTACCTATGCTTAAATGCTTTCTTTTTGGTACAAAGGAGGATTCAATGGGAGAGAGAAGTAAGGGAGTCAAGATAAAATGATAGTAGTATAAAAACAAAAAGTATCAATAAAACTTGATAACTTAAGTTAAATTTAAAAAGAAACAATCTAATCAAAATGAGCCCATTTATAGACCATGGGTCACATTGACTAGAAGCAGGAATCTTAATACATGTTCATAAAACACTTATCCACCAAAGCCCCAGAATGGGAGCACTGCCAACAAAGTCTGAAAATAGTATCTGGTCAATGTTTCTGTTTTCAAGATGTGCAGTGGTGGAAAAGCAAGAGAATATAAAAATAATGGCTTTCATGTTTTTTTCCTCCTGGCTTGATTTCCAAGCACTAAAGTAAGAATCTGAACACAAAAATCATTTCTCTTTCATAATCTAAAATGAAAAGGTAGTTTTTTGAAATGACAAAGATGCTGAGCTCTAATATCATCGAGTTGTTTCATGGAGAACTGCCAAGGGTTAATGTGAGAATTTGGGAGGGATGCCAAGAAAGATTTAACAGAGAGCCCTTCTGCATTATTAAGATGCTACTTTTAAAAGTTTGGTCATAAAAATGATAGCCACATTCTGCTTTACACATCCAAGCAAAGTCAGTTATACCTTTTTATGGGTTTTTTTTGTCATCTAGTTTATTTTTCACTGATCAAATAATTTCTTTCTAAAAAGTCTGAGTTTGAAAAGCCTTATAAAGCTTTCTAGCAACCCTCCCTTATTGCTCTACTTGTTCCTCAAATTTCTTCTTTAGAACTGATTTGTTCCTGGTCATCCTCAATCTTCTCATATAACTTGGGTACATGCCAAGGAATCACTAATCTCCAAGACATTAAATCCTGTCACTCTGCTCTTAGCTACTAATGCCTAAAGAAGATAGCATCAAAGGAAGATTCTTCTACGTCTAAGCTTTTAATCAATAGCTATATCATTTTCTGTTGTATATTTTTTTTGTTTCTGTCATTTTTACATGACATATCTACCTGTCCAGAGTCACTATTCAATTTAACCCCTCTATTCATAAGAAATCAAGTTTTAAAAAGAAAAAGAAAATTCATCTCTATTTTCACAAGCAATAATCAGCTTTGTCCAGTCTTTCTGATTATATTCATCCATGAAAAGTTTAAATGTATCCAATAAAGCAGATAATACGGAAAGATACTCTTTCTCTCCTTGATGGCATGAAGTAAAATTGTTCCAGCTTTTTTAGAATAAGATAATGAACTGTAAATTAATCTAATCAAAGTACACGGAACACAAAGGAAATATATAGCTATGAACTACTGAGAGATAATTCCTCCCAGCTATTATCTCACAACTAGGAATGAAATAAATATATTTATTCCAGTATTTTTTCATATGCAAAGGCAAATGATATTTATCAAGTTGTTAGATGTTCTCTGACAATTTTTTCTTCATTTCACTAAATTAAATTGTACTATTCATAAAATAATTTGTCTATTTAATTTGAAAATTGTCTTATAAAACAAATTGATTTTCGTTTCATTGTTATGATCATAACTGTCTCAGTGCAAATGCATCCAAACATTTTTAAGGGAAAATGAGTAAGCATAAATGACATCTTATGTACCAGCAACCTGTTTTGTACAATTGAAAAAATTCATTTCTCAGTGTCTTCACAATCCTCAAGCAGGACTCTTCACTTCAATCCAGTTTTATGGGCATGCTTCTGAATTAATTTCCACCTGGAAATTTACAGGATGAAAATTCTAACTGTGTGATAAATTAAGCTGCCAAACGAAATGGATTAGAGATCAATGAAATTGCCTGATAAGCTGTCAGATCCATTTCAGATTGGAATACATCCTCTTTCTCCACCTGTTCATTAAGCCCCAAGTTCATGGCAACTTCAGTGACTGATTGCACATTAACAAGCTGTTTATATGGGGAGGTGTATCTCACCCAGTCAACATTTCTATACTTACACATTCATTTTTGCATAATTCTTTGATAATATATTCTGTCCACAACTTCAATATGTAAAAAGATACCTCTACCTTGAAGTTTAATTTGGGGCATGACAAAGAAGTAATGCTTCATAAAATTAAAATTTAACAAAGCAAATCAGATTGTACCGCAAGGTCAACAGAAGTTATGGAAATTTTATGCAATAAATTTACTTCTCTGAATAGCTACAAAAATGAGAAGAATAGTAAGGAAGATGCTGTCAGTTTACTGCTATAGTGTGTAAGCAAAATATTTACAATTGATGTCATCCTTTTTTCATGTAATTATAGAAGGTTAATCTCATAGGAAAAAAAGCAGAAAAGAACTCTGCCTTTCCCCTCCCTAACTTCAAAAAAGCTAAACTCCCTTTATGCTGTATGTAGTTTAATCAATGAACTCTGCCTTTCCCCTCTCTAACTTCAAAAAAGCTAAACTTCCTTTATGCTGTATGTAGTTTAATCAATAATATGCCAATCAAAAAGAAAACTTCTAGTTTGTACAGCTTTAGTATATTGCTGTTATTGAAATATCTACTAATCTTAAGTATGTTCCTATTATTATAGTATCATTCATTGGATTATTTTTAAGTATATCCAGACTTCACTGGTAGAAGATGCTGTACCTGTATTATACAAATAATGAAAATTAGAAACTTCCTTTAAAAAAACCCCAGTTTTCTTATTCTCTGAGGCATCTAGAAACCTTCTTTGGCTCCCCTTAGTTCTTGGCTGGCAGTTTATTCAACTGACTTTTCCTATCCAGATGTATAACAGAACATCCTTATTGGAGGAGGAAAAAAAAATTCTACATAAAATAATGAAATCTTCACTTTCTTCCCGTCAAAACCTCACCCAAATGATCTGTGACATGTAGAAGAATCTAACATAGGTTAGAAGAATGGACCAAGTGACCTTTATAGTTCATTCCATCTCTTGAGATTCAAATTTATTTCAGAAAGAATAATTTTTCTCTAAGCCCTTTCTCAAATGTGTCTCACAATTGCCAGTGTACTCCTATACTGTGTTGATTTTAGCAGTTTTTTAGCTAATGGGGAATTCTGTTGAGCTCCACAGTTCACTTACAATATAAGTATAGGAGCTGTCAGATCTGGGAATAAAGCTGCTCTACCCTCTTTCTCAGCTTGGAGTTCTTGAGGTATACAGCAACACAGCAGAAGGACAAAGCCATTCTATAAGTCATTTAAAGACATGGACATGATACAATAACAGCAAGAGTATGTGATGATCAACTATGATGGACTTAGCTCTTCTCAGAAATGTGGTAATCCAAGACAATTTCAATAGACTTGAGATGGGAAATACTATCTTCATCCCAGAGAGGAAACTATAGAGACACAATGTGGATTGAAGCATACTATTTTCAACTTTTTTTTTACTTGCTTTTTCTTTCACATGGTTTTTCCCTTTTGATCTGATTTTTTTTGTACAACATGACAAATATGGAAATAAGTTTAAAAGGATTCTGCATGTTTAACCTATATCAGACTGCTTGCTGACCTGGGAAGGGGGAAATAAGTGAGGGAGAGAAAAAAATTTAAAATATAAAATGTTATAAAAATGAGAGTAAAAACTAACTTTACTTGGAAAATTTAGAAAATATTCTATTAGGGAGAGAATACATGAACGTAGGAATGGTCCCTCTGCTTCAAGTTGATTTTAATAATATTCCTAAACTAACATTCATCCCAAACTAATATCACCCTAATATTTCAATAAGCTCATCATCAATACAAGTTTTAGAACAGCCACGCTGGATATATGCTTGGATCCCACCAAGTCTTAGCCCTTTAGCAGAGCTAAAAGCACTGAAATGATAAAAGGCGGGCAAATTTCATTACAGCAAAAAGCATAGGAGCATTGCTATAAATGAGTACATTGATTGATCAAAATGAATAGAAATCTAGAAAACCTCAGAAAAATAATGGAGAAAAAATGGATAATCACATTTAGTTTATATAATTATTTTAAAATTGATTCTTCAACCCCTCTTTCATGTTACATTAATTCTCTTACAAGATGAACCATATTATTTAATAAATTTTTGATCTTGGTATAAATTTGTGATATTAGAAATTATGTCAGTTTCCTTGTTGAAGCTTATCAAGTTATTCACACTGGCTAAGTATTTACTTTATTGCTATTATTTTGGAGAATAGCTCAAAACCTTCAAGTCCCCTGAGATACTTCATATGAACAATTAAATCAATCTTCAGATATTTCCATTGAAGTTTTTAGTATTTCCCCAATACTTTAAGATCATGAAGATACTGTTTTAATACAGTGCTTTTCTTCTATATTCAAATCAATAATCTTTACACTTTTATGTGTTCATTTTTCCCCAAATGTAATTATTACATCAGAAATAAAGCAATAAAAGGATTCAATTTGATTTAATAAACATTTATTGAAAGTCTACTATGTGCAATGCACTGTTTAAAAGCTGGTTCTTTTAAAGGAATTACAAAAACCATGGTAGGGGGTTGTCATCTAAAAATGGCAAAATATATTTGTTCTCCCAATCCTAAAAAAGTAACATATAAAGGAAAGGCAAAACATTAAGACAATAACATATAAATAGTAATAGAAGACGGGACAGTGAGGATTCAATCTTAGAAGCATGTACATTTGGGAAGCACACTCCTGGAAGTACTTGATTATGCAGAAAGGACCCCAGCTTTCGTATTCTCTGTTTCTGGTCCTTTAGATTGGCTGCTAGTTCAGTACTGAGAGGGCATATAAAATTCTCACATGGAAAGAGACAACTAGCAAGAGACAACTAGCACCAAAGCAAAAGCATATGGCCTTATTGTTGCCTTCATTCCTATCATATTTATTCTTCTTCTACTTAAGAGAAAGAACACCGAAGAAAGAATCCACCACTTGAGCATGTTCCCAAGAGGACACTTCAGCTCTCATAGGCCTCATTACACTCAGGATAGCTACATAAATACAATAACATCCTAATATAATAATTATTATCATTATAATTAAAATCTATATCACATAAAATTGATTGTAAAGTCACTGAAACCAGTTCTATCACAATTCCTTTTTTTCCCTCAAAATAGAAATTCATAGGTTTCCCTGTTCAGTATGTTACAAGACAAAGAAAGTATTTTATGAAAGGGTTCACAATCTTATATTCTCTTCCAGTCCTTTCCTGAGAAGGAATTTATTAGCATATATTACAGAATCCAAAATTGATTCTTCCTTGATATGTCAAATTAGCAGTTAATGAGTAGAATAACTGCAGAGAAACTTTTTATTGGAATGTTTTTCTTCAATATTCAAATTTCACCCTCTTTACCTTTAATATGAATAGATTTGCTCCCAAACTGCAATTATTAAAGTAGAAAGCAAACTAAAAAAGTGATCAGTAAATATTTATTGACAACCTACCATATGTAGCATAATTTTTTAAAGTTCATTCTCCTAAACTATGTTTAGAAGAATTTCACATTTGAATTCTATATTGGATTACTTGCTATATAGAAAAATGAGAGGAAAGAAATTTTGGAACACAAGGTTTTGCAAAGGTAAATGTTGAAAACTATCTTTGCTTTTTCTAGAAAAATAAGAAGTTTTTTTTTTTTAAGTTCATTTCCCTAATTCTGACAGACTCTTATTGGATGGCAGGAGTTATATTTATTCTGGACAAAGATATGTCTTTTTTTCCATAGGAAAAAGGTCCTGGTGCTCAGCCCAAAGCATCATCTATCCTTAAGCCAATTGCAGGACTTGAAAAAGACTTTAGAGATCACCTGGTCCAATTTCTTCACTTTACGATAAGAAAGCTGAGGTAGACTAATTTGTCCAAAGTCATTGTTGTTGATCATTTTCAATAATATTTGACTCTTGGTGACCCCACAGGGAGAGGAGGGACAGTCTTGACAAAGATACTGGAATGCTTTGCCATTTCCTTCTCCAGCCCATTTTACAGATGGGGAAACTGAGGCAAATAGGGCAACGTGACTTGTTTAGATTCACACAGCTAGCAAGTGTCTGAGGCTAAGTTTGAATTCACCAAGTTGAGTCTTCCTGACTTCAGGCCTGACACACTATCCACAGAGTCATCTAGCTATGTGAAGTCACATAAGTTTATCAAAGACCACAGGTTCATCAAAGACCACAGGTTCTTGGACTCCAAGTTCAGTACTTTCTACCAAACCATCATGCTTCCCAAAATCCACAAAGATGTTTGAAGGACTATGACTTTCCCAGGAGTAATTCTGATGTAGTACTAGACTATAATTTCTGTACATAAAATACAATCATATTCATGTACACATATATTGTATTTAACTTATACTTTAACATATTTAACATGTATTGGTGAACCTGCCATCTGGGAGAGGGTGGGGGGAAAGGAGGGGAAAAATTGGAACAAAAGGTTTTGCAATTGTCAATGCTGAAAAATTATCCATGCATATATCGTGTAAATAAAAAACTATAATAAAAAAGAATACAATCATATTTTCAATAACATTCAATCCTCCAACTTCTGCTTTCATGCCTCATGCAATACTCTTTCCCTGTTTACCCCCTTTTCTAAGAATCCCTGGCTGGCTTATCTCAAGAACTGCCTTCTGCAGGAGGTCTTTACAGTCCTGGACTCCTGATTGCTAGGGCCTTCCTATTTAAAATCACCTTTGTATCCACTTAGTACATATTTTATATAAAGCTGTATATGTACATATTATTTCCTTATAGGAACGTAAATTCCAAAAGAGCAGTTACTTTATTATGAAATTTGTTTTACAACCTTAGCACATGACATAGTGCTTGACACATGATAATTGCTAAATAAAAGTTAAAGATTGATTGAGTCCTTTAAACTTCATATCATCTCCAGTCTTATGTATACAGCAGGTTCCTAAGAAGATATTTATTGAGTCTGAATACAGTGAATATGAATATTGTAAAATCAGTGATCATCAATATAAACTACAAATTGTTCTTTTTCTCCATAGAAATAAATGGCTATAGATACATTGCAGACAGGATAGCATTTCTATTTGAAAATTGTTTAGTTATAATTTAAATAAAATTCAGTTAGATTATGATATGACCAACTAGAAGAAGGGTGATATTTTCTTTTAGGGAAAGGGAAGAAAACAAGTTTCCTTATAAATAGCTGAGTTTTAAGTTAATATTAGAAAAAAAAATTTCAATGTTAATAAATACCAAAAAAATTTCTGAAGTTTCAACTAAGTATTTTATTCTTTTAGGGGAAAAATTCTTCACTTTTAAAACAAAGTGAGTTTTTTTTTTTTTCTCTATTGACTTTGGCTGGAATATACCCATTACCTCTATTATTTTTTTTTAATAACCAAAAAAGAAGACATTTAATTTATGCACAGGAATAAAGTAACTTCTTAGAAGAAAGTAGTCATTTTTATTTATTATATTTCCAGTATCCTGTTGTGTCACTTACTTACCATTCTAAATATAAGCATTTCACGAATCAGTGAAAAATTGTATATTCTGCACAATTTTTTCCATGACTGTTCTACAAGTTTTATTACTGCTAATGGTATAATAGCAGATCATGAATTAAATAGACTACATTCTGCCCACGCTCTCTGAAATACCAACAATATTTGAAAAATAGACTTGGCACAAGATTATGTAAAGTCCTGGCTACTAGAAACAAATTCCAGTTTATACTGCCTTGTTAAATATTTTTTTGCCTTTTCAGGATTTTCATGGCAAAATAAATCTAAAATTTAATGAAACAGTAGGAAATAAAAATATTTTTAAGTTGAATAATGCTGGAATTGTGCCTTTTTGATAAGTGATACCTTTAAAAAATTTGAATACAAGTATAACAATGAGTTTTTTTAATGTTTTAATAAACTTTTTTCCCAATAATTTAAAAAACTCAAAATATTCGATTAAAAGCATATTCCAGGCTTGGGATATACTGAAACACATTCACAGACTAGCATTTAAAATATTATAATGCTGACCTCTGTGATCACTTCTCATTATGAGATTTGAAAATTCTATAAAAAATGGATAAAAAAGTGATACAGGTAAAGCTGAGCTATATTAAATATAAACTCGATTAAAAACATCCAAAATACCAAATAGTAGTAGAAAATAATTATTCTTTGCAGAAGCTATAATTTTTTAAATTAGTGTGATATTTGAAATTATTAACACTTGTAACAAAATGATTTCTTAAAATTAGTGGTTAAATATAAAAGGTAAAATCTAACAGAAAAATATATAGTCTCACATGCATTCAAAAAATATACTTTACAAATAAAATATGGAAGAAATGTGGCTATCAACATTGCAAAACAACAGCCCCCCAAAAAGCTAATTGACTCTCGAGTTGCATTGAGAGGGACAGTGTTAAAAGCATAAGATATAACAGTCTCATTACACTCTTCCCAGTAACACCACATATGGATATTCAGTTTTAAAAAGTAAATTTTTGGAGAGAAACTGATAAACTAGAAAGCACTCAAAAAAAAACATTGTAAGGATAGTGAACAAATTTGAAATTGTATCGAAGAAGGATCAGTTGAAGGAAATTAGAATGTTTAGCCTGTAAAAGAAATGCTACAGAAAAGTACACAATACAGCAATTGCCTTAGTCAAAGTCATAGTAAATAAACATTTGATAAGTGCCTACTATGTGTCAGACACTATGCTAAGGGTTGGGGATACAAAGATGAAAAGAGCTTACAGTCTAATAGGGGAAGACAAAATTCTTTTAAAGTTATTTGGGAGGAGAAAAGAAGGTCACCAAAACCATTTGGCATTGGCTAAGAAATAGACTAGTTGATCAGTGGCATAGGTTAGGTTCACAGGGCAAGATAGTGAATAAAAATAGCAATCTAGTGTTTGACAAACCCAAAGATCCCAACTTTTGTGATAAGAATTCATTATTTGACAAAAAGGGCTGGGAAAAAGAAATTAGTATGGCAGAAATTAGGCATGGACCCAAACTTAACACATATACCAAGATAAGATCAAAATGGGTCCATGATTTAGGCATAAAGAACAAGATCATAAATAAATAAATTAGAGGAACATAGGATAGTTTACCTCTCAAACTTGTGGAAGAGGAAAAAATTTGTGTCCAAAGGAGAACTAGAGATCATTATTGATCACAAAATAGAAAATTTTGATTACATCAAATTTAAAAAGCTTTTGTACAAACAAACCTAATGCAAACAAGATTAGAAGGGAAGCAACAAACTGGGAAAACATTTTTTCAGTTAAAGGTTCTGATAAAGGCTTCATTTCCAAAATATATAGAGAATTGACTCTATTTTATAAGAAATCAAGCCATTCTCCAAGTGATAAATGGTCAAATGATATGAACAGACACTTTTCAGATGATGAAATTGAAACTATTTCCACTCATATGAAAGAGTGTTCCAAATCACTACTGATCAGAGAAATGCAAATTAAGACAACTCTGAGATACCACTACACACCTGATAGATTGGCTAAAATGACAGGAAAAAATAATGATGAATGTTGGAGGGGATGTGGGAAAACTGGGACACTGATGCATTGTTGGTGGAGTTGTGAAAGAATCCAACTATTCTGGAGAGCAATCTGGAATTATGCCCAAAAAGTTATCAAATTGTGCATACCCTTTGAGCCAGCAGTGCTACTACTGGGCTTATATCCCTAAGAAATGCTAAAAAAGGGAAAGGGACCTGTATGTGCCAAAATGTTTGTGGCAGCCCTTTTCATAGTGGCTAGAAACTGGAAGATGAATGGATGTCCATCAATTGGAGTAAGGACTTCCCCCTTCCCCCATATCATCAATGGGGTATAAATATGTGCTATCTCAGAATAAAGTTCTCTTTTGCTTCACCCCTACCTTCTGGTGGTCTGTCTCTATGGGATCCGGGTTGGTGCCCAAAGACGGGTAAGTGTGGCCTAGCCATGCCGTTGACGGACAGGCATTAAGAGTAGCTCTAAGGGGAGCTACCAGGTTAGAGTAGTCCATAGGAATGTAACACCATATGAAATTACAACCCACACTTTAAAAAGCCAGGCCCTAAAAGACCCCTGGGATTTGCCATCAATTCTGGAACTTTGGACCTTTCCATTAATACTGAACTGACATTTTCTGCTTTTCTATTTGTACTCCACAGGCTTAACATGGTATGGTGCTTGGCATATATAATAAACACTTTGTAAGTGCTTTTTCATTTATGTATTCATTTATTCATACACATAGCTAAGAAACAAAAACAACAAATCACTTTGAATCAAAGTCCAAAAAATGTGTACTGCCACAAAATTTGAGAAATTATGTCTAAAAAGTGATCAATGGAAATGCATATTTATGGATAATGTATGTATTGGGAACAATTAATTTGATTCTAAAAGAAAAGAAATTTTTATTATAAAATATTATGGAAAACACTGGGAAATATATATTTTATAGTTATCATAATGGGATTAAACAAAATAATTTAAAGTTCAAAATAAGGAAAGAAAAAATAAGTAAAACAAAATATTCAAGAAGGAAAAATGTTAAGATATTTTACTGTGTAGTTTGAAATCTTTCAGAATTAATTAACTTAGTTAAAAAAAAATGAGTCATAAAAATCAAAGTAAATAATTCTGAAAGTGCAGCCAGTTAATTTGGCAAAGGATTGTCAGTTAATCAGTTTGAGTATAGAATTTAGCAAAAGCAACAATAAATGTACATAAATACACTGATATTACTCCTTCAGTTTGGAGACCCTCTGTGCTGGCAAAGACAAGTGGTTCAGGTATTAAATATAGTCTTCTTTCAAAGTTTCTTAAATAGTATAATTACAGTCTTTCAATTGCCTTCAAGTTAACTAAGTCCTCCCAAACTACAAAGAGATTGGAATGAATTATATAAGTAGAGTATTCTAAGAGGCCACACATGTAAGAGAGACCACTTTGTGGAAGGACTCAGGACAAATGAGGATTAGCTGATAATTATCTTAGAGAAGAGATGATTTGGGGAGGATTTGATGGCAGTGCTAGTACCTGAAAAACGATCACTTGGAAGAACATTTAAATTCATATTACTTGACCCCCTAACACAGAACAAGAAGTAATGGGTGAAAACCACAAAGGCTAATTATAGGTTTGGCACACAGAAAATCTTGTAAATGAGAACTATCCAAAAGTAGAATGGGCTACTTCATAAAGTAACAGCTTTGCCATCATTGGAGTTCATCAAACAAATGCTAGACGACCACTTGTCGTCTATGTCATTTTAGGGACTCTTTTTCAAGGATAGGATTCACTAGATGTTCACTGAGGTTCCTTCCAATTCTGATTATCCCATGGTTCTGTAAAAGTTTGTTTGGGTTTATTCCAGATCAGAAAATTCTTAAAGATTGAGGATAGTATTATAATCAAAGAGGTCTAGGCAAGTAAGAAAAATGCACAAAGAATGACATAAAATTAACAATTATCTAGTCAAAGCAGATATCAAAATGAGGGGAATGAGGAGTTATCTCTGGAAATTATGAATATCAAACAATTCATGTAACAAATATTTAAGTCATTTTGGTGTGAAAATTAATTTTGATTATCGGTTCTATGTCCCATCAATGTCTAAGGATAGTCTAGTGATTGAACTCCACTAACTTTCATTAGTAGAAATACCTTTATCACATTAACAAAGTATTCCAAGAATATTAGTCATTCTCTTTGTACACAGAAATTACTGTGGTTTGATCCTGTGATTTGTCATTACAAAACAATTCTAGTTTATCATCCCAATATTGATGATTCTCAGACATAAATTTATCCACGGTCCACATCCTGAACCCAAGTCCTATTATCATCAATTGCCTACAGACACCTTTATTTGTACCACATGATCACCTCAAACTGCACATACCTAAAATCAATTTTTATATATTTCTTTTTCTTTTTCCTTCTGAGGCTGGGGTTAAGTGACTTGTCCAGGGTCACACAGCTAGGAAGTGTTAAGTGTCTGAGACCAGATTTCTTTTCATTCTCACTAGACTATGACAGCCTCTTGCTCGGGGAGCCTATCTTTAGTCTTTTTCTTCTGTAATTTTCCTAAACATTACTGCCAGAATTCTTTTTCTCAAATATTACTTCCCAGCTCTAGAATTTCAGATGATTTCTCAGTGCCTATTCATTACAAATTCCACATCCTGACATTTAAAGGCCTCTACAATCAGTTCCCTAGCTATCTTTCCCACTGTTTCCCCCTTATTCCTGAATATATATTTCCTCCTCTACCAAAGCTGAACTAATCACTACTCCTTAATAATAGTAATAACTATGTGACATTGACCTGACATTTGAAAGTTTGAAGCAGACAATTAACTTTTAGCAAAGGTATTACTAAGATGGCATAGTAAGAACATTTGGCACAAAACATTCCTTCACAAAAGTCTGCAGCATACTCTCAAATACACATAGCAGAGAAAGAGTAGATCAGTGAATTGGGCATGCAACCAAAAAAGCTAGACAAAGAACAAATTTTAAAACTCCAATTAAATACCAAATTAGAAATTCTGAAACTCAAAGGAGAGATTAATAAAATTGAAACTAAGAAAATTATTGAATTAATTAATAAAACTAAAAGTTAGTTTTATGAAAAAACCCAACAAAATAAATAAACCTTTGGTTAAATTCGATTAAAAAAGCAAAGGAAAAAAAAATTACCAGCATCAAAAATTAAAAAGGTGAATTTAGCATCAATGAAAAAGAAGTTAAAACAATAAATAGAAGCTATTTTACCCAACTGTATATCTGACAACCTAACTGAAATGGATGAATATTTACAAAAAATATAAATTGCCCAGATTAATAGAAGAGGAAATAAAACTTAAATAGTACCATTTTAGAAAAAGAATATGAACAAACCATTAATGAACTCCAAGGAAAAATCTCCAGGGACAAATGGATTTACAAGTGAATTCTATCAAACATTTAAAGAAAAATTAATAACAACAATTAATTAAAGGACAATTAATACATTACTATATAAAATCTTTGGAAAAATAGGTAGAGAAGGAGTCCTGCCAAATTCCTTCCACGATACAAATATTGTCCTGATACCTAAATTAAGATGAGTGAAAACAGAAAGAAAATTACAGACCAATCTTTCTAATGAATATTGATGCAAAAATTTAATTAGCAAAGAGATTGCAACAACTTATCAGTAGGATAATACACTATGAGCAAGTGGAATTTATATCAAGTGGGAATGTAGGGCTGGTTCAATATCAGAAAAAAAATTACCATAATTGGACATATCAATAACAAAACCAAAAGAAATCATATGATATTCTCAGTAGATGCAAAAAAAAAAAGTATTTGATAAAATATAGCACCCATTCCTATTAATACTAGAGAGCATAGGGATAAAGGGAGTTTTACTTAAAATAATAAGCAGCATCTATCTAAAACCAACAGTAAGCATTATTTGTAATGAAGAGAAGATGGATGCATTCACAATAAGATCAGGGATGAAATAAGTATGCCCATTATCATCACTATTATTCAACATTATACTAGAAATGTTGGTTTTAGCTAAAAAAAGAAAAAGAAATTAAAGGAATTAGAATAGGCAATGAGAAAATAAAACTATCACTACTCTTTGCAGATGATATGATGATATACTTAGAGAATGCTAGAAAATCATCCAAAAACTTGCTTGAAACAATTAATAGTTTTAGCAAAGTTGTAGGATATAAAATAAACTCACACAAATCATTAGTATTTCTATCTATTATTGACAAAGCACAACAGCAAGAGACACAAAGAGAAATTCTATTTAAAAATAACTGGGCAAAATCAAACATTTATGTGTCAATATGCCAAGACAAACCCAGGAATTATATGAACAAATTTACAAAACACTTCTCACACAAATAAAGTCAGATCTAAACAACTGGGAAAATATCAATTGCCCATGGATAGGCTGAAATAATAGAATAAAAATTATAACTCTGCCTAATTGGTCTACTTGTTCAGTGCCATACCAATCAAACTGCCAAAAAAAATATTTTATAGAATTAGTAAAAATAATGAAAAAATTCATCTGTAAGAACAAAAAGTCAAGAATATCAAGGGAATATAATGGGAAAAAATACAAAGAATGGTAGCTTAGCAGTACCAGACCTAAAACTATATTATAAAGCATCAGTCATCAGAGCCATTTGACACTGGCTAAGAAATAGGGTGGGGAATATAATAGATACACATGACACAATAATCAAGACTTATAGCTATTTAGTATTTGATCAACCCCCAAACTCCAGCTTCTGGAATAAGAACTCATTATTTGACAAATATTGCTGGGAAAACTGGAAAATAGTATTTCAGAAACTTGGCACAGACCTACACTTTACACTTCATTCCAAAATAAGGTCAAAATGGGTACATGATTTGGACATAAAGAGTGATACCATAAGCAAAGTAGGAGAGTAAGGGATAACTTATCTGTCAGATCTCAGGAGAAGGGAGGAATTATAAGCAAAGAAGAATTAGAAAACATTATGAAAGGCAAAATGGACAACTTTGTTGCACAAAAAATTTCAACAGAAACAACTTTAAAAGGGAAGCTGGGGAGAAAAAAATTTACAGTGTTTTTAATAAAGATCTCATTTCTAATATATATAAAGAATTGTGTCAAATTTATAAGAATACAAGTCATTCTCCAATTGATAAACAATCAAAGGATATTTTCAGATGATAAAATTAAATCTATAATAACATGAAAATGGGCTCTAAATCACTACTGATTAGAGAAATGCAAATTAAAACAACTCTGAGGTACCACCTCATACCTCTCAGATTGGTTAATATGACAGGAAAAGATAATGATAAATGCTGGAGGGGAGATGGGAAAACTGAGACACTAATGCATTGTTAGTGGAGTTGTGAACTGATCCAACTATTATGGAGAGCAATTTGGAACTATACCCAAAGGACTATCAAACTGTGCATACCCTTTGATTCAGTAGTGCCATTACTGGGTCTATACCTCAAGGAAATCTTAAAGGAGGGAAAAATGACTGACATGTACAAAAATGTTTGTAGCAGTTCTAGTTGTGGAAGAAAAGAACTGGAAAATGAGTATATGCCCATCAGTTGGGGGATGGTTGAACAAGTTGTGTTTCTGAAGGTAATGGAATATTATTATTCTATAAAAAATAATAACAGACTGATTATAGAAAGGCCTGCAAAGATTTACACAAACTAATGCTGAGTAAAACAAGAAAGACCAGGAATACATAATACACAGTAACAGCAAGAATATTCAATGATCATGATTGATAGACTTGGTTCTTCTGAGTGGTACAATGATCCAAAACAATCCCAATAAACTTTGGACAAAAAAATGTCATCTGCAGCCAGAAAAAGAACTAAGAAGACTGAATGTAAATCAACACATACTAAGTTCACTTCTTTTTTCTGTTTTTTTTTTCCCTTTTTCATGATTTTTCCTGATTATTCCATAATTTTGCTCTGATTATTCTCACCCAACATGATTCATAAAGCAATGTGTATTAAAAATACACACAATATCCACGGGAAGAGTAGGCTCAAATTTAGAATGCAAGATAGTGAGGTAGACATGTAGCATACAGGAGTAGAAACAGAATTATTATAACATAGATAGTACTAGACTTTTTTTTTTCTTTTGAGAGAGTCCTCATAAGGGACTATGGGCGCAGCTCTCAACCGGATGGGTCATTCAATTGAGTTTCTAGGGTCTGTTTCTTTAGGTCAACACCTACAATTCTACCTGCCATGAAAAGTCTGGCCTTCTCTGTTATTGGGTGACTCTTTCAACGTCCAGATAATTTGCTTTCTACATCCTCTGTTCTAGATCTGCTTCTGGATAGATGCACTGTCTCTTATTGGTCCAGGATTTCTGATGTCACAGCCAGTTGTAAGGGGGGAGAGAAAATCCCCTCATTCTTGTCAAGAGTAATTGTCTATCAGAGGTTTGGTTTTTCCTCCACTTATGACTTCAACTCTTGAGCCTGGAACCCTTTGCTTATAATTTAGCAATTCCCAAATTGAATATGTGTGTGTTATATGCCTATATTGAATATAGATATTCTCATTCTCCAATTGATCAATGGTCAAAGGATATGAACAAATTTCAGATGATGAAATTAAAACTATTTCCGCTCATATGAAAGAGTGTTCCAAATCACTATTGATCAGAGAAATGCAAATTAAGGCAACTCTGAGATATCATTACACACCTGATTGGCTAAGATGACAGGAACAGATAAGGAAGAATGTTGGAGGGGATGTGGGAAAACTGGGACACTGATGCATTGTTGGTGGAGTTGTGAAAGAATCCAACCATTCTGGAGAGCAATCTGGAATTATGCCCAAAAAGTTATCAAAATGTGCATACCCTTTGACCCTACCATACTACTACTGGGCTTATATCCCAAGGAAATACTAAAGAAGGGAAAGGGACCTGTATGTGCCAAAATGTTTGTGGCAGCCCTTTTTATAGTGGCTAGAAGCTGGAAGATGAATGGATGTCCATCAATTGGAGAATGGTTGGGTAAATTATGGTATATGAATGTTATGGAATATTATTGTTCTGTAAGAAATGACCAACAGGAGAAATACAGAGAGGCTTGGAGAGACTTACATCAACTGATGCTAAGTGAAACAAGCAGAACCAGAAGATCATTATACACTTCAATAATGATACTGTATGAGGATGTATGCTGATGGAAGTGGATCAACATAGTGAAGAGCTAATCCAATTCCAATTGATTAATGATGGACAGAATCAGCTACATCCAGAAAAGGAACACTGGGAAATGAGTGTAAACGGTTATTTTTACCTTCTGAATCCAATTCTTCCTGTGCAACAAGAAATTCGGTTCTACACACATATATTGTATCTAGAATATACTGTAATATAATTAACATGTATAAGACTGCCTGCCATCTGGGGGAGGGGGTTGGGGGAGGAAGGGAAAAAATCTGAATAGAAGTAAGTGCAAGGGATAATGTTGTAAAAAATTACCCATGCATATGTACTGTCAAAAAAAAGTTATAATTATAAAATAAAATAAAAATTAAATTTAAAAAAAAGAATATAGATATTCAACAAATAAATAGGGAAAGAGAGCAAGAGAGAGACAAAGAGAGAAAGGCTGAGAGACAGAAAAGAAAGAGAAAAAGATGAAAGAGAGGAGGGGTCATTCCTGATTCTCTTAAATGATACTACTCAGGAAACAGTTTTTGATAATCACAACATACGTTCTTATGATATCATTTGCTACTATCTAAGGCAAAACTCACAGAACAGCTGAAATCCTACAATCTTGTCAAATTAATCAATGATTTATTCACCTAGTGTGATGGGATTACAGGGAATCTAAAAAGTTTAAATGTTGGAACCACATTTTAGGCCTATTATTATGTGACTATATCAACATTACACATATTAGAGAGATTAGTATGATTATACAGAATCTGTATACAGAATTCTTATACAGAATCTTCCAAAATCATTATCATTGACATGATGTGTTATCATATTTGAGACACATAACAACTCAGAGATTATTATCTCATTTTACAAATTAGAAAACTGAGGCTCAGGGAGGCTAAGTGATTTGCCCATAGAAACAAAGCCAAGGGTAAAAAGTGTCAATATGAGAAATGAAATTTAAACCCAGCTCTTTCAAACTTCGCGTTTAGTATTTTGTCCACTTGTATCATGATGATTTTCAAGGCACTAGAGTGATTTCTGACACTCAATCCAGATGTGTTAATGCTCCCACCAGAAATGCCCTCTATTTATGTAAATCCTACCCTGGGGAAAATTAGTATTTGGAAAGAGGGGTACCTGGATAGTCTAGGTATGGAGTTGTCTTGTTCCTCAGCTCAAGTACTACATTTCCAACCACTGCAATTTACAATGATTACCCGTTTTTCTGTATTTGTATAACACATTATCTCTTCCACAAATTTTGTCACTATGTTGCCTTGAATTTAAGTCAATTTTTTCTTATGTATATTTTTGTATATTCAATTAGCATGAAGACTGTTGGGAGGGTAGAATGTATGCCTTAAACTCCTTTTGTAACCTGAGAGCCTACATAGAACAAATTTTTACAAACATTTGTTACAACAATAGTGAATATAATTTTACTCAGTATCTCTGATATAATTTCTTAATGTTCAGCTAAACTCAGCTATACAAGAATGTAATTGGAATCACATTAACTGCCACTTTGAAAAGTCTTTAGAATCAAATCCCACTCAAACCACAGCATTTCAAAACACATACTAGAATCAAGTTAACAGGTCAGTGCCAATTGTGTGAGAGAAGTAACAAAGTCTAAGATTGTGAGCTCTGAGTTGTTAGGATCAGGTTTATTTATTTTAAGTACTACTGATTAGTTGAATACCACATTTGCCACTACTTCCTACTTTTCCATTTTTAGATAGTATTTGAAAGTCTGCCTGTTTATTCCTAAGGAACTGTTAATTTGTTTTCAAGCATCCTAAGATTCATCCTATGAAACGCTTTTAAAAATAGATATTTTTCCCAACAAAGTAGAGCTTTCTTGCATGTGAGTGAACGAATGAACATAAAATAGCCATCTATGGAAATATCTTTTTTGTACCGACAACCAAAAGGAATGAACCACATTTGAGAAATTGTACAGTGTGTATAAGGGTTCCAAGTTGCTCTCATCTTTTTAATCCAATAGTCTCTCAGTAATGAATGATATGGAACCACAAAATTAGCAGGATCATTCAACAATCAATAAGGATTTATTAAGTGCTATTTCCAGGTATTGATGTGCTTAAGGGGAAAAAAAAACTAATTGTATTGTGGTTGCATGCCAGAAAAACATAAAATAGTCCTTGCTTCCAAGGAATAATATTCCATTAAGGGAGACATAAAAGACACCAAGGACATGTATTATGAGAAAAGGGGATGGGCCAGTTGAGCAATAATAGTGAAAAATAATTGAAGTGCTGCACTAGTTTCTAGGGGGAAAATATTAAAGGAACATACAGTTCACTAAATGAATTCTCTGGAAGATTTCTAGAAAGATAAAGAACAACACAGGGTCATATGTACCAATAATGGAAGGAATAACCATATCAATGAGGCAAAAAATTCAGTTGTTATAATGACGTATATATTATTCATATTATATTATATATAGGATATATAATATGATGTAAATAATATGATCATAGATTTAGATTCTGAAGGGGTCTTCACAACCATCTAGTCCAGTGTCCTTATTTTACAGATTAAAACATTCTCCTAAGACCCAGAAAGATGTGACTTTTTCCAGGATCACAAAAGTAATAAGAGCAACAAAATATGAATTTGGATCCTGTAACTCTTGCCTAGAGCCAGTATTCTTTCTATTGTGCCATTATGGATGTTAAACTTAAATGGAACATGAAAAAGACATTAACACATTTAACATTTTTAAAAATTACAGTGGAAGGGAATTAGCTCATCTCCCAACAAAGCCTTTTACTAAAGAGCTGGGGGAAATTTTAATATTAGGTGAAAAGAGAATATGGATAGTCTAGGAATGGAACACTGCCTCAAGCATAAGAATATCTGAGGTCAATAAGTAAAAGTAACTGTAATGTTAATAAATATGGCTGCCATCCTCCAGGTGACAAGAGAGGTGTTAAGAAATTAATGAAATAGCTACATGATTCTGGGTTATTAAAACAATACACTGGAGCCTCACTATAATATAATTTGCTATCAAGGAGAATTTTGTAAAAGGCAGGCACCTGCTAGCTCCAGTCCAAAGGGGGCTAGCAACTAGATTACTAAAAGCTGTTCTCCTGATATGAACCTTGAGGGAAACCATAGTAGGACTCCAGTGTCATTTTATAAATTCGAAGAATTTAGGGAACAGCAGACAACTGATTTTCTCAGCCCCAAAATACAAATATAATCGCGAAAAAAATGAAACTTAATTAAAAGCCTAAGAGAGGTGACAACCCAGGATAGTGGAAAGTACACTAAATTAGAAATCTAATATTTAAAACCTTCAGTAAACATCATATGTAATGGCGATAAACTAGAACCTTTCCCTGTAAGATCAGGAGTGAAACAAGGTTGCCCACTATCCCCATTACTATTCAATATAGTACTAGAAACTCTAGTCTCGGCAATAAGAGCCAAGAAAGAGATTCAAGGAATTAGAGTAGGAAAAGAGGAAATCAAATTATCACTCTCTGCAGATGACATGATGGTATACTTAGAGACCCCCAAAGACTCTGCTAAAAAGCTATTAGAAATAATTCAGAATTTTAGCAAAGTTGCAGGATACAAAATAAATCCACATAAATCCTCAGCATTTTTATATATTACCAACACAATCCAACAGCAAGAGATACAAAGAGAAATTCCATTCAAAATATCGGTCGATTGTATAAAATATTTGGGAATATATCTACCAAAGGAGAGTCAGGAATTATATGAGCAAAATTACAAAACACTTGCCACAAAAATAAAGTCAGATTTAAATAATTGGAAAGACATTTAGTGTTCTTGGATAGGCCGAGCAAATATAATTAAGATGACAATACTCCCTAAACTAATCTACTTATTTAATGCTATACCAATCAGACTCCCAAGAAACTATTTTAATGACCTAGAAAAAATAACAACAGAATTCATATGGAACAACAAAAGGTCGAGAATTTCAAGGGAAGTAATGAAAAAAAAATTAAGTGAAGGTGGTCTAGCTGTACCTGATCTAGAACTGTATTATAAAGCAACAGTCACCAAAACCATTTGGTATTGGCTAAGAAATAGACTAGTTGATCAGTGGCATAGGTTAGGTTCACAGGGCAAGATAGTGAATAAAAATAGCAATCTAGTGTTTGACAAACCCAAAGATCCCAAATTTTGGGATAAGAATTCATTATTTGACAAAAACTGCTGGGAAAACTGGAAATTAGTATGGCAGAAACTAGGCATGGACCCACATTTAACACCACATACTAAGATAAAATCAAAATGGGTCCAAGATTTAGGCATAGAGAACGAAATCATAAATAAATTGGAGGAACATGGATGATGGTTTACCTCTCAGACTTGTGGAGGAGGAAGGAGTTTGTGTCCAAGGGAGAACTAGAGACCATTATTGATCACAAAATAGAACATTTTGATTACACCAAATTAAAAAGTTTCTGCACAAACAAAAGTAATGCAAACAAGATTAGAAGGGAAGTAACAAATTGGGAAAACATTTTTACAGTGAAAGGTTCTGATAAAGGCCTCATCTCCAAAATATAAAGAGAATTGACTTTAATTTATAAGAAATCAAGCCATTCTCTAATTGATCAATGGTCAAAGGATATGAACAGACAATTTTCAGATGATGAAATTAAAACTATTTCCACTAATATGAAAGAGTGTTCCAAATCACTATTGATCAGAGAAATGCAAATTAAGGCAACTCTGAGATATCATTACACACCTGTCAGATTGGCTAAGATGACAGGAACAAATAAGGATGAATGTTGGAGGGGATGTGGGAAAACTGGGACACTGATGCATTGTTGGTGGAGTTGTGAAAGAATCCAACCATTCTGGAGAGCAATCTGGAATTATGCCCCAAAAATTATCAAAATGTGCATACCCTTTGACCCTACCATACTACTACTGGGCTTATATCCCAAGGAAATACTAAAGAACGGAAAGGGACCTGTATGTGCCAAAATGTTTGTGGCAGCCCTTTTCATAGTGGCTAGAAGCTGGAAGATGAATGGATGTCCATCAATTGGAGAATGGTTGGGTAAATTATGGTATATGAATGTTATGGAATATTATTGTTCTGTAAGAAATGACCAACAGGAGGAATACAGAGAGGTTTGGAGAGACTTACATCAACTGATGCTAAGTGAAACAAGCAGAACCAGAAGATCATTATACACTTCAACAATGATACTGTATGAGGATGTATTCTGATGGAAGTGGATATCTTCAACATAGAGAAGAGCTAATTCAATTCCAATTGTTCAATGATGGACAGAATCAGCTACATCCAGAAAAGGAACAGTGGAAAATGAGTGTAAATTGTTAATTTTACCTTCTGAATCCAATTTTTCTTGTGCAACAAGAGAACTGTACAGATCTGCACACATATATTGTATTTAGGAAATACTTTAACATGTTTAATATGTATATGACTACCTGCCATCTAGGGGAGGGGGTGGAGGGAGAGATGGGAAAAGTTGTAACAGAAGTGAGTGCAAGGAACAATAGTGTAAAAATTACCCATGATTTTGTTCTGTCAATAAAAAGCTATAATTTTAAAAAAAAATTAGAAATCTAGAGACCAATGTTCTGGTCCTCATTTGCCCCTCTCCTCCCTTAAGAAGCTGTGAGACTCTGGACAAATCACCAGCTCCCTGTGTCTTAATTTCCCCACCTACAAATTGAAGGGGCTGCACTATCTTTAAGGTCCCCTCCATCTCTAATGTTTTGTTGATACTATAACCTCTATTTAAACAGGTTGAATTAAAGCTTCACCTCTAACTTCATTCATAATATTTTGCAGAAACTTCAAAGTTGCCCACTAGGTCTATTTATACCCAGTAAAATTACAAATGTTCCTTTCCTTAGGTCTTAGGTAAACAAACGGCAATACAAATTTTTAAGTTTTCAAGTAAATTTTCCATCTGTTTTGTGTTTTTTTAAAGAACTTTCTGATGAAATTATCCTAAAGAAGGTAAAATCATGAACAAAAGGCAATCGTTAGATCAAAAAAGTTAAGTTAATGGCACTACCCCTTTTTGGAGTGAATAAAGGCTAACCTCAGTTTATTTTCTTATATCTCATCAGAACCATATTTTTTCAATCCCACAGTATCATCAATGCAACTGAGTCAGAAGAAGGCATGGCACACCTAGCCACCACAACATTTCAGAGCAAGACAGGCAGAGACATGGAATGTCACACCACCATCATAAAAAGCCAGAACTTGGGAGAGGCAGGCTGCAACATCCATTACTCAGAGCATCTCTAATGATTTGATAACTTAAAGTACCTCGAAGGCTTAGCTTTCCCAATTCATTTCATTTCTTGGATTTTGGCATTCTGAGGAACAATGGTCCTGATCCAGTCTCTAGTTTATGTTAGCCTGAATGCCATTCATCCCACTTTCCCTGAGGATGGGAAATATGAGGAGAGCTTTCCCTCAACCCCAATGATTGTCTAATTATTGGCATGTCCCCTTGGAGAGAAAATAGTAATATCTGATACCTTTCGAACTCTTTTTTTCTCATTTATGGCTCAGACAATGGTATAAATGCCAGTTCCCTAACAGGGGACTTTAGCCGTATCTGAGCTGTAGCAACAATTAGAAAGGGGAACTCTACAAAAATTGCTAAACTTCAAAGGGCATTTGTGACTGTTGAAAATAGCTGCCCTGTCTAAAGAACTTTGAAGGTCCTACAAGGTAGACAAAGAACAGACTCCATACTGGATACTAGTTTTGAAAAAAATTAATATTTTTATTATTTATTAGGAATTAGAGGAAAGTTCCAGTTTCCTTAGTAGATGCTCTGTGTAGAAGATTTCTGAAAAAATGAGGACAAGAATAACGCAGGGTGAGAGCTGGGTCACCTGGGATCTGTACCAATGGAAGGAGTGCCACAGCAATGACATAAAGGATTCTGCTGATGTACTGACTAATCACAGGATCACAGAATCAGCACTTGAAGAAATCTGAGTGACCTTCTCATCCAAATCCATTATTTTATAAAGTCCAGAGATCCAGAAAGCCATATCTCTGCATTCCTAATTTAGTGCTCTTTCCATTATATTAGGCTGCTATCTCTCTTTGGCTTTTAATAATCATTTTCATGATCATATTTGTATTTTGGTGTCCAGAAAACCAATAGTCTGATGTTCTCTAACTTCTATTTCTTTAAAAAAAAAATTACAAGGGAGCCTTACTATGATGTTTCCCTCAAGGCCCATGTCACGAGAACAGTTTTTATTAGTGATCTAGTAACCAGCCTTCTTTGATCTAGAATGAGCAGGTTTCTGCCATATTCCTGGGGATTCGTTCCTGGGGATACCCCACAACTCCCTCCACCTAAAAAACCACCTGCTTTCTGTAAAGTACTTCATCCCTCACTGAACAAGAGAGAGTCTCCTCCTAGGTGATGTGGAAGCTCTTTCATGAGCTAAAAGAGATTTTTCACACACATATACATACATTCCCATTAGATTGGAGGATTCTGATAAATCAATTATCAGGTTCCAGTAGAAACTATGATATCTTCCTAAAGCAGGGTTGGACTACTATTGCCTTGATGGATTAATTTTTCTGCAAGGTTTGCCCACTCTCATCTGTCACGGTATAGCCCAAGTGAACATAGTTATTCAACAATGTGTATGCATCAAGTCCCACCCCTAGTCATAATATAATTTGGTGGATTCATTAGGTGTCTCTGAGTCTGACACCTGGCAGATTGTCAACAGCCTACCACTAAGGCTTATTGGGAGCTGGTGAAGCCTGGTAGGTACCATATACTTTTTCCCAAGTAGTTTCCTACTCAGGAGTTTCACACAGGAAAGCATCCTGGGCCTTCCCATCTACTCTTATGATGGCCAGTTCTCAAATCCTATTCCAGGTCTTCAATAATATTAATAACCCTAAAAATTAAACCGCCAAGCCTATGGATACTCTAGGTCCCATTTATGGTAGTATCAAGAGATTTTATAAATGTTATCAACTTGATTTTGGAAAGAGAGAGCAAATACCCCAATAAGTATATATAGTGTCAGTGAATGGTGTTGGAAATAATTAAATGGCAGTGGAAATAATTAAAAGATGCTCACTTACAACAGAAAATGAGGAAACCAAGCTTCAGAAAGAACAAATGTGAAAATGTTGAAAGGCATTTAACATAGATACAATTGATTCCCTACCTTTTCTCAATAATATTAGCAATCAGAGTGCTGTACTATCTAGCCATGACATATAACTCAGGATGAACTACAATTCACTCCCAACAATGCCAAAGAGATTGCTGAAAACAGACACGTACCACATCCACCCAGAGTTCCTATTACAACACTAAGACTATTGGGATGTGTATGATATTCAAAGCAGAAAAGTTGTTCCTACATAGGCTATCCACTTATGTAATTAATATATAATTGCAAGAATCTCAATCTCTACTGGATAGATACTCTTTGATCAAACCAGGCAAAGTATAGGATTTCTAAAACAGAAAGGAAGGATTCATCCAATACTCAACTTCCCAAACTTAAGTCCATTGGGAGGGGGGGAAGGAAAGAGGAAGGGAGGAGGGAGGGAAAGGGGAGAGAGGGAGAAAGGGAAGGAGGGAGCAAAATACAAATAAGAGAGCAAGCCAGAAAGTAAGAAAAAAAAAAAAAAAGAGATCAGCATCCCCAATCCTTTATATTCAGATGATGGACCAACTCACAGGGGTTATGGAATTGACTTTTATAGGGCATATGTCTAGTCCAAACATGGAAAGATGGTAAAAATAGATAAAAATTATCTGGGCCTGGTAAAATCTATATACCTGGTTATGACAATTACTTTGTGTAATACCTCCCAGCAGTATTTCAAAGATTCATGAATTAGATATTTCTGTATCTCTAGAGCAAGTTAGTCACAGTATGTCTAATTGATATATTCATTTATTCCCAGAGCCTCGTTCAGCACACCAAATTTGTCTGTCAGCTTCCTACACCCACTTCAACACCCACACCAGCCATTTGCCAAATTAGAAAACTAAAAATTTTCACTTTTCTCCCTGTCATGAACTCTATATTACAGCCAAACTATATCACTAGTAGTTCCCAGAACCTGGCAATCAATCACCTTCCTTTATGCAATTATGCAATCCATTTCCATCCTAAAATACACTCCCCTCCTCAGTTCTGCCTTTCAGAATACTTACCTTCCTTCAAAGTTCAGCTCAGGAACAATCACTTTGACAAAAATTCTCTAATTACCCTCAGTCGCTAGTTTTCTCTCCTTTCTCAAATTACCTAGCCTTTATATCTATATAGAGGTTATATTGCCTCAATTATATTATCCCAGTGTCTGAAAATACTTACTAAGCCAATAAAGAGTGTGTATGAATTCAAGGAAAGTAAAATTCATTTTTCAGTGAGTGACCTCTATCTTTACAAAGAAATCTGCTATAGTTCTTTGACCATATCTATTTTATTTCCATGTTCTCTACCCTAATAGTACTTTCACCAATTTGCAGAAATCGCTCCAAGGGCTCACTGGAGGCAGAAGTATTTCAAGGTCAAAAGAAGTATTCAGCCCTGTCTTTATCTTCTTGTACAATATCCAGTGTCATCATCATGGAAGCCTACTTTTCACATCAACCTGCCCCACACCCCAGCTCTGCATGAATTTATCCAACAAGTAGGCCATAACAGGAAATTTTTAAGAAAATACTACCATATAGGGAAAGTAACCACTCATACTGGCATTATCTTAATTTGAAAACAATAAATTATATGACTACTATATCAATCATCATTTGTCCAGACTGATCTTGAGAACCTAGAGTACTTCCTACAGTACACTCAACACCAGAAATACTGAACATTGCTTTGGTACAATGAAGGTTTAACCTTATTATTACTTAAATTTCTCCAACATGACAATATGCATGCATATATATTGTCAAGAAAGGCAAAATGTGAATACCTAAAGGATCATGCACCTTAATAGTTAGGTTTCTAAAAGTCCTTGTCCCTCTCTTCCAACCAGTTTTAATCCATAAGCAGCACTCCTAGAATACCTTATTCTCAGATCTAATTATCTCTCCTCTGTAGAAAGACGAAGATACCAAGGAAAGATCAATCTCTGACGAAATCCTACAACTCTCCTTTGTACATAAATCATGGGCAGTGCTTCATTATTGCCGTGAAAGGGGAGTGCTTCAAGACATGATCACTGGAAACTTCTGGTGGCTACAACTCTAAGACGTCTGCCTTGTCCAGACATACAAGGCAACAGGCTGACTGCACTGCTTGGAAACCCCCACCTTTTCCGTGTTGGCAATAAAACTGAATTTCATTCATCATGAACCTCCCCTATTCCATGGAAATTATGCCATCTAGTGGTAGTACGCAACCTAACCAAAAAAGGCTTATGTTAGACCTCCTACCACAGCATGAACTGCCCAACTATTTCTTTTCTTTTAATCTAGTACCTAATTCTTTTTTGTCATCTTTTCATTTTTTTTTTGCTATCTTCTCATTTACCTTCATTTTTTTTTAATATATCCCATGTGGAAATCTGTTTTGCTTGACTATGTACAATTGCTCACTCTATTCCTAATGGACTATTTCAAATTCTACATCCTCCCCTTTCATATTATTTCCCATCAGGATCCCCTTTTTATATTACAATTCTGGAATGAACTATTTGTAAAAGCAAAAGTTCACCCTTTTTACAGCAAATCATTCTCAGTAAAACAGAAAGAAGGAACAAGCAAAGAATACCCTGGATCTATAGCACCATCAAAATGATTATTATCCCAGAAGTTAGTCAAATTTTGATATATTTTTCCACTCAGAATACTCTCTTTTATGGTTTTTACCCTTAATTTTTTGTTGAGTTTCCCCCCAAACTTCCATAGTCAATGATTTACAGGAAGAGTTAGAGATATCTCAGGCTAACTTACAGTATGCCCCAAAATAGCCAAAATGGCACGAAAACAGGGAGCCAGTTCCAATCACAATTCTGGGAAGTTCATGAGTAGAGGGGACCAGGTCTGATGATTTCCTTATTCCCTTTGCACAAAAAGATCTTTCCAGAAAATAACAGATCCTTTGTTACCCCCACCACCACCACCACCAAATTAGATAGGTGATGAATGAACAGGATTAGCCTCCAACTCTAGATCCAATAGTGTTTCTACTAACTGGAGAGCAATCATACATCAAACCTCCACTATAGTCTTCTTCTTGGGCCAACAGACATTTAGTCCATCCTGAGTTCTGTATCTGAATCTTTCCAGCTTGCTCAGAGTAGTCAAAATTCATACTTCATTGGTAGTAGCCTTCCAGAACTCAGAAAACATTGTGGAATGAGACAATGAAGCAGACTTCTTGACATATTTACATAAACTAAAACATAGAGTACATATTTACTTTCAGTGAATTTTAATAGAATTTTATCACATTTAATATATAAAAGAAGATTGTTTACTGATTCATTTCAAATGTCTATACACCACTTAAAAATTAAAATTAATCTTAAAATTATAAGCCAAAATAATTGCACATAAAAAGGTTTTAGTTTTCTCAATGTTTAGATTAGAGCTAATATGATTTAGGTGATTTTTTGCTCCTTCTCTAAATAAGAAAATAAAATATGAAGTATTTGTAGCCATTATTTGAAAAGTTCAATTCCATCAAATCATTTTAACTCCTGACAGAAACCTGTTGAGATATGGTAGTTGAAGTAATTTCTAAGCAGAGACATCCATCACACTACATTGGTCACATACACTTACTTCTGTTTAGCATACCCATTCCCTGTATAATTAGAATACTTAATTATGGTTAGCATATACAATCAATCTTACTTCTATTGAATAACACAGATACCTAAGTGATTAAAATGTCTCCAGACATTTTATAGATACTAAGAAACATAAAATTTCTATGAAATATTCACGTGTTATACAAGGATAAAACATTTTTAAATGCTAAATACACTAATATAATCAAATATAAAACTACTCACCTGCATTGACTATGGCATCAATCTCAAGCAATGTGATGTCACCTCTATAGAGTGAAACTTTTTCACTCAGACTTTTCTTCACTTGTGAAACTTCCTGGGCACTTTCATCTATAATCCAAAAAGAAAAATGTGATGCATTTTAATTGGTACTCTTTAAGAGAAATCTTATTCATTATAACATCTGTTAAGGAATCTTTCATATAAGATAGTTTGTTCTTAAAGCAAAAGGTCACAAATGGGGTTTACATTTGACAGTGTTAAACTTAGATGGCTAGTTAGAGAAAAAGATATTTTCAATGAATGGAGAAAGAGTACTCCAAAAGAACAATTTCAGAGTTGTGTGTACAGCAGTCACTCCACAATTATTGACTGGTTGATTATTTAAATTTAGGTCAGGATTAAATTATCATTTGCTAGTATTAATTTTATTGCAAAAATTCCTGTTTTAATATCAAAAATATACATTGCTAGTTTCAGATTTAGGTAAAGAAAAAGGAGTTGTACAATTTCTCAGAGAGGGAAACTTCAATATGAGCAATGTTTTCCATTTGTAATTACTCCTCATTCATTTGGGTATTTATGATTCACCCTAGCTGGAACTGCTAGCTTAAAATGGGGATCAAAAAAGCCTACACACAGTCCAATAGGTTTAATATGTAGTATTTTTAAAAAACAAAATTTTGCCTCTTCAAAAACTGTGTCCTTTTTCTCAATTTTAAGTATTTTTAAATTATCAAAACTATGTGGCTAACATGACATGGCTTTTTCCAAAAAAATTTTTGAAAAAAAAAAGTGAGGATAAAAAGCTAAGCAGTACGCAAAACTGTATGAAATGGGTATAAGGTTGAACATTCTTAAAACAACTCTGCTCTAATCCCCTAAAAATGTGAATGACTGTTTTGGCTTGAAATTCAAAAAGCTTTTAAAAAGGCTCACTGGCTCACTGAGAGTCTTTAGTTTATGGCAATGGAAAATAAGGTCCTTTATTCCTCTCTAATATGTCTTTCCAATTTTCACCAGAACTATTTACCTTTCTGTGCATAAGATAAATAGAAACTATAAATTATCAATCAATAGCCACTTATGATCCATATGTGCAGAAATACACAGAGAAGCTTTTTTGTGGTGGCAAAGAATTAAAACTGAAAAATTCCCACCAATTGGGGAATAGCTGAATAAGAATATGGCTTCATGAAAACCTGAGAAAACTCAGAAGAATGATACAACTAATGCAATGTAAAGCAAGTATAACCAGAAAAACACTATATAGAATAAGTGCAGTATTGTTAAGGACAATCAATCATGAAAGACTAAATTATTCTAAGCAAAACAATGATCCATGACAATTCCAAAGAACTCATAATGCAAAATTCTATCTACCTCCTGAGAGAGAGAACTGATTAATTGAGTACAGATTGAAATGTATTTTTTCACTTTTTAAACTTTTTCTTTTTTTTACAGTATGGTTATTATAGAAATGATTTGCATGACTATACATCTATAATGAGTATTTAATTGCTTGCCTTCTCAAGAGGGAAAAGAAAGAGTGAAGGGAATGAGAGAATTTGTAATTCAAAACAATAAAAGTAAATATCTAATTTTTTTAAAATAAGCATTAAAATATTCAATATGTTTCAGGCATTTTGATAATCATTAAGGATACAAATAGAACATAAAATAGAACCTGTCCTCAAGGAACTTATATTCTACTAGGGGAAAGAACGTGTCTATGATAGGTATATGCAAAATATACCTATTGATGAATTGATGAATTATAACCTTAAATGTGAAGACAATAGCAGTTGAATAGACAAGGAACAGTTTTTTGCATAAAATGACATTTGAGTAAAATTTTGATGAAAATCAAAGATTTTAAGAGGAAGAGACAAGAAGACATTCTGGGCATAAAGGCAACTAATTATTATACAAAAGATGAGGAGACGAGCATTGTTTCTGGGAATAAATAAGTTAATATGACTGGACAAAAGAGGACGTGGAGGGGAATCATGTGCAAGAACATAATCAAGTCAATAATAACAAAAATTGTCAAACAGGCTTTATATTTGATCCTAAAGCTAATAGAGGCAACTGGAGTTGACTGAGTAGATAGGTAACAATCAGACCTATTCTTTAGGAAAAAAGCACATTGGCAATTACATGGAAAATTAATTGGAGTGAGGAGAAGCTTCAGGTAGAAAGACCAATTAAAAGGCTACTGCAAATAGATAAGTGCAAGGTTATTTCATAAACTGTGTGCTCTCCCAGAAATTTAGTAATAATAATGGTCCTGAATAACATGACCAAACTAAATCGTTCATGTTCATCCAGTGTCTAGTCACCTCCATTCTTTAAAAAGCACTGAATAAAAAGTCAGTAAAGCTTAGCACAGTGCTTCTTTCCTTTTTATTTCTATAGAAGCAGTTCAGTGTGGTGTGGCTCTATGTTAAAATAACAATAATTATATTGATTTAGATATAACACAGGTCATGTCCCCTCAAAAATCAATTAATAAAATACATGCTCCCTAATTACAAACTCTGATGTTCTTCTATCTTACCAAAGCTTCCATAATTCTGTCAAGCTCTACCTCTCCTAAACCTATGTATTATCTTCAGTGAAATTGCCAATCCTTTCATCCCTTCATACTTCTTCAGTCATTCCCCAGCTCTAATTTCACTTTCCTCACTGTCCAATCTCCATCCAGTAGTTGGCCATTTCTCTTTTACCCTGCCTTCTACTCTCAAATCCCTTTATCCCTTATCCTATCACACCCATCTTTTGCAGAAACCCAGACTAGATTACTCCAACAATAAATCCCATCTCCACTTCACAACCAGATAAATGCAGCTACCTTACAACTGTGCTAACTGGCTGCATTATAAACTGGCCCTCACTGCAGCAAGGAAGTTCTTTACTGCTCTCTAACTGATTCTAGTCTTGATTCCCTAACTCACTCTGCACAGAAGCCAATCCAAACTTTTCATCACTATCTCAACTAAGCACCTTGACTCATATTAGTGAAAAAAACTAAAGCCAGTGAATGTGAACTCCTTCTTTTCCACATTCTCTTCATAACAAACCCCTCAACATCTCCCATGCTTTCCTCCTTTCTTCTCTTTGCCTACATCTGTGAGAGGTGGCCCTTATCTTTATTGTACATTTCATTCTATCACCCTGTCTTTTCCAGCAAATTATGTCCTCCATTTTCCCCACACCACATCATAATTCTACTCCACTGCCTTCCAACATAACAAAATCCTCCCCCCAAGCTCTTGTCCTAAGTGTTTCAAACTTTCTTAGCTCAATATCTTCAAGTCAAACAGCTTTTTAAAAAGCATCACTTCCTCTTCTCCCCCTCACTTCTCAAACCTTTGCAATCTGGCTTCTGACCTAAACATTCATTAAAACTATTCTAACAGGAATTACTAAGAGTTCCTTAATTGACACATTGAATGGTTTTTTTCTCAGTATTCATCCTTCTCAGGCTCTCTGCTGCACTGCAACACCATTCTCCTGGCTCTCCTCCTGCCTGTCTGCCTGCTACTTAACAGTACTAGATCATCCAAATCATGCCTCCAAACTGGTGCTGTTATGCCCATGTTCTGTCTTCTTGGGAACCTCATCACCTCTCATATGCCGATAAGCAAAAAGTATACATATGCATATGTGTACATATATAGAGTATATGTATGTATATATGTACATATATGTAGGTGTGTGTATATATATTTATATGTATATATAAATTTTAATGGTTTTTAAGGCATAGTATTCTGAAAAATGATGTAATGGGATTACAGAGCAGAAATACAAAAAGACATGAAGTAATTAGAAAGGGGAAAAGTAATTATTTTTAACTATGTCATTTTTTTTCCTCTATTTCTTTTGTGAACTAGTATTTTATATTCTACAATAACATTATATTCTATATTCCATATTCTATTCTACATTATATTATATGTGTTATATATAAATATATTCTATATTAACATTGTAACAAAAGAGACAGAAGTTCAATTCCCTTTTTATTCTAAATATCACCATGCTCAAATATTAAAATGGATCAATAATCTCACTGATTAGAGTTCCCTCTCATAAGGCAAGACCCTAACTCATCCATGTCTATCTATCTCTTGACTACATTTTCCCAAAAGTGTGAGGTCCACCCAATATGCTAGAATTCTTCATTATTCTTTGATCAACATCACAACAATATCAGTGGGTCACTTTGGCTGTTTTCTTGTTATTCCTTGTTATTGCCAAGTGACCAACCCCGCTTTTTCTTCCTGCCACAAAATTCCTTGATGGTATCCTTTCCTACCTGTTCTCCTTCAGAGTTCTCTATCAGTTTTATTTTTGCTGCTTTCTCATTGTCCTCTGAGTGATCCTTATCTTTAGATCTTCAAAGTTAATTGTGTTCCCCAGCTATTTTCATCCAACACTGGTAAAATAGGAGCATTGAAAAAATGGGCCTTTGGGTTAATTAAATTTGGTAGTCAATACAAGAACTTTGGAATTTCCTGAAATCAATTCAACCTCTTCCCTTCCTTAAACTTTGGGCCAACCTCACTGTCCACTTGTACAACCAGATGAATCTTAATTACTTGATTTTATATGAGATTATTGGAAATATTAACCTAAATAGATGATATACCCTTTTTCAATAATAAATCAAGAGGATTAAATGTATGTTATTAACTCAAGAAAATAATAA
This sequence comes from Sminthopsis crassicaudata, assembly GCF_048593235.1. Lineage (NCBI taxonomy): Eukaryota > Metazoa > Chordata > Mammalia > Dasyuromorphia > Dasyuridae > Sminthopsis > Sminthopsis crassicaudata. The sequence goes on from NC_133618.1 coordinate 165,745,536, forward strand.
CAAGGGAAATACCTCAATTTTTAGCCCAAATGTCTTTATGTGACAAGTTGCATGAAAAATCTTAAATACCCCATAAGAACAAACTATTCAGTAAAAAGATCAATCTGTTAATTCTCATTCAACTAATTATTTCACACTATTTTAATAGTAGTACTTACTATACCTCTAAGTAATGAAATTCTTGGTCACTTCAGTCTCTCAGCACACAATACAAATTTAACAAATTAAAATTAAACAAAGATGCATTTAATGCATGAAAAACATTCAGCTATACTATACAGAAGAAACACCATACATCTACTACTATTCTTGATATTCTTTGCTCTTTCTAAAAAAGGGAAAAATTTGTTTCTGGTATATTAGTGACTATAAATCATAGAATACCATAATATCTGAAAAGACAAAACTGCAAGGATAGGAGAAAGATACTAGATGAATGTAGGCAGACTGCAGCAGATTATCAGTAATATAGCCCTAAGATACCATCTAAGAAATGTTTGATCAAGAAATTCAACATTGTTAAGTATTCGTTAAATTAAACTAACCTAGTTAAATTAAACTAGAGGAAAAGTTAACAGTTATAAAGCCTAAATACTATATTAATACTAGTGAAATGTTAAAAGGCCTAATAAGCATCCAGCATGCTATAGATTCTTTATGAAAGGCTAATGAACAAGAAAATGAACAAGTATTCTCCAAGATGAGAAAGTTTAGAGGGTTTATAGTAGGCACTGATAAAAGGAATAACCACATCCATAAAAATCATCGATCTATTAGGTAATGTCTAATATCATTTATTTCTCCTCCGGGAGGGGGCAAAAAACAATGAAATACAAAATCACAATTCAGCTTTGGACAGAAGTCCACCTCTGACACATAGTGACTAAGCAAGTACCATTCTTTCCGTGATTAAGCAAACTCTAAGACCATAACATTCTATTAAATAATGAAAGGAGTTTCTACCTCAAAGAGTCTCCTATATCAATAGAATTACATGTCCAAATCCAATTCCTTTCTCTACCCCCATTTCTCTTTGAGTTTGAATTTATCATTGATGTCAGAATGTTAATATTAATGAGCAATTTCCTTCTTTTGTGCCTCCACTTCTAGCTAGGGAAGGGAAAGAAGTGCTAGACCAAGTGAACACGTATACTAATGACTTACCCTCAATGCCTACATTGGATGCCCTCCAAGAACTAAAATCTGAACATGGACAGAAGGAGCATAAAGCAATCATACAAAATGTGTGTCCAACTCTGGTGTTACCTCAAAAAAAAAAAGTGAGCTATTCAAAAGAAAAAAAGCACCTAATTATAATTTCTTCTAAATTAAACTAAAATTTCTCTTATCTGTTATTTTCAGACCTATTTTATATAAAGTTCAAAATAAACTATAGATTAGGTAGGTTGATTCAAGTCACTCAGCAAATAGTAAAGGATTGCATCTGATGCCTAATCACTTAACTACAGCATTTCTCTTTGAATTGGGTTATATGTTGCTAGAATTAAGGAAAAAAAATAAAATAAAATTCAAATCTTCTAAGGCAAAGCTTCTTAAACTCCACATGGGCTCATGTAACTGAATGTAAAGTTGAGAAAAATTTGGCAACAATAAAAGGCCTCTGGATGTGCAATGACCAAAACTTAATTTAAAATCAAATGCATAATGAATCTGAAGTGTTTCTGACAGCACTTGTATGTAAGACTTCACTATAGCCTTGGTTTGAACATACAACATGCACACTTTGCATTACGTATGCCATCATACCATGTGACACCAACAAAAGCTACAAGAAACATGTTGGCCCAGATTTGAGATTATTGTATGTTAGGAACTGCAGTGTTTTTACTGTACATACAAAATTTCCTATTCTCATAGAAACATAATAGTTTAATTACAGAAAATAAAGACTTGTTAGATAAAACAATTGATATTTCTAATATGGCACAGTTGTTACTTTATGCAAGATATGTTTATGAAGGAAGCTTACATGAGAAATTATTGTTTTGTTGACTTTTGGAAGGGTACACAAGAAGGGAACAAATATAGATTTATCTTAAAAGTCAATAAATTTTTCACAAATGAAGGCTTGAAGTGAAAAAATTGAATTGTATTGCTAGAGCAATAAAGGACAAGAATGTTGGATTTGTAGCAAAAATTAAATATGATGGCACTGCATGTTACATCGGGAAATACTTGTAGCCAAAAATTCATCACCAAAGTTAGATTTTGTCTTTCTTGATATTATTAAAATTGTAAATTCATTAAAAACCATACCCTTAACAGTCATTTCTTTTCAAACCTTTGCAAAGACATGGATTCCAAACACAAAAGCTTATTACTTCATGCAGAGGTAAAGTGGCTCTCAAGATGGCAAAGCTTAAAACATATTCTTGAAATTGAAAGATAAAATTATTATATTTTTGACTGAGCAGAAATCCAATTTTGTAAATTTTTTCATAACAATTTGTGGTTTCCAAAACTATGTTGTCAAATTTTTCTGATTTAAACATGTTGCTTCAAAGAAAAAAATTGTAACATTTTTGTCAAAGGATAAAAATCAAAAATTTTACTTAAAAAGTTAACATTAAGAAGAATAGGAGGAAGCTACGTGATGCAGTGGATAGAGCACCAGCCCTGAATTCAAGAGGACCCAAGTTCAAATCTAATCTCAGACACTTACCACTTCCTAGCTGTGTGACCCTGGGCAAGTCACTTAACCCCAGCTCAGAAAAAAGAAAAAAAAAAGAAGAAGAAGAAGAAGAAGAAGAAGGTGGAAAATGATTCTTTAGAAATGTTTAATATCTACAGATGATTTATATCTGAAAATAATCTTCCCAAAGATTTAATTGCAAGAGTTATAATTGCACTTGAAGCAAATGGTGCTCATAAATGAAATACTGGGGAGGAGGAAAAGGGAAAAAGGAAAGAAAAAAGTATAATTTGAGGTTAATAAGATGGCAGGAAATACAAAATTAGTAGTTTTAACCATAAATATGAATGAGGTGAACTCTCCCATAAAGCAGAAGCGGATTGCAGACTGGATTAAAAGCCAGGATCCTACAATACGTTGTTTCCAAGAAACACATTTAAAGCAGAGTGATACATACAAAGTAAAGGTAAAAGGCTGGAGTAGACTCTATTATGCTTCAGGTGAAGTTAAAAAAAAAAAAAAAAAAAAGAAAGGAAAAGAAAAGCAGGGTAGGCCATCCTGATCTCAGATCAAGCAAGAGCAAAAATTGATCTAATTAAAGGAAATAAGGAAGGAAACTATATCTTGCTAAAGGGTACCACAGATAATGAAACAATATCAATACTAAACGTATATGCACCAAGTGCTATAAACATGGAAATTCCCAAAGAAGTTAAGAAAGCTGTAAGAAGAAATAGACAGCACAACTATAATAGTGGGAAATCTCAACCTTGTTCTCTCAGAACTAGATAAATCAAAACACAAAATAAATAAGAAAAAAGTTAAAGAGATAAATAGAATACTAGAAAAGTTAGTTAGGATAGATCTTTGGAGAAAATTTAATAGAGACAGAAAAGAGTGTGCTTTCTTCTTGGCAGTTCATGGAACCTATACAAAAATTGACCAAATATTAAGACATGAAGACCTCAAAATCAAATGTAGAAAGGCAGAAATATTAAATGCATTTTTTCAGATCACGAGGCAATAAAAATTACATTCAATAAAAAGCCAGAGATGAATAGATCAAAAAGTAATTGGAAACTAAATAATCTCATATTAAAGAATTAATGGGTGAAATAGGAAATCATAGATATTATTAATAATTTCAGCCAAGATAAGTATAATAATAAGATAACATAAATTTGTGGGTTGCTGCCAAAGCAGTAATAAGGGGCAATTTTATATCTCTAGATGCTTAGTTGCATAAAATAGAGAAAGAGAAGATCAATGAATTGGACTTGCAACAATAAAGCTATAAAAAGAACAAATTTAAAACCCCCAATCAAAAACCAAATTTGAAATTCTAAAACTAAAGTAGAAATTAATAAAATAGAAAGTAAAACACTGCTGAACTAATAAAAAAAACCTAAGAGTTGGTTTTATGAAAAAACCAACAAAATAGATAATCATTTAATTTGATTAAAAAAAGGAAAGAGGAAAATTAAATTGTTAGTCTCAAAAATGAAAAGGGAGAACTTTCTACCAAAGAAGAGGAAATTAGAGCAATAATTGAGAGTTGCTTTGCCCAACTTTATGACAATAAATCTGATAATCTAATTGAAATAGAAGAATTCCTACAAAAATATATATTGCCCAGATTAATGAAAGAGGAAATAAATTACTTAAATAGTCCCATTTTAGAAAATGAAACAGAACAAGTTATTAATCGACTTCTTAAGAAAAAATTCCTAGGACCAAATGGATTTACACGGGAATTCTACCAAACATTTTATTTTTATTTTATTTTTTAGACTCTCTTTTTTAAAATTAATTTTATAATTATAACATTTTTGACAGTACATATGCATAGGTTATTTTTTACAACATTATCCCTTGTACTCCCTTCTGTTCCGAATATTTCCCCTCCTTCCCTCCACCACCTCTACCCCCTCCCCTAGATGGCAGGCATTCCCATACATATTAAATATCTTATACTATATCCTCTGTACAATATATATGTGCAGAACCGAATTTTGTTGTTGTTGTTATTGTTGCAAAGGAAGAATTGGATTTGAAAGGTAAAAATAACCTGGGGAGAAAAACAAAAAAATGATAACAGTTTATACTCATTTCCCAGTGTTCCTTCTCTGGGTGTAGATGATTCTGTCCATCATTGATCAATTGGAATTGGATTAGATCTTCTCTATGTTGAAGATATCCACTTCCATCAGAATACATCTTCATACAGTATCATTGTTGAAGTGTATAATGATCTCCTAGTTCTGCTCATTTCACTCAGCATCAGTTGATGTAAGTCTCTCCAAGCCTCTCTGTATTCCTCCTGTTGGTCATTTCTTACAGAACAATAATATTCCATAACATCCATGTACCATAATTTACCCAACCATTCTCTAATTGATGGGCATCCATTCATTTTCCAGTTTGTAGCCACTACAAAAAGGGCTGCCACAAACATTTTGGAACATACAGGTCCCTTTCCTTTCTTTAGTATTTCCTTGGGATATAAGCCCAGTAGTAGCACTGCTGGATCAAAGGGTATGCACAGTTTGATAACTTTTTGGGCATAATTCCAGACTGCTCTCCAGAATGGTTGGATTTGTTCACAACTCCACCAACAATGCATCAGTGTCCCAGTTTTCCCACATCCCCTCCAACATTCATCATTATTTATTCCTGTCATCTTAGCCAATCTGACAAGTGTGTAATGGTATCTCAGAGTTGTCTTAATTTGCTCTCTGATCAATAGTGATTTGGAACACTCTTTCTTTCATATGAATGGATAGAGTTTCAATTTCATCATCTGAAAATGGTCTGTTCATATCCTTTGACCATTTATCAATTGGAGAATGGCTTGATTTCTTTAAATTAGAGTCAATTCTCTATATATTTTGGAGATGAGGCCTTTATCAGAATCTTTAACTGTAAAAAATGTTTTCCCAATTTGTTACTTCCCTTATAATCTTTTTACATTAGTTTTGTTTGTATAAAAGCTTCTTAATTTGATGTAATCAAAATTTTCTATTTTGTGATTAATAATGATCTCTAGTTCTCTTTTGGTCACAAATTCCTTCCTCCTCCACAAGTCTGAGAGGTAAACTATCCTATATTCCTCTAATTTATTTATGATTTCGTTCCTTATGCCTAAATCATGGACCCATTTTGATCTTATCTTAGTGTGTGGTGTTAAGTTTGGGTCCATACCTAGTTTCTGCCATACTAATTCCCAGTTTTCCCAGCAGTTTTTGTCAAATAATGAATTCTTATCCCAAAAGTTGAGATCTTTGGGTTTGTCAAACACTAGATTGCTATTTTTATTCGCTATCTTGTCCTGTGGACCTAACCTATTCCACTGACCAACTAGTCAATTTCTTAGCCAATACCAAATGGTTTTGGTGAGTGCTGCTTTTAATATAGTTCTAGATCAGGTATAGCTAGGCCACCTTCATTTGATTTTTTTTTCATTACTTCCCTTGAAATTCTTGATCTTTTGTTCTTCCATATGAATTTTGTGGTTATTTTTCTAGGTCATTAAAATAGTTTCTTGGGAGTCTGGTTGATATAGCACTAAATAAATAGATTAGTTTGGGGAGTATTGTCATCTTTATTATATTCGCTCGGCCTATCCAAGAGCACTGAATGTCTTTCCAATTATTTAAATCTGACTTTATTTTTGTGGCAAGTGTTTTGTAATTTTTCTCATATAATTCCTGACTCTCCTTTGGTAGATGGATTCCCAAATACTTTATACTCTCAACATTTGTTTGGAATGGAATTTCTCTTTGTATCTCTTGCTGTTGCATTTTGTTGGTGATATATAAGAATGCTGAGGATTTATGTGGATTTATTTTGTATCCTGCCACTCTGCTAAAGTTCTGAATTATTTTTAATAGCTTTTTAGGGTTCTCTAAGTATACCATCATGTCATCTGCAAAGAGTCATAGTTTGATTTCCTCATTACTTATTCTAATTCCTTGAATCTCTTTCTCGGCTCTCATTGCCGAGACTAGTATTTCTAGTACAATATTGAATAGTAATGGTGATAGTGGGCAACCTTGTTTCACTCCTGATCTTACTGTGAAAGGTTCCAGTTTATCGCCATTACATAGGATGTTTACTGATGGTTTTAAATATATACTTCTTATTATTTTAAGGAATAGTCCATTTATTCCTATACTCTCCACTGTTTTTAGTAGGAATGGATGTTGGATTTTATCAAATGCTTTTTCTGCATCTATTAAGATGATCATATGGTTTTTGTTTATTTGGTTATTGATATAGTCAATTATGCTAATAGTTTTCCTACTATTGAACCAGCCCTGCATTCCTGGTATAAATCCCACTTGGTCATAGTGTATTATCCTGGGGATGATTTGTTGTAGTGTTTTTGCTAATATTTTATTTAAGTTTTTAGCATCAATATTAATTAGGGAGATTGGTCTATAATTTTCTTTCTCTGTTTTCAGCCTATCTGGTTTAGGTATTAATACCATGTCTGTGTTATAAAAGGAATTTGGTAGGACTCCTTCGATCCCTATTTTTTCAAATAGTTTATATAGTATTAGAGTTAGTTGTTCTTTAAACATTTGAAAAACAACTAACTCCAAAACTATATAAACTATTTGAAAAAAAGGGAACAAAGGACTCCTATCAAATTCCTTTTATGACACAGAATGGTACTGATAACCTAAACCAAGTAGGACAAAACAGAAAAAGAAAATAATAGAACAATCTCCCTAATGAATATTGACCCAAAAATCTTATATAAAATATTAGCAAAGAGATTACAGAAGTCTTCCCAAGGATAAAAAACTATAACCAAGTAGGATTTATACCAGGAATGCAGGGTTGGTTCAATATTAGGAAAACTATTAACATAATTGACTATATCAATAACCAAATTAACAAAAACTATATGATTTTCTCAATAGATGATGAAAAAGTATTTGATAAAATCCAACATCCATTCCTACTAAAAACACTAGAGAGTATAGAAATAAATGGACTTTTCCATAAAACAGTCAGTAACATCTATTTAAAATCATCAGCAAGCATCATATGTAATGGAGATAAACTGAGACCATTCACAATAAGATCAGAGGTGAAACAAGATTGTCCACTATTACCATTACTATTAATTTACTATTACTATAATATTGTATTAGAAATGCTAACTTCAGCAATCGGAGAAGAAAAAGAATTAGAGTAGGTAATGAGGAAACCAAATTATCACTTTTTGCAGATGATATGATGGTATACTTAGAGAACCCAAGATAATCAACTAAAAACTATTACAAATAATTCAGTTTTAGCAAATTTGCAGGATACAAAATAAATCCACATAAATCATCAACATTTTTATACATCACTAACAAAATCCAACAGCAAAAGATACAAAGAGAAATTCCACTTAAAATAAGTGTTGATAATATAAAATATTTGGGAATCTATCTGCTAAGGGAAAGTCAGGAATTATATGAGCAAAATTACAAAACACTTTCCACACAAATATAGTCAGATCTAAACAACTGGAAAAATATCAAGTGCTATTGGAAAGGTCAAGCAAATATAATAAAGATGATAATACTACCTAAACTAATATATTTATTTAATGCTATGTCAATCAAACTCCCAAGAAACTATTTTACTAACCTAGAAAAAATAACAACAAATCAGCTGGAAGAACAAAAGTTTAAGAATTTCAAGGGAATTAACTAAAAAATGCAAATGAAGATGGCCTAGCTGTACCTGATTTAAAACTATATTATAAAGTAGCAGTCATCAAAACCATTTGGTACTGGCTAAGAAATAGCTAGTTGATCAGTGGAATAGGTTAGGTTCAAAGGACAAAATAGTCAATGATTATAGTAATCTAGTATTTGACAAACCCAAAGACCCCAGCTTTTAGATAAGAATTCACTGTTTGACAAAAATTACTGGGAAAATTGGAAACTAGTATGGCAGAAATTAGGCATTGACCCATACGTAACACTGTATAACAAGATAAGGTCAAAATAGGTTCAGTATCTACACATAAAGAATGCTATTATAGACAAATTAGCAGAACATATGATAGTTTATATCTCAGATCTGTGGAGAAGGAAGGAATTTGTGACCAAAGAACTAGAGATCATCAATGATCACAAAATAGATAATTCTGATTATATAAAGTTTAAAAAGTTTTGTACAAACAAAACTAATGCAGACAAGATTAGAAGGGAAGCAATAAACTGGGAAAACATTTTTACATTCAGTGGTTCTGATAAAGGCCTCATTTCTAAAATTGACTCAAATTTATAAGAATTCAAGCCCTTCTCTAATTAATAAATGGTCAAAGGATATGAACAGATAATTTTCAGATGAATAAATTGAAATTATTTCTAGTCATATGAAAAGATGCTCCAAATCATTATTGAAAAGAGAAATATAAATTAAAACAACTCTGAAATACCACTACACACTTCTCAGATTGGCTAAGATGACAGGAAAAGATAATGACCAATGTTGGAGGGGATGTGGGAAAACTGGGACACTGATACATTGTTGGTGGAACTGTAAAGGAATCCAACCATTCCAGAGAGTAATTTGGAACTATGCTCAAAAAGTTATCAAACTGTGAATACCCTTTGACTCAGCAGTGTTTCTACTGGGCTTATATATCCCAAAGAGATCTTAAAGGAGGCAAAGTGACCCATATGTGCAAAAATGTTTGTGGCAGCCTTTTTTGTAATGGCAAGAAACTGGAAACTGAGTGGATGTAGATCAATTGGAGAATGGCTGAATAAGTTATGGCATATGAATGTTATGCGATATTATCATATTTTAAGAAACAATCAGCAGGATGAATACAGAGAGGCTTGGAGAGACATATATGAACTGATGCTAAGTGAAATGAGCAGAACCAGGAGATCATTGTACATGACAACAAGAAGATATGTTTCTCTTCAACAATGAGATGATTCAAACCAGTGCTAGTTGTTCAGTGTTGAAGAGAGCCATCTAAACCCAAAGAGAGAACTGTGGGAACAGAGTGTGGACCACAACCAAGCATTCTCACTCTCTCTGTTATTTGCTTGCATTTGTTTTCTTTCTCAGTTTTTTTTTCTTGATCCAATTTTTCTGTACAGCAAGATAACTATATAAATATGTATACATATATTGTATTTAACATATATTTTAACATATTTAACATGTATTGGATTACCTGCTATCCAGGGAAAGGAGATGGGGGAAGGGGGGGAAATTTGGAACAGAAGGTTTTGCAAAGGTCAGTGTTGAAAAATTACCCATGTATGTTTTGTAAACAAAAAGCTTTAATAATTTTTTTAAAAAGAGTTATAATTGATCTGAAGTACCTATAGACACAGTTTCAGAAAAACTTCCCTTCAAATTTTGATTCTAAAAAACTATGTTGGTTTGTAAAACATACTCAATTAAAATTAAAAATGTCAGTCATCTGCCATAAAAGTTTAAGAATTTGTTGAGTTATATCAAGCATCACAGATTTAAAACTTGAGTTTCCTAAAAAAAATCATTAAATTAATTTTGATTTTGGATTAGAACAGAATTTCCAACAATTTCTGAAATTACCCTAAAAGCATAACTCTGTTGTTTTGTACTACATATTAATGTGAAGCAGCATTCTCAGCACTGATGATAATAAAATCAAAATATCAATCAATTTTGAAAAATGTTGAAGATAGTCTACATCTTGCAGTATCAAATATTCTTCCAAGACTTAATTATTTATGTAAAAATAAATAAACATAATATCTCACTAGTATGCAAATTTGCTTTCATCTTTAATAAATGATAAAATTATATGAATACAAGACTTATTTTTAAATAAATTTCTTTATGATTATCAATAAATTTTTATTTTTATACCTTCTTATATAGGCATACATATCTATACCTATGAAGATGGCATAAATATTTCAGGGATGAAAAGGGACTGTGAGTGAGTAGAAAAAGTTTAAGAAGCTCTCTTTATTGAAGCAGTATAGTCTATTGGAGAGATCCTTGCAAAAGAAGACAAAAAGTTTAAGTTCTAATATCAGCTCTGTCATTTCTTGTTTTTCTTAGAACTAAAATCCTGGATTCCATGAATCTCTCTTAAGTCAATTTCCTAGAACATTAAAATGAAGCTGGCATAATAACATAGGCCCCTATCTTCCTCATATAGATGACAGAGCAGATGGCCTGGAATCAGGAAAACCTAAGTTTAAATCCACTCTCAGACATTTACTGACTATTGACTTTAGTCCTATTTACCAGTTTTCTCATCTGTAAAACAGGGATAATAACAACATCTATCACTCAGAGTTGTTGTGAGGAGCAAATGAGATAGTAATTGTAAAGCTCTTAGGACAATGTCTGACACAAAATGGGTACTATATAAATATTAGTTACTATTAGAAAATAAATCACTTCGAAAACACTCTGAAAAAAAGGAAAGAAAGACTAGATATAAATGAAGGTAGCTCTCTTGTTATAATAGTGCCTCTGTAGCTTGGGAAGCTGATTCATTTTCAACTTGCTCCACTTTAGTGTGGAAGACAGAACCTAAGGGTCTAACAAATTCTTTTGTAACAAACCTTGATGTCTATAAAAATGTTCTTTAATCTCTGCTTTGGCACTTATTTTCAGAGCATCAAAAAGTAAAAATTAACACAGTGAAAGTTTTATGGGTTTGTGTTTTTTTTTTCCCCAGACTAAAAGTAAAATCTCTGAGCAACAATATACTGATCAGGCTCTCTTGAAATTTCTTCAGTTACTTCAGGGATTGATAAATTTATGTTACAGTCTCTGCCATTTAAGTTTAATTAACATGTAAATGAGTTTTTCATATCCTGAATGGCTATTTCCCACTGAGAACTGATTCACAAAGTTTTAAGTCAGTTAGAGAAATATGATTACAAATAGCAACTTTTGAGGAACACAGGTCATTCACAGACTATTTTTCAAGCTAGTTATGCTATGATTCTGAAAGTGAAGTTATTTATAAAATACCAAATGGAAGAGAATCTTTCATTAATCAAGTCATTGACGCGATTATGAGAAAGTATAAAATATGACGATCTATTGAAAAATCTGTTAATTATTCCTTCTTCTGAGACAACTAATGCAGGATAGCAATAGAAAAAATTAAATTCTTAGGATTTTTTTTATATTTTAGACAATTTAAATTTCATGCAATATAGATGAAATAATATCCTTTATTTGGATGAAGAAGTAATAGATAGATGACTAAAATTGTTTATTCTTTTCCATTTTACCAGTCACCTTGGAAACACTATGAGTACTAAGCTAAAAATGAGTTGAACCTTGTTGAAATGAATTAATCTATAGATAGCAGGATAGATTTGTTTTCAAAAAATTCATGATTCAGTTTTTACATTTTTTTTAATCTTTTCATTTTCAATACAGTAGGTAGAGCACTAGATTTGGAAACATGAATACCTGAATTGGAATACTACCTCAAAAACTTATTACCTGTGTAACCCCATGCAAATCATTTAATCTCTCTGACTCTCCCCATCTGTAAAATGGGGATGATAATAACACCAACCTCAAAAGATTATGGAGACATGTTGTGGAGATGACATGTATAAAGGTAACATCAGATAATATGCCATTTTAAGGGTTGCACACATAAATAAAACACTTTGCAGCTCTTAAGGAGGTAGCTAAGGTACAGTAAATAAAGTGTCAGAAGACAGAAGTCTCAGGAAGATGAGGCCTCAGATATGTGTGACCCTGGGCAAGTCACTTAACCTTTCTTGCCAATGGCAAACCACTCCAGGATCTTTGCAAGAAAACTCTAAATGGGGTCACAAAGAGTCAGACAACTGAAATGACTGAACAACAACAGCAATACTTCAAGTTCTCCTTAAATTCTAGCTATTATTATTAATATAATCATGTATTTTTGCATGTATTATGACATTTATTAATCATCATGGCATTTATTAATATCAGACATGAAAATTAATTCAAGTTATTGATTATTTAAATCTCATGTCTACTATGTGCCAACTTTTGTGCTAAGTGCTAGATATACAAAGAAAGGTAAAAATCAGTCTCCACTGCTTCCTGGTACTCAAAATTTAATGGAAAAGACAACTATATGCAAGTAATTGCATACAAATACAAGATAAAATTGAGATCAACAATGGAGGAAAATCCTCCATTTGAACAGGTTGAGTTTAAGATGTATATGGGACATTCAAATTGAGACGTCCAATAAGCAACTAAAGATAGGAGACTGAAGAATCAGTGATAGGTTAGATTAGGCAGCAATGTCTTTAATAATCTATAAATTCAAAGATCATCCGTCTAGTGTAAGGATGGAAAACGGGATAAGTGAATTGAAGAGAGATAAACCAAAAGCCAATGAATAACTGCAAATGTAAAGGAGGAGGAACAGGAAACCAAGAAGGGTGCCCATGTGAGCATGAGAAAAAAAAAAGATACCCAAGAACAGACAATTCCAATGTACCATGTAGTTGGCGATGTCAAGTAATATTCTGATCTATATTCAAAAGGCATTCATCCACTATTAAAATTGCAATCCACTCCAACCTAGTTATTTTTATTCATAATGAACAATTCTTGAAATATATTAAACATGCCATCATACAAAGATAATCAAGTTCCTAGTTCCCATTTCTGACCCTCTCCCTTCCCCATGAAACAAAAATATGCATCTGCTATGAAGAGGAAAAAAAAATGAAATAATGACATATCATGTTTTAAATTTTGTAACTATCACAATATCATTCCTAATCAAGAATGGAAGTAAATAATATTGAAAGAAGGCTTAATATGCTAAAGAAATACCACCATTATCAATTAAGTGTATCCCCTAACTCAAAAACAAATAGAAACTAATGCCATATGGCATACCTGCTGGATAAAAGGGACCCTGTTTGCTGGATTTGCCTGCCTCATAACAAAATCCTAAAAACTGAAGTAAAAATTATTCAAGTGAATGCCATTTGATTAGGGGAAAGGGAGAAGAAAGAAATGGATAAAGAGATCACTTTCACAGTTGAGTAATTAACATCAAGGCTAATCATTTTCAGGGCCTTTAGTGAGTAAGAACTTTAAAAACTGCTTATATCAACTTAGAGTGATTTCTGTAGAGAAGTGGTAGAAGCTCAAAATTAGTTTAAGTCATTAAATTATTCTTTCCCTGTTTGAAATTTGCTTCTGAAAAAAATGTTAATTCCTTCAGATTCCATTCTGTATTCTCTATGGGTTTATCATTCAATCATATTTTTTATCATTTAAAACACTGACAATTTAAGGTCTAACGGAAGCAGTGTTTGTATACTTTAAATGTGCACATATATATGCATGTATATACATATGTCACATAATATACCATATTTCATAACAATCACAGAAGAATAAAGGTGACAGACTTTCTGAAAATCTTCTTGAGTTTTTACAAATTGTAAAATAAATTGAAAATACACAGAATTCTTATATACCATCATTCTTCCCAGATTGATATTTATCTTTTAAAGCTTGTAAATTTCCTAATAATTGTGAATAAATTGTGAATAATAAATCTATGCTGAAGTCCAGGTTGCAGATTCAACACCTCTTTCCATCTTTAAGAAAAGAAGAATAATCTTTTGTAATTTAGACACACCTCCCTAAAGGCAAGAAACTGAACCAATCATAGCTTAAAATGCCTTCCTACCTGGTGATTGATTCTACAATTAAAAGAGGATAGTGGAATTACAGACTTTTAACACTGATATCCAAAGTCAACAATGTACATTACCACTATCAATTAAGGGTAAAGGTAACCAATATGAACTATAATAACCTCTCATCAAGGTTTGTAACTAAAATCTACATAGAAATTTTCTTTTGTTTTTGTTTCCTATTGTGCACTAACAAAAAATATCACACAAATTTCTTAGGACTTTGTTTACAAGTCTGTGCCTATGATTTTAATTATGTCAAATTCCTTCAATTAAAATGTGTGAATAAAGCAATAAGCTAGAATAAAATGGGAAACTCCTTCAGTAGAAGACAATCATCCCAACATTGTCTTGCCCTGAAACAATCTCTTTTAAAGATGTGATTTATCAAAGCAATAATATAGGGATAAACAGAAGCATCTCAACATAAATTTTGTGGTAGTACAGAAAAAAACACTGATTTTCTTGGCCTACCCTTTCTGTAAAAGGCCTCCATTTTCTATATTGCTATTCTCTATTCTGGATGCTTCTCTCATGATCCTAACCCTCTCATACTGCATCGTCCTGCCTAGTATCCTCAACCTGTCCCTTCTCTGTAACCTCCTGCATCTGTGACCCAGATTTCTACCTACCCACCCCTTTTTTATCAATCACCTTCTCTTCTCTATTGGAGCCATTGTGTGGAACAGACCGAGTCACTCATGAAAAAACAACTCAGATACAAGAATAGGAAGAGTCCTCTTTTTTGAGTCATTTATCTCTTTCTTTCTTCTGTGCAACCTAAAGATCATATCAAAGGCCTGGACCCTGACACATTTTTATAGGTACATGATAAGGCATTTGTATCCCTGAATCACAACCTGAATCTGATTCGGGATGCATTCATGCCTTCTTCCTTTAACTCCCTTCTTTGTAGTAATTTATGTACATGTTTCATCCACACAAAGGTTATAAACTCCTCTGGTTACAGGATCTGCATGCCTTGTTTGATAAATATATATTGAATTGAATTGCAAATTCCAGTTACTACAGTTATTGATGAATAATAAAAGAAAGTGTAAAGAAGGGCAGTTATGTGGCATAGTGGAGAGAAAGCCTGACCTGGAGTTACAAAGACTTGAGTTCAAATTCAGCTTCAGACACACAATAGTCGTGTGACACTGGTTAAGTCACTTAACTTTGTTTGTCTTGGTTTCCTCATCTGTGAAATGAATTAGAGAAAGAAAAGCATCGCCAATATCTTTGCTAAGAAAACTCCAAGTGGGGTCATGTAAGTTGGGCACAACTGAAAATGACTAAACAAAATTATAAAAAGTTATGACATTTTTATAAACTTTCTGAAAAATCTACAACCTCAGGCTTTAAAGAGCCATTGAGAGGAAAACAGGCCCAAAGTCATATGATATTGTGAAAAAAATACTGGATGAAGTCAGAAAACTTGGGTTCAATTACACTCAGCAATCTAGTATAGGTGAGATTTAAAGCAAGATACTTAAAACTCTCTAGGCCTAAATGACTTCATCTATAAAATTAATTTGGCCAGGAACTATAGGAACACAATTACAAAAAACACTTATCACACAAATACAGACAGATTCACACAATTGGAAAAATATTTATTTTTCATAAGATGGCCAAGCCAGTATAATAAAAATAACAATACAACCTAAATTAATCTCTTTATTCAGTGCTATAGCAAATTACAAAAAAAAATTATTTTATAGAGTTAGAAAAATAATAAAGTTTACTTAGAAGAAACAAAGGTCAAGGATATCAAGGGAATAAATGAAAAAAAAGTGAAGGCAGTCTAGCTGTATCAGAACTCAAACTGTTTGATAAAGTGATAATTATCAAAATAATCTGATACTATCTAAGAAATAGAGTAATGGATCAGTAGAATAGGTTAGACACATAGTACATTAAAGTAAATAAGCATAAAAATCGATAAAGGGCTGAATCTCTGACCAGATGCACTTGGATAACCTAGCACTTAAGGACCAATTGGACAATACTCTATTAACATATGCTTGGAGAATGGTCCTGCCCAACTATTCTGTGCTGACTCAATCTGTGGGTGTAGAAAGAGAATTGTGAGAGGAATCAGAGGGAGGATTAAGACAAGCAGGAGTCACTTTTTGGCAGATGAGAGAGAGAGAGAGAGAGAGAGAGAGAGAGAGAGAGAGAGAGAGAGAGAGAGAGAGAGAGAGAGAGAGAGAGAGAAAGTGTGGAGATTCCTATCTCTATTCCCCTGACTGCTACCTCAAAAGACCAAGAATAAAGATCAAGGACTTTTGCTGATCCTGACTCCAGCTGATTCTAAGGTACCCAGGGTGCTAACTAGATTATCACAAAAACCTAGTATATGATAAACTCAAAGAGACATGCTTTGGGGATAAAAACTCATTATTTGACCAAAAACTGCCAGGAAAAAAAAAAAAAGGGAAAACATTGAGGGCAGAAACTCCTACTATATAGCAAAACTGGTACGTGATTTATACACAAAGCAGGGCTGGGGAACATCTGGGCCATGATCATTCATTTAGTCTGGCCTTACCAAGGCAACCAAAGGGAATCGAAATTCAATAAATCTAGGAGCTTTTTTTCATAGCAACATAAATTTTATCATGAATGTGAATATGTGAATCATAACAATAATGTAAATTTTTAGGGACAAACAAAGAGCATTATGGGACATATGCAAGCACATAACAAGACAGACACATCAGCTGGCCACAGCCCATCTTCCCTATCATGGAGGCTCAGAAGGCAGTCATGCCAGGTAGCCCAGGAATGTACAGGCTATGGAAATGTTAAGGGACTCTAGTAAAGCTAGTGATGGTAAGACGAGACACAATGAGATGATTCCTTGATGCCCTTGCCTCTGATGACTGACAACAATGTTGTTGACTTCTTTGTCAATATAGACTGTAATCCACACACCCATGATCGACAATCCTCACAAAAACTGAATCTCAGATGAAGATTAAAGAAATTATAGTACACACAAAAAGACCTCAAGTCAATAAATACAAATATTGGATATGTCCCAAACCCAAGGAGCACTATTAAAAAAGAAATCAAAGCAAAATAATCATACTGGTGGTGACACATATGCTGGACAGTTATTAGAACATAAGGGGTGTGACATCCTATAAATGGCAACTACAAAGAAAAGCAAAGTTGATACAAAGTGTGGATCTTTCCAAAAGAAATGGACAAATCATTTTTTTGTTGTTGTTGAAGTCCAAGGCAAACCTGTGTGCCTAGTTTGTGGAGATGTGTTAGTAATGATGAAAAAAGGCAATCGGGAGTGTCATTTCAGCTCAAAACATGCTAAATAGATCAGGAAGCCAAATGCACCTGGACAGAATCCATGCTCTTCAGCAGAGTTTGGAATCACAAAGATCCATTTTCACAGGGCCTTGTTGTGACAGACAATGTTACTCAAACAAGTTGGTAATGAGTGAGCTAACTGCAAAGAAGCTGAAGCCTCATGGAGCGGGACACTCTTTGAAAAGATGCATATAGCTGCTGCATGGCTGTTTTACTGAAGAGTGCAAACTGCGTAGTGGCTTTACAGAGGGAGCTCCAGCCATGCTTGAGTTAACTGCATTTTGTCAAGATAGAACTGCATGGTCTCAGTCTTGATCCAAGTTATTTAATTATATGCCCTGTGTCACACAACAAAAAGTTTCACTGCAGCTCAACAATGTAATGTCAAAAGAAGAATATACTTTGTCAGAAGCAGAAGATTGAATAGCCACCAGTTTAAGAAATTACTAGATGATCTTGCCAGAGGACAGTGATCTTGATTATCACCGAGAAGTGCAGTGGCTGAGTTGGGGAACATGCTCATGAGGTTTTACAAACTATAGGATGAAATCAAGCAGTTCATGGAGATGAAGAGAAAGCAGCAAGTAGCAGTGTGATCTAGGGAACTCAATGACAGAAGGTGGTTATGTGATCTAGCTTCATGCAAGACATTACCAAATACTTGTCAGAGCTGAACACCAAACTGCAGGATCCCAGCCAGCTTCTCAGCTCCCTACTTTCAAATGGGAAATCACTTGATGTTAAATTAAAGGCTGTGAAAAGTGCAATTTGAAAGGAATAGTACATCACATTTCCCTACTCTGGAATGGCAAAAGCTTTCTATGACACTTGAATATATATGCTGGTAAATGGGTGCATCCTAATTGAGGAATTAAATGAAAGATCCAAGGATATGAAAAGTAAACAAATGGAATTTAACATCTTTGCTACACTGTTCAATTTGGAACCATCTGCTATGCTTGATAACCTAGCATGAAATCATTGCAGTGATGATGAGCTTAAAACTAGGTACAACAATCTCCTTTTGCCCGAGTTCTAGAAATGTTACATAAGCAATGATGACTTTCCCACATTGAGGATACATACATTGAAACATTCATCTGTGTTTACAACAACTTTCAAACCTTACCTTCATAAAGAGTCAACCTCATTCCAGATTGACTGAAACAAATCTGGAAAAGCAGTTGCAAGTAGTGATATTCTCAATATCAGCTAACGCAGTTCCAGCAATCACATTAAATGTAAGTTAATCAAATGTTTAACCAAATACAGCAGGTTGTTTTAAGCTAACAATTTTGTATGGCCTGAGAATGAAGTTATAAATATCCAAATGACCCTTGCCAAAAAAAATGCTTCCCCACTCCTGACATAAATGGTGATATCATAAACAAAATAGAAAAGGCACAGAATAGTTTATCTGTCAGATCTATAATGAAAGAATTTAGGACCAAGCAAGATAGAGAACTTTATGAAATGCAAAAATAGATAAATTTGATTACATAAAATTTAAAAATCTTTGCACAAACAAAGCAATGCAAGCAAAACTAGGAAGAAAGCAGAAAACTGAGGGGGGGAAATTTTTAACAAGTATCTCTAATAAAGACTTTTTTTTCCTCAAACATATATAGAAATGAATCAAATTTTAAAAAATATAAGGCATTCCCCAGTTGATAAATGGTCAAAAGACATGAATGGCCAGTTTTCATCTGAAGAAATCAAAGATAGCACATGTCAAAAATGCTCTAAATCACTATTGATTAGAGAAATGCAAATTAAAGGAATTCTAAGCCAATCAGATTGGCTAACATAACAAAGCTAGGAAAATGATAAATGTTGAAGAGGATATGGAAAAACTGTGACACTAATGCACTATTGGTAGAATTATGAACTAATTCAATCATTCTGTGGAGTATTTTGGAACTATGCCCAAAGGGCTATAAAACTTTATCCATCAATACCTAGGTCTATCTCAAAGATGTTAAAAAAAATAATAATAATAAAAAGGAAAAGAATGTATGTGTACAAAAAATATTTATAGCAGCTGTTTTTGTGGTGGTTAAGAATTGGAAAGAGAGGGGGTGTCCATCTGGGGAAATGGCTAAAGAAGCTGTGTTATATGATTATAGTAGAATACTATTTCATTATAAGAAATAAGGATAACTTATACAACGAACTTATACAAAATGAAGTAAGCAGAATGAAGAGAAGGCTGTACACAGTAACATCAACATTGTACAATGAATTATGAATGATTTAACTATTCTCCGCAATAGAATTATCCAAGACAATCCCAAAGGACTCATGATAAAACATGCTAATCACCTCCAGAGAAAGAACTGATATTGTCTGAATATAGACTGAACCATACTTTTTCCTTCCTTCTTTTATCTCCCTCTCTCTTTCTCTTTCTTTCTTTTTCAATCCAATGGAATGAGCCCTGAACTTGAAATCAGAGAACCTAGTTCAGGCTCTGCATTTTGCAGCCAGAATTTCGACCAAGGGACCTAAACTCTCAGTCCTATTTTCCTCATCTGAAAAATAATGTAATAATAATTGCACCATCTACCTCACAAGGTTGTTAGTGGCAAGGAAAGTAATTTGTAAACTGTGAAGCATTATATGTGATTTATCCAGAGCCACTGTTGAAAATGGCATCTATATCCTACCAACATAGAGCACTCATTCCCTTGACTGCCTTAATCAGTCTTGCAATAATTACCTCCCAGAATCTATTAGCCCACTTTCTTAAAAAAAAAAAAAAAAAAAAAAAAAAAAACCACATTCAAATTAATATTTCTCACCCAACTGCCAAGTAAAGAAAGGGATCATCATTCACTTTCCTCTCACCTTCCAGTAAGATTAATAGCAGTTCTCTACACATAAGGCGAATCACTATTTTTTCCCAAAAATGCTGTATTACACACTATTTCTCCTTACAATATTCTCAGTATCATATTTTATACATAAAGAAAGTTAAGCTTAGTGGAGTTAAGTGACTTTTTAGAACTACTTAGTAGCAGAGCCATGTCTACAGCCCAGATCCCATGATATGGGATTCTAAACTCATAGGGAATGTGGTAGAGAGGAAAGCACATTGATAGGTATAAAAAGACTTGAGTTCTAAGTTTCCACTAAAGCATTTATGATCAAGAACAAAATATTTGATCCCTCCCATTTTTAAGGACCTGCCCTACATATTTTGTAAGGTATTCACAAAGCTCAGATGAGAAATTGTGTGAAAATACCTAATAAATTGTAAAATACTATATAAATACTTTATTGTCTATTCAATTTTCTTCTGTAGACTGTGCAATATTTTGGAATTACTATTTGTAGTATTTGATATCACTGTTTTTAAACATGTTAAATATAATCCTTAATTTCAAAAGAAAATTGAAGCTTTTATGTTCATTTTATAACTTTGATTTTTAATAATATCAATAAAAAGGAAGTTTAACAATAGAATAGGCAGAAAATTAAATTTTATATATTCCGATATTTTAATTTTGGGAAACTTCAAATTTTAATATGACACCACAATCCCCTTACCATAAAGAAAACTAACATCATAAGTAAACCAAAATAAATACTAAAATAAAGGATCTTGGGGGTGTGTGTGTGGGGGCAAGCACTTAAACTCCAGGTGATTTTAAAGTCTTTAAAGTTAGTTAAAACTTAAAGACCTTAACTTACTTCCAAATGCAGCTCAGGTGCCATATTCCAAGGGAAGCCTTTCTTAACCACTCCTCCCTCCAACCCCGCCCCCCACCTCCGAAGTTGTCAGGGCCCTATCCCTTCAAAATGTCTGGTTTTTATTTATCAAGGTATATGTAATCCTTTGAGATTTTAAGCTATAATAATAATAATAATAATAATAATAATAATAATAATAATAATAATAATAATAATAATAATAATTAAGCCTAGTGTTTTAATGTTAACATAGTTACACAGATCATCTCATTTTCCAGCAGAGCACAGCTAATAAGTGTCTAAACTGGGATTTGAATGCCAATCCTCTAATTCCAACTCTATGCTTCTAATGCCTAATATGGACAGGCATTTGTCTTTGCATTCCTAGCACCAGGCATAAAGCTTTGCATACAGTAGGCACTAGATAAATGCTTTCTGAATCCAAATACCACTTCGAGGTAAATAATAAAAGCATTAGCAAAATAGCTATTAAATGCTAGAACAGCCATTTGAATCCACTTCTCTTCTGACTTAAAAGTCCAGCAGTCTTTCCAGGGAAAAGCCTAGGATGAAGTAGGTGACTAGAAAGATGACAGCATCCTTACTAGAAGTCTGGAAGAGGGGAAAGGACTTAAGGGAGAAGGAGAGAGCTCTGGAGACTCAAGTACAGGAAAATAAGTAACTGTAGTTCGAAACAGCCTTCATTAGTGACCATTTCATTTTCCAGAACAAGAATATGTTCGAAGGAGAGGAAATAGTAATTCAAAGACTTGAGATTTTGTTCTCTAAAATACAGAACAATTAAATTCAATTCCAGAACTTTTTGTAGTTGTTCAGACCAAAGACATTACTGGGCTGATGATTTGAATATGAATTGGATTTAAAGTGAGGCCCTCAGCAGCCTCATTCTTTCTTCCAGTCATCAAAGTTCAGTGGGAAGACAAATATTCTCTCACCAGAGGTCTTCCCTGAAACCTTACTTGACTAGAGTCAGAAGTCCTGAGTCTTTAACTGTCTGGGCAAACTCGGTGAGTTACTTAAGGAACTTCTTAATTCTAAATGTCTTTTTTTTTTTTTTTTTTTTTTAAATAAAGGGACTAGACTAGGTAATTTGTAAAGTCCCTGACAAGACTATACCTACAATCCTGTAATCCAGGAGACAAGAATATGGCTACCTCCAGACAAGACATAAGGGAAACATAAGGCCTAAAACTAGAAATAGGAGATGACTTATCTTACTTTAAGATACTTATAATATCTTATTATACTTTTATCTTATACTTACAGCATCAACGCTAGGGGGAGGGAAAGGAGTGAAGATAGAAGAGAAGGAAGGAGACAAAAAGATAAAAAGAAGGGATTTCTATAGGTCCTGTAGTCAAGATTAAGTTTTCTCTTGGAATGGCCAAACCAGGCAAAACACCCAAGCCCTAAAATCCCACAAAAAAAGTAGAAGCAAAGACCCAGATAAAGCCTAACTGATACATTAAAAAAAAAAAAGACCCAGTAGGGGATAGTAAGAGGAAAAGGTAGCTAAAAAGATAAGCTCTAATGCATCAAAGTTGATGAAAATTTGTATAACACATAAACTCTTAGTACCTTTGATTTTTTATACACAGTTCAAAAATCAAATTTACAGATCAAATAATGCATTTTTGAAAGTCACCACTAGAGGGGGGTACTGCAAAGACTATGAAACTTAAAAGTAACTATTCAAGGGTAAATATAAGCACCTTGATAGATAAGGATAATGTTTAAATAGTAAAGGAATTTTTTTTTCCTGAAAATGAATCATTTTCAAAATGGCAATAGACTACTAAAGTTAATGGATACTTTAAAGTGCATTTTCTGCTTGAAATCTGAAGAATTTATAAGCTTTTATTTTCATAAAATAGGATGCTATTAAGTAGAAAGAAATCTGGAATCGTATGTAGACACAAAAATCATTAGTATCTCCTAAATATTTTTCCAAAACTAATGCCCTGCATAGTTGACTTGTTATTCTGAAATTGAATTACATTTCATTTAACAGGCACTGAAATCTGCCTTTGTTTTGTTTGTATCACTTCTTTTATTAATACTTATACTAGTTAGGCTTTTTACAATTTATTATATTTTGTGCTCCTACTATAATATTAAAACTCCAAAATGTAGGAAACTTGTTGATTCATATTTAAATTTTGCCTATTACCCAAAATTTAGCACAGTATTCTACAAACTGTTTAATATCACCCTATAATTGTCCCAATCAACTTCATTGTCCAATATCATTAATAAATCATAACTAAAGCTTCTGGAATGTTTCCCCAAACACTACTAATTGTTCTGAATGATGGCTATTCCTCTTACCTGTACACTACCCTCCTCCCTTTTGCCTTTCATTCATTGGAATGGCTATATGATGATTTGTAAATATATACATATCTCTAACCATAATAAAACACTGAAGGAAAAAGAAAAGGAAGAGAAGTAAGAAAATAAAGAAATAAAGAAAAACCAAGAGAATACCTGTTTGTATTTTTGAAACATAAGAAAATTTTATGATTCAAGTCAAAGTATCTCTACACAGAACACAACTACTATGAATTATTTTTGGAGGAATGAATATTCATCGGTTAAAACTACCTGAAGAAATACACAAGATTATTTGTATAAATTTCAGATAAGAGTAAATTGCAGCCTTGGAATAATAAATTTTAAAGCTTGAAAACTTGGGGTAAAAGGATTTGGAAATGAGTAGATAACTTTCAAGTGGGAGCTGTAGAATGACAGGAGTAATCAAGAAACTAAAAACACTGCAGAGGATGAGAAAGCAGTAGGAGTATTATTGAAAGAAAATTTAATTCTTTTAGCGAAAAATTCAAGCATGCATTCTTTCCTAGAAAAATGAAGATATTAAGAAAAATAATTTATAATTGCTTAATTACTTTTCTTTAAAAATGTCTTCCACAAAAAAAATGCAGCACTATTACATGTTTAAGAGTACTTTTTAAACCTTAAGATAAATAAATGAAGAGGCTTAGGGAAAATATCTTAAATATTAAAAATCTTATCTAAATCATACTCATATCTTAAGAGAAACAGAGAATCTAGATTTTTAAAAACTCAAATTCTAAAATTCTCCATAAATTAAAAAAAAGTTCTAAGCCACTAAAACAGCAAAATCCAAGCCACTTTAGCAGTTGGCTGAACTAAATAAAAATTCTTAAATTTACTACTGCCTCAAAACATTACCAGTATCTGATAATTTTTTTAAAGTATCAAAGTCATTTATTAAAGTATGCAAGTTAATTAAATATAATACCATCTCATGTAAGCCACCAATTTAAAAATTATATGGAATTGTCAATTCAGATCCAAAGATAATTCTGATTTTAAGGTTGGTGGCAATTTCCAAATAAAGTTTTTCTTTAATCTATTTAAGAAGTTGGAATTCTTTCAAATGTAAAAATAGGGGAAATTCTCACTCTTTTCACTTCTCAATTTAACAATTTTTACTTCTCACTGGTTCAAAGAATATTTCTCTTCTAGTTTTTTTTTTTTTTTTTTTTAATCTCTTCTACTACACTCTTGGTTTTCCTGTCTGACTACTTCTATCTCTTTTACTGGCTCATTATCCAGGTTTACCTTCATTTCCTCTATTCCTGTCTGCTTGTGTCTATCCCTGTATCTCTTTCTTCTCAGTTCACATAGATTTTATCATCATCTAGTGACAACTGTGTGTGTGTGTGCATGTGTTACATATATATATATGTGTGTGTGTGTGTGTATAAATATATATATATATATATGTATATGTATATAATTTCTACTCTACTGAGCTACAGTTATCATAATCTTCCTATTGGATATGTTAAAAATGGATGTCCTTTAGGCATCTCAAAACACTCACTCAATATGACTGAAAGAGAATTTAATCTCTTCCCCAAGACCTATTTCTAAAATTCTACCATGCTTCTAGTCACCCAAGCTCGAAATCTCAATCAATATCAATATTCAACTGTTCACCTTTATTCGACCCACCTTTCTAATCAGTTGCAATTTTGTTATTAGTAAGAGTAACAATAATAATAATAATAATAAAGTACCTGCTATATACCATGCTAAGTACTTTACGTATAGTATCTCATTTGAGCCTCATAACAATCCTGTGAGGTAGGTGCAATAACACTGATTCACTTTACAAATGAGTAAAATAAAGCAAAGAGATTTGCCCAAGGTCCCACAACTAGAGAGTGTCTGAAGCCATAATTAAACTCTAGTCTTCTTGATTCCAGGCCTAGCATTTTGTCCATTGTATCACCTAATTCTCTCTCACACAACTAACTCCTTTCAATTCATATAGCTACCTCCCTGGTTCAAATCCTCCACTTCTTACCCAGTTTCCTGCAATAGCCTTCTAATTTGACCACCTTCACTAAAGTTTTTCTTGACTCTAACCTATATATAGTCACCAAAGTGAATTTCCAAAAATACATATCTGATCTGATCATGTCACATTACCCTACTTTCTCCAATAGTTGCATATTACCTCAGAGCAAAGATAAACTCATTTGCTTGGTGTTTAAAGCCCTTCACAAACTGGCTTCAATCTTTCTTTCCAGATTTATTATACATTGCTCCCTTTCACTCATAGCATAGGCTTTCAAAATGGCCTTATCATTCTTCAAACATGGCAGATCATCTTTCACCTTCATTAATTTGCATCGACTGTTCCCCATGCCTGGAATACATTCCCTTCTACTTCTATTTCCTGAAATCATTCATTTTCTTCACATTTTAGTTCAAACATCACCAGTTCTATGTAAAGCCTTTGCTGATATTTCCAGCTACTGGTGCCTTCCTCCTGTAATTATCTTGCACCTCTCTGCATATACTTATATGTGAACATGTTGTATCCCATCCCTACTAAAATCTTAGTCTTTCTCACCAAAAATTGATACTCCTTAATTTCCTACAATCTGGCATCTATTGCCATCACTACTAAAATTGTTTTAATTTTCCCCAAGTATAAAGTATGCTGAATTTGTCATCAGGCAGTGTGAAGATACAATCTCTGCTACTTTCTCTGAGGGTTCTAGAAGCATGGTAGAATTTTAGAGGTAGGTATTAGGGAAGAGTAAATTCTCAACTTCAGTTGCTTCATCTGTAAAACAAGGGGACTGGACTAATTCATCTCTAAAGTTTCTTTATAACTCTTAATATATGATCCTATGACACAATGTGCTTAACTTTCTTCTGCTTTGGTTTCTGCCTAGATCTACTTCTTTTCAATTTTCTTCATTGGCTTTTCTTTCTCCTCCCACCCTGTGAAGATAGGCATCCCTTGGCTTTTAACAAAGCACTCTTTTTTAAAAAGAAAAATTATATCTTTATTTTTTACAGTCGTATATATTCTTCTGCAGCAAGACTATTGTAACAAAAAGATTTTTAATAGGAGGAGGGAGTAATCAATGTATCAACTGCATCTGTTAAGTTTCTTGTAAGTAAGATTCATTCTGTAAGTAAGATTCAAACCCCTAGCCACTGACTCTACTCTGCCCCCTCACCCATCTCTGCAAAGAACAGAGGAAGGTACTTTTTCTTGTCTCTTCTGCAAGCAGAGCTTGCTCATTATAATTACAATATTCAATTTCTTTGTTCTTTCCATTTACATTACCAGTCACTTTACTCTTCATTAATGTATAAATGCTTTCCCATGATTCTCTGACTTCCTTATTTTCATTTTATATGACATAATGATATTCTCATATCAGTTTGATTACCTTCATTCCCAATTGCTGCACATCTACTTTGTTTCTAATTCTTTTCTACCAAAAAGATAAAGTGTTGCTATGAATATTTTGGCGTACATAGGACCTTTTTGTCATCTTTGACCTCAAATGAGTATTTTCCACTGGATATCATTATGCCTAGCAATGGCATTCCTGGATCAAAAGTGTACAAACAATTTAATCATTTATTCATAATTTTATGATAATTCCCAAGTTACTTTCCAGAAGGGCTGCACCCATTCATAATTTTACCAATAATGTCTTTGCAAAGCTCCCACAGTTGACCATTTCCATCTTTCATTGACTCTTTGACAATATATGAAGTCAAACTTCAGAGTCATTATATTTTGAATTTCTATTATTCAAGATTCTGTCATCTTTCATAAGGCTATTAGTTTACATCTATATTCTCTTCTATCCCTTTTTCCTGTGATAATCTTAATCCAAATAAACATAATAAACATTTATAAAGTAGAGTCTACTATATTGGGGGGAAAATATGCTAGAGGTCTAAGGATAGATAGAAATAATAATTCTTGTCCTCAGAGGTAGCTAGGCAGCACCACAGTGCAGAGCACTAGGCCTAGAATCAGCAAGTCCCAATATGTCCTCAAACACTTCCTGGCTGTGTGACCCTGGGCAAGTCATAACACCTCTTTGTCTCAATTTCTTCAACTATAAGATGGGTATAATAATGGCACTCAACACCCAGGTTAGTTGTGAGAATCTAAAGAGACAGTATTTATAAAGCACTTAGTACAGTGTCTGGCACATAGTTAAATATTATACAAATGCTTATTCCCTTCTTCCCCATCCCATAAATAGATTCTAGGCTCCAAAATGCTATGCAATGAATTGTACAGTCATAGAAACCCACAAAGACCATTTGCCACGACATTGAGAAAGTGTTATCTGTGTTGAATAAAGGACCCATGCACATAAAGAAATCATAGACAACTATATGTAAACCTGTACTAATGATTGCAAATGACATCTCTAATTTTAACTTCACATTTTCAGGTCAAATTCATTCTGAATCTAATGATATAAGTAATTTACCTAAGTAAAGCTATTATTATTTACTACATGCTTTATAATTAGGAACAATTGAGATTAAATAGCTCACCTTGTTAAGATGTTCCACAGCAATTGTCATCTCTTCCTTTACATAAAGAAGTATTTTAGGGTATCGTTTTAATTCATCATTTTTCATTTACATTGGAGACTTTTATTATTAAATTCACTTCAATGTCTTTATAACTTGGACAGAATAACGTAATCTTTAAAAAGTTGGTAACAACACACATTATATAGCAACCTTGCTAAGAGTCTCCAAATTGCACATAACTATTATCATATTTGCACTTGTGTCACATCTGCTTTTTTAAATGAGTTTTATGGATGATTTTTTCATCAGTAATGTTTTAATCAACACCTGTGCTTTTTTGTTTCTTAACAAATTCTGATTTTAATTACCCACAATAATCAGTAATAGAAAAAAATAACTTTAAAAATTAAACAGATGAATGTACAATAATTTTATACAACAATTAGAGGAAACTGTGCATCCTATTTTATTGGGCATATTCTATTTGATCATGTGATCTATCCCAATTAATATGTGATGATTCTCCATATCAGCATAATGTACATAAAGTATGTAACATATAGAAATAAAGCCAATAGGTTTTCAATGTTTACTTGTCCATCACTACATCTCCCCCCCCCCAAAAAAAAGAACTCTTTGGACAGCTTTACAAAATCACAGGGTTGTTAGAACACAATGAAAAATACTAGACAAAATGATGAACACCATACAACTGAGGGCTCAAAAATGATGCAAGTTTATTTAAGAAAGAAACATGAAATCATAAATAATAATATAGCACATATGCATACGTAAGGATACCAGAATATGTTTCTACTACTGCCACCATTGTTTGGAGTACTTAATTTTGACTCTAAATAAGAATACCCATATAATTTTAACCTCAGCTAAAGAGTATTGCAGAACATTGTTGATCCAGACATAATCCAAATAAAATCATATTTATAAGGCTAAAATTTATGTTTGTCAAAGTTTTTTTTTAACCTTTTATATATACACCCACTATATATGTGTGTGTATGTGTGTGTGTGTGTGTGTGTGTGTATGTATTTCTACTAGTTCATCCTATAATGCTAAAATCATGTATGTAATCTTTTTGCACCCCCGTTTCCAATACAGTAAAGGCGGAAAATTATAACATATTACTGGCAACTTTTAAAATTTCCAACAATAATGCATAAGCAAATGATATGTAAAGTCTATGTCTTTATACATTTCCCTAAAATTTTTTAGTTATTGAAGGTTACCTTAAAAATAGTTACCTAATACTTTAAGAGTTTTCTCACACCAACCTATCTTATACTCACACAGGCTTTGTTTTCAAAACCTATTATCTTTTTTAATCCCCATAACTGTATGAAACAAACAGGATATACGATTCTTAATTTTAAAAAAGCATTTTTTAAAAGTACAAATATTAAATAAGAATCAATGTTTTATAATGTATTTATTGTCTTTGCCATATAGCTAGTTACTATAAGTATACTATATCTATAGTATTAAATATACTGAAAGTAATATGCATTTTGAATTAACTATGATCTAGGAAATTAAACCTATTTTGGCGATTCAAAAAAGAATGAACACCTAATTGTGTGGTAGGTAGATAAAGCAGGAAAAATCTTGATTTTTAAACTTGATTAAAAAACCCAAATAAGTAACAGGATTATTAATCCTGAAAAGAAATAGTGATTTAGGGTAATACAACTATTTTATGGATAACCTATACTTTTAAAAGGAATAGAGGGGAGCTATAATGGCCTGATTCCCCTAGAAATTCTAATGGTCTCTTATGTAATTTATCTGACGTATATTGCAGAAATTATCCAACCCTAATAGAAAGAATTAATCTCTATCATATATACAAAAGTATTTTCTCAAGTATATTCTGAGTTACCAAAAGGTAATTTATTAAGTATTTATTATGTATTCTGTGAAACTATACAAAGGTAGTTTTAAAAAGCACTGCTATGATTAACACAGCTCTAGTAATATGTGGTTATTTTCTGACAAAGGAATTTCCTTACCTAACAACTCTTTCATTGTAAATTTAATCCCTACATTATAATTTACATTAATGTAGCACTGGGGCAGAATGAAATGATCTGTTTACACTGAAAATATAAACAGCTATCTGCTAACAAAATGATTTTCTTTTTCCAAAAGTGATGGAGATACTACAATAAATAATCTAGTTGATGAAAGAAATGCCAAATTTCTTCATAACATTTACAATGATATATAAATATGTGTACATATCAATAGTACTTTTACTTTTTAAAACAAGTCCAGCCCTAATATTTTACAGATGAAGAAACTGAGGCTCAGAGAAATTATATAACATACTTCAAGGTCATGCAGTCAATTAATGGCAGAGCCAGGATTAGACCCTATCTCTTGATTTTACTGATTTTTCTATCAGATTCTAATAAGCCTTCAATTCTTCTCATTTGTTACCCTAAGGTAACCTAAGGTACCTAAGATTACTCCATTTACTGTGCTACTTATCTTCTTAACCTTTAGGTACTGTTGGAGTAAGAGTCAGGAGGAAAGAATTTATTTCAGAAGAAAATTTTAAAATTTAAAAAATAAGCTCAAGTTCATTAATTTTGCTCAATGTTGGAAGCAAAATATTTCATTTTGTATAAGCACTTAGGCCTATTTAAGTCAATTAACATTAACATAAATTATTAACTGTACTAATTAACAATTTAAAATTTCAGAATAAAATAGTCATAGGCAAACACAACATAATTTTTTTTAAATGAAGTAAAAGAAGCCTCAAAGTGTACTTTGCATTAATAAGGACACACTCAGAACTTAACACAATGCGTACTGTTGGGAAGTTAGATAACTCTCTGCAAAAATTTTGATAGTAAAAGTAAATTCTTGCCTACAGTTACTAATTTTTAATCTTGACTCAAAATTCTTTAATTTTGAAAGTTTAATTAAAACAACTGAAAACAGTGGAAAGTATGTGTTCAGAATTCATTTTTTCCCCCAGAGAACTTAGATGACCAGTTACTTGCCCTCAAATTAAAAAATATTCAAGTGACTTTCTGTTCTTCCTATAAATAAAGAATAGCATGGTACTACCATTCTTTGATACTTGCCAAAAACTATCATGGCAATTTTATTTATCTGCTTTCAATCGCTCAAAGAAGAAATTTAGAACTCATAAAATAAACTGGCTTTGTATTCTGCCATCAGGACCCAAACAGGAAGTAGTTATATCAGCTTAAAAATAGGAGCAACTTAAAACAGCCATAATATTCCATATTTACACATAAAAGCTCTTGGTTTGATATATATATATGTGTATATATATATATATATATATATGCATATATATATAAATTATACAAGATTAGTAAAAATAAAGATTATCATAAAAAGAAAAATTAAGACATGGTTATTATAATTATTAAACTCTTTTTTCTTTGAAAAGAGGGGATCCCTCCATTTCCTAAAACTTCATGCTCATCACAAAATTGAAAACTGACCACAAAAGCAGGAGCATTTTTATATCATGAAGAATATTTATTAAAACATGGAAAAGAAACAGTCTAGGTGCTTAGCTTAAAACAGATGAAGAGGTCATTTTATACTATTCCCCATAAATAAGTAGATTGTATTTTCTAGGTTTTGGCAAGTATTATATATTTTTATTCACCCATGGAGGTGAAGAGAGGCAAAAGAACCATCATTCACTAAGGATAAAAGTGATACTGAATATTAATGTGAAGAGAGTTTATGACATGTATGCGGCACAGACAAAAATACGTTGGGCTAAAGATAATCACATTAGAGAAGAATCACCATTTTCCTATCATTTTCAAAAAAATGCTATCTCAGATTGGTCATCAATTCTCATCTTCTCAGCTCTCTGCCCTGAGTTCTCTAATCATCTCAATTTTTTTAAATCCGTTTCCTTCACCCTCTGGTCCTTGCCTTCTCCTCCAACATTATTTATCCTGTACATCTTTTCCTGCTTCAGAATAGACATTTCCCAAAAGGAGTCTTCATTGGACCTTTCTTGATGCAAAATGGACTGGAACTGGAATTCAAGAGTGGATGAAGGGCTCTTTTCCTATTACCCAAGAAGCTAGAAAGACAAAGAAAAAACAATAATACAAATTCTTTTCTAAAAGTTAGCACTTACTTTTAAAACCTGCCTATAAATATCTGTTATTTATTTCATCTAATTTACTCTAGTCCCATTAAATTAAACATCTCTTCTAAATTACTAATCTAAGTCTTTTATTCATTGTCCAAGTCAACATACTTTTAAGTCACACAAATGCATAAAACAATTATAAATTACCATGGCAATATTTCAGGCAGAATCACCAGAAACACTGCTTCAAATAATGCATTGTAGAGCTTACTTTTTACACTCTAAAAACTCCCTTCTAGAATCATTAATTCTATCCCTAGTTTGATAGCTGGTTTGAGTAAGAAAACCACAGATAAGAAGTTTGTGAAAAACCTAAATGCTAATCTCTCAAGCAGCAGCAACACAATAGTATAGAAAACAGCCACTTGAATTTTCTACAAAGCAATATACTGAGCTTTGAGTTTGTATGTCTATGAACCTTTCTAGGAAAAAACAGACTAAGTGAATAATCAGACATTTTAATTACTTAGTTAATTAAACTTCACAGTAACAATAATAAAACCAGAGTAATAAATAGGTTAAATGTCCATCCAGTATTCTAAAGAAGTAGTCACCAAGAATCCTGGTGCAAATAAGATTTTATAAAGTTTGCACTTAAAAATACTTAATATTCAATGGGGTAAGGCCCAAAAGTTTAAATAGTTTTTTTTTTCTTTCAGATCACAGAATAAGCAACAATTAGTACTCAGTGTTATGTTGGCATACTATGTACCTGGAATATTCCTAATAGGTTTGTTACCAAGTAGTGAGATTGTGACTTATGAACTCTGATACAAATTTTACTCTTTAAATTTGGTTACAAAAGTATTGCAATAACAAAAATGAATACCTCATCATCTTCCCTAATATTTTCCCCTTACTCTTAGGAGAAAACATATACATATACCACCTGATAAACTAAATTATTCTGTTGAATAAAAACATAGAGGCCAAGTAACTTAGATGAAAATATACCTGTAGGATTTTCTTCCCACAACTGTGTCCCACGACAAGGATCCTCAGGGCTGTCCTCTCCCATGTCACATTCCATAATTTCTTCAACCATTAGTGATGTATCCTGAATGATGGTGGAGGGTTCAGAAGTTTATAGTAGATGTGGAGTATAGGGGCCAATTCTCATATCCATCTCCTCATTTTAAAAAATAGTAGGATGCTATGTGTTCCAGAATACTGCTTTTCCTCCCCTGTTTAGTTATACTGATTCTCCAGAGCTTTAATATTCCCTTCCATTAACTGAACCCCACCCTCAACTTAAAAACCCACTATGCTAATTGTACCTTATAAGCATCATCCATACATATAATCTTTCATTTACAAAAAAAATACTGCCATATAAATGAAATGAGTCAATATTCTATGTTAAGAGAATAAAGATATTAAAGTTTTTTTAAATGATTAGATATGAAAAAAATTACATTCTCAAGAAAACCATGACATATAAGGGTAATCCCTTTAAACTGAACCATCATGGGTACTCTAATATCCTGTGCTATCTTATGCTACCCCTTTCTGCCATGATTTTTCAAAATTATTGATTAGGAAAACATTTACCCTGACTTCAGGAAGATAGTATCACCAAAACAAAGGGTTCCAGGGTCTGTGATAGCATAGGGACAACTGAAGAAATTATAGGAAATGAGGCAAAGTCTTCAAAGGATCATCAACCTTCTGTTTTTTTTTTAAATTATATATCATTATTAAATAATAATTCACATTTACATAGGCATTGTGGTCATAAAGCATTTTATGTATATTAGCCCTATAGAAAAGTACAAACATCAATTAATATTACTATGTTAGAGATAAAGCTTGAGAGGCTCAGAGAGATTGTGACTCAAAGGACACAAAAATAACTATCAGCAGCTTCTGTCTTTTGGAATAATTTTTTGCTTTTTAATATTTGGCTTCTTTCCTTTTTCCTTTAAAAATCTGTACCCATCATTAGCATCCATTTCCACCTGGTACAATATAATTAGGATAAGGAGGGTTCAAATGCTACCTCAGATATTTACTAGCTGAGGGGCTCTGAGCTAATCACTTCCTGTTCTACCTGTGATCCCACACTTGAAATTATAAGGACCAAAAAAAAAAAAAAAAAATCCAAGTAAGCTTAAAATTAAATCAAAGCAATATGGTTTTACTGCAGTTTTTAAAGAAACTTATAAGGAATTCAGTAACAAGGAAGATGAAACATTTAACAACAACAAATTTTAGAAATAGGTCTTAGACTCCTGGTCCACTTTCAATGCTATCAGATCTTAATATTTCCTCCTCTTTGGGTACCCTCTACCTTGATTATTTAAACATCCAATTCTCTAAATTCCTCTATAGTATAATCGGGTAACTGAGTTTCCTGTATTTAGGGAACATGTTACACCTCTTTTCTCTGCTGCAGCTGACCACTGCATCAGGATCTAAATAATTAATTTTGCCATCCTACAATATACATCCTGAGAGACTTTTCCTTTCTAAAATCATTCTGGAACAAAATAGAATTCTACCATGATTTTTATATGGTTGTTCTGAGGACACAATTCATATCAACCTCACATTTCCAATCAATCAGCTTTTTTCTGTCACATTAAATAATGAGTGTAACATGCAATTCTGATCTCAGCATATAGCTTAAGGGGTATGATCAATAAACTGTTAACTGTGCAAATCAACTTGTTTAGTAAGCAAATTTAAAAAAAAAAAGCACTTGCTATAAATGAGCTTTCAAATCAGATATAGTCTCTAAGAGATAAATTATAGGTACACTTTGCATTATTCTCTAGAGGTTCTTAATTTAGGGTCAGGGGTCTTGTGAAGTTGAAACATTTAATATTTTGATAGTTGTACTTCAAAATAATTGGTAATCCTTTTGAATCCTACACATTTTGCTTTAAGCATTTAAAAATATTCTAAGGGCCATGAAAAGATTTTATTAGTAAAAGAGGCTCAGATAGACAGAAAGACACATATGTCAAACACATATGTCAAGAACTCTGGCTTGTCAAATTAAATGGATTCTTTAAGAGTTATGTGTAAGTGAAATCTTATGTACAGAATCATATTTTTTAAGATATCTGTAAAGGTAAAAATTGCCCCCATTCTGTATCCTCTTAATAAATCCAAATTATACACTGGCTTTACTTAAACCTGGGAAATCACCTGTATAAAAATTTTAAAGACATTGTACTCTAAAATCTTGAAACAAAAAGAGTCTTAGAGATGACCAGACTTTCTAAACTTTAAAAAATGAGATTCTGGTTATATATCAACTATTAACTTAGAACATTGTCAAATTTATAAAACATTTCCTCACAAAAATCCTATGATGAGAAAAGTATTACAAATGTTGATATCACCATTTTATATAGCAAAAATAAGAGGCTCAAAAAAACTAGGTAATGTACTCAATGCCCACAGCTAGAGGCTAAGGCATTATTACTAAGGGTCATCAACTAAACCAACAAAGATTTATTTCAGCTCTACTGCTTGGTATTTTTTTGATAATTATTTTGCTTCACAATAATTTTTAAAGAGAGAAAATGAAAAGATGCGGTGGATAGGCACAGAGTCAAGAAAACCGGAATTCAAAATCTAGCCTCACACTTACTAGCTATGTGACCCTAGGTAAGTCACTTAACTGCTGTTTGCCTCAATTTCCTTAATTGTAAAATGATCTGGAGAAGGAAATGTCAAGCCACTCACTCCAGTATCTGCCAAAAAAACTCCAAATAGGTCACGAAGAGTTTGACATGACTGAAATGACTGAACAAAAGCTTTCAAAAAATTTATCAATATTGACCAAATATGACATATTACTACTAATTATAAAACGTTCCCGAAAAAAGAAAGTTTTTAATTAGACATATCTCTATAATTTGTAATTCACATTAGTGAGTAGACTATCAATAGCAACTGTTTTAGCTGACTTCATTATAAACTACTAAAACATTTAGCTAATGTTCATTACAAACTTAAATTGGATGGGTTCTATGATCTTTCCAGGTTGTTTTCTTAATTCTAATTGATATACAAACTAAAAAAAAATGTGACTGCCCTGAGGCCTATGATTCATATAACCATTGATATCAATTTATATTCATTACTCATCTTCATATGAGAAAAAATGCTTATTTTCAGGTCAGAAAAGTGAACAGTGAACTGTGGAACATGTGTATTTCCAATCTCAGTATCCCATAAAAATTTGCACAATTTTTCAGAAATCCAAGACTATAAATAATTAATTTAAGGCAGCAAAAAAGTCAGTCTTATATTTTTAAAAGCACAAGATACCTCAACGTAAATCAATTTTAATTAATAATATACAATCCGACAATGCTTTCCATAGAAAATTTAAATTTTTTCCAATTTCTGTTTAAGCATTTATTATTTCCTTTAATTAAAACTTAATTATTTAACTGTAATGTACTTTCTCTCTAAACTTCCTTTACTCCAAGTACTGTTTTTCACAGATTATGAGGTATATAAATTTGCCTTCTAAAATGAACTCAGCTATGAACTACAAATATCAAAAAAGAATATATAAATCCTCAATGAAACAATCAGATTGATAATAAAGCTACACTACTATTGGGATGACATTTTAAAGGTTTTTTTTTTTTTTTAAATAATTGTGTAAAATTGGGTTTTTAGTGGCATTAATTGTACAAGACGGGGACGAGGGGGCTTTTTCATAACTCTTATAGATTAGAATTTCTAATTACTAATTAGAGTCCCTCCTGTCCTGTTTCTGATTTCCAAACATTAAACCCATGTCTCTGTTGCTTCTCTTCCTAAAACTTCCTCTTAGATCTGGGGGTCTCCCTGGTTTCTGACACCCAACTAGGCATGATGCTTTCTCTTTCTCCCAATAATGACTTCCTCTTGGGGTCTTCACTTTGTAGAATCCAATCTAATTTTCATTTCCTTCTCAGACTTGTTCTTTATTTCCATACTGAAAAACTAAACCCTTAATCCTTTTCAGCTCCCTTGTCCTTCCCCATTAGAATGTAAATCATACATTTACAGAATATATTTAAATTAGTCATTTAATAGCTCTAGGACTCAGTTGTCTTAGCTTTAAAATAATTAGATTGAGCTAGATGATCTCTGTATACCTTCCAGTTCTAATTCTATGATTCTATCATTTTCCTAATGATGTGATTTTCCCAGTGGTCATTTCTTTTCACTACTGTTTTGGAACACCTCTAACTATGAGCCAAGGGGGATCCTGAAAGATCAATTCCACTTGACTGTTAGCATTCTGACATTTTCTATTTTTATGGGTAATTTTCTTAGGCAAAAATATTAAAGTCAATTTAAGTCAGTCATATAACTCAATTAAAGTCAATAGCTAGCTGCACAATTACCACCACAGGATAGGTAGGGCCATGATATTAACCAATCATTTTCTAAGCCAGCACTACTCTAGGCCAACCAACATAGTGCTACTGTCTGTGAAAAGCAGTGGAGAGAATATAGTAAGTCTAAGGTTTAAAGAATGTGATGAAAGAGCACCAATCTTCTATTTCCAAAGATTTCTCTGAAATTCAGAGAGAAATAGCATGCTAATTTTTTATCCCATATTCTCTTCCCCAAATGTTGCCAATACCATTATCTTGCAATAACTAGCCAGTGTATGCTACATATGGGCAGCTAGGTAGTGTAATGGATAGAGCACTGGGTTTAGAATAAGGAAAATTAATCTTTAGACCCTTACTAGATGTGTGACCCTAGACAAGTCACTTTACCTGTTTGCTTCAGATTCTTCATCTATAAAATGAGCTGGAGAAGGAAATGGCAAATCATTCCAGTATCTTTGCCAAGAAAAACCCAAAATGAAGTGACTAAAAGTTGGATATAACCAAAATCACTGAACATCAAAAACAACAGACTAATTTTAATATCAATTTAAGCAAATCCCAATAGAAATACATATCTGCTACCAAAAAAAGGTTAGGAAGTATCATATAATACATCAGGAATTGTTTTTTCATTACTCATTTCTTTTGGATTTTCTCTACCACAGTTCCTTCTCTTCCACACACAACCACACACACACACACACACACACACACACACACACACAATAATAAAACCTTGACAAATGGCTATTATTGAGCACTGATACTTTTTGAAAGGGGCTGGACAATCATTACTATAGCCAATCAGTGGATCAGAATGTGAAACACTTAAGATGCTACTAAGGTGACTAAAAGAAATAATGTCCAAAAACACAAAATAGATCTCTTCAAACTCAAATCATTCCAAAGATTAGGAGTAAATAATGTTGAACTTTTCACAGGAAAACAAATACATTTTGAATTTATTTTAGTAATCTGTCCATAATTTTTTACAATTATCACATAGTGGCCATTATATTCTACAAATGGAGAAACTAAAAGAATAGGAGTAATATGATTTGTAAAATGTCACCCAAAAAAGTGAAAAACATCCCTCAATCTATTTAAATATATTAATATTTATTTCATTATCATTATGTTAATACCTGGAATTTATTCCATAAATAGTGCTTCAAAGGTTGCAAAGTGCTTGAGTCTCACAATTCTTTGCAAGGAGGATGTCACATAATTAATTCCTATTTCATCGATGAGATTTAGTCCATTTTGTCAGAAAAGTAAATCGACCTAAAGAACTGGATTCCTATTAGAAAATTAGTGACTACTAATAGCCAGATCAAAGAGATCACAAGTCGATCAAAGTTTTGAAGCAATTATTCCAGTGTTATATGCTGCCAGGCACATATATACACTATAGAATACATGAAGAGGAGTAATGTTTAGGAAGGATAGAAAGGTAGGATTCATCCATGTTGTGAAGATTTTTAAAAGTCAAAAAAAAGGGGTTGCATTTGATCCTAGAGACAAAGAGAGACACTGGAGCTTACTGAATGAAGAGAGAAGTCTTGAGGAAGTTGACATAGAACAACTTTAAGTCAATCACTTTGGCAACTGTGTGGAAAATGAAGTGATACATGACTTAGGAAGATCAATTAAAAAGTTATTGCAATACCCAGGTGAGAGAAAATGAGAGCCCAAACAATGATAGGAGTTATTTGAGTGGAAAGAAGGGGACAGATATGAGAGATGTTGCAGAGATTAAAAAATGACAAGATTTGGAAACAGATTGGATATGTGAGATGGGTAAGAATGAAAGTAACACTAGGAACTTGAGAATTTCAAACTCTTCATAATGAGCTTCATCTTGGACATATTAAGCTTGAGTTGCCTTTAAAGTGGCCAATTGGCAATGTCCAAAAGGTAATCAGGACTTTAGAACTAGAATGAATCAATGAAAAAGCATTTACTATGTTCAAAGCATTGTGCTAAGTGCTGGAAACATAAAAAGAAAACAATATGTTAGAGCACAGATATGTAGTTCTGAGTCATCTCCATAGAAGTTTATTTGAATCCCACCTACCACCCCCCAAAAAACAGACAAAATCAACCAAAAAAAAAATATGGGCCATGTTGAAAACTCACATCTCATTCTGAATCCACTACCTCTTTGCCAAGAGGTACAAGGCATATTTTCATCATAACTCTCAAACTTGAATTAGATACTGCATTGATCTTAAGTAAATATTAGGCTTCTTAGGTATTCCAGTCCTACAATCATATAATAAACACAAATATTTGTTGACTGATTATTGCATATTCTCGTTCTCTTTATTTTAGTCTATGTCAAGTCTTTCCAAATTTCTCTAGATTCTTCATATTCATTATTTCTTATGGCACAATACTTAATCAATTAACTTTGCTTAGCCATTCCCCAAATAATAGTTACCCACCTTCTATCCAATTCTATAAAAACTTCTGACAACTCCTACTCTTTTGGAAGTAACTACTTGGAAGGGAAAGATCTGTATTTTAAATCACAACATCTTACCACTACTAGGTCTATATCCCAAAGAGATTAAAATTGGAGAAAGGGGGAAGGACCTACTTGTGCAAAAATATTTGTAGCAACCCTTTTTTGTGGTGGCAAAATATTGGAATTTGAGGGGATTCCCATTAACTGGGGAATAGCTGAACAACTATGGTATGTGAATGTAACAAGAGATACAATTATGCAATAAGAAATAATGAAGAGGCAAATTTCAGGAAAAACTTGTAAAGATTTATTCAAAATGATGCAAAGTGAAGTGAGCAGAATCAAGAAAGCATTATACAATCAGTAATATAATGTGTGATGATCAGTTATGATTGACTCAATTCTTCTCAGCATCACAATGATCTAAGACAAGTAGAAAGAACTCACAAAGGAAAATAGTTTCCATAACCACTTCCTTTATTCTCTCTCTTGTTTTTTTTTTATCCTTTTGATCCATTTCTTCTTTCACAATTATGATTAATCAGGAAATATATTTTACATGATAGCATATATATAAATTATATCAAATTGTCTACCATTTTCAGAAGAGCTCTGGGAGGGAAGGGAAGGACAAAAAATGGAACCAAAATCTTATATTAAAAAAAAGAATGCTAAAAATTTTCTTGACACGTAAATGGGGGAAAAATTAAATACTATTTAAAAATAAATAAATCACTACATCTCATGGACCATATCTGAAAATTAAATGGTAGTTAAACTTATTAAAAACCAGTACAGATATTCTACTAATCACATCTTTTGGATTACGTCAGAAAAGGAAATATTTATTGAATTTGATGAATCCAATATTATTAGAGTTTTTCAACTATATAATTATGGTCAAAAAAAATAAGAAAAAACTAAAAAACCCTTAAGTCTGAGAACCTCTCAAAGATCCTTAGTTATTCATTAAGGTTAGTCTATACTTGAAGAGTCTCTTTTCTGGCTCTTTTTTGCAAATTCCCAGAATCTCTCTTTCTGAGACATGAGAAATAGAAAATTAATGCCTGAGGGAGAATGTCCATATAACCTTATCTTGGTGAGTTGCTCTAATACTTCAATTAGCAAAAGAGGCAGAGTTCTTGGAGAGGCAGAAATCTTGGCACACCTGAATATCCAAGTTGGGGAGAAGGCTGCCTGAAAGATCATTACTGATAGCCACTCCCACTCTTGTACCTTCATGCACCAAGATTGAATGGTCATCCCAACAACTAAAACCCAATTACATCCTTTTCTATGTCAACTACTGATATTCTTTGCCCTGAACCTCTCTCCTTCTTCACCCTTGTTCCCCCATATCTCTAGGAGTCAAAAAAATTATAATGAAGGAATTCCTTTATCTTTACGGCTTGACTTTTTTGTTACTATTTAAGCAGTTAACTGGGAGACTAAACGTGTTGCTAAACTGACTGTTAACAGTGTTGAAAAATCTGACCACATTGATATACAATTGAAAACAAGATGGGACATTTCCATAAGTCTTCTTAGAAATTTTTTTTTTAAATCAAGAAAACATCTACAATGGCACTTCTACTGCTGGATAAATCAATTTGTATACTTACAAGATTCCAAGAACAGTGCTAAGCATTGGGGATACAAATACAAAACTAAGAGCAGACATGAAAAAAAGGTTTGGTTTAGCAAAAATAAATAAATAAATGAATAAATGAATGAATGAATAAAAATAAAAAAATAAAAAATAGCAGTATTAAAAAAATGGCCCAGAACAAAAAAAAAAAAAAAAAAAAAAAAGTTGTTTCACAAAACTGAATAAATTTAATTTTAATTATTTTTAATATCCCTTCAGAAAACCAAAGCACTTTTGAAATCTTTTAAATTAAGCTAACTTTCTTCCTTCCATCTACTTGTATATGAAGAAATACCAGTATCTGAAGATCGAAAAGCATTTAAACATAACAGATGACTATAAATTCAATTAAATTCAATTCTTCAGTATTATGTACAAGATGGAAAAGTAGCTCCTACCTTCAAGGAGTATACATTCTCCAAAGGAAATACAATATATCCATGTGACAAAAAATTGCATGTAGAAAGGTTTTTAGCAATTAGACTTTCTCATATCTGAATTTAGCTGCCTCAAAGAGAGATACTGCTCAATAACAAACAAAAAAACCTTTAAAAATGAGGGTTAATACAAAGAAATTAAAGTTGAGGAAGGAAGAAATACCATTATGAAAATTAAATTAAAATTATAAAATAGAACTATCATTATAAATTGGAAGATGCCTTCAAGCATCACTTTGTCCAAGTTCATATCCAGCTTCTCTTAGAATCATTTCAGTGAAAAAGAAAAAGGAAGCATAGATCAACCTATTATGTCTAGAGGAAGTAATGCATAGTGAAGTGAATAGAATCAGGAGAATGTAATGCACAATAATAGTAATATTGTTCAAAAAAGAATTGTGAATGATTTAATTGTTCTTAGCAATACAATGATCCAAGACAATCCCAAAGAACTAATGATAAAACATACTATCCCACCTCCAGAGAAAGAACTGATATTGTTTGAATACAATCTGTAGTATGCTTTTCTTTCTTCCATTTTTTCTTTTATTCAAGTCTTCTTGTACAAACAACCAATATGGAAATGTTTTACACAAATGTTACATATAACCTATATTTAATGGCTTACCCTTTCATAGAGGGGTGAGGGAAGGGAGACCAGAGGAAATAGAATTTGGAACTCAAAATTTTAAACAAAAAAATTTTTTTAAATGGGGGAGGGAGGAAGAGGACCTGGATTTAGATCCAAGCTGTACTACTGCATGACAATGGGCAAGACATTTAATCTCTCTGGGATTCAGTTTCCTCATCTATAAAATGAACAGAATTAACAAAATGACCTCTAAAGTCACTTCCTGTTCTAAATCCAATGATTTATTTCTCAGATTTTATAACCATTCAAGATAACACATTCCAGTCTACAAATTCTCTCCCATACAACAGCCTTACCTCATTTATCCTATTTCATAATACTCTCCTTCATATACAATACATACATGCTTGCCACAGTAGGCCAATATTCCCCAAACACATGCTCTCCTCTCCAATCTCGCCACATTTTGACAGAAGCTACCCTGTGTGTCTGGAATGGGAAAAACATACTGTAGTGGGAAGTGCTAGACTGGACTCAGAGAATACAGGTTCAAATTAGGTTTCCTTCTGATTTTCTATATATCATTGTGGGTTAAAATTGTATGTTATTCTGGTCCCTCTGACTCCTTTTAGTTAGTATGACAAGTTTGCAAGTATGGCAGCAAAAGGGAACCTATTAGTCACTTACAGATCAAGTCATAGATCACAAAGAGACATTACAATTACTTTATTTGCTATATTAACTAAAAATCACATTCTATGAATATAAATTAAACCAGAGGAAGTAAGCTAGGCACTACTATTAGGGTGTTTTAGTCCTATGATCTGTAAACTTCAGATAGGCTCCAGATAGAAGACCAGAAGAACACCAAATGATACTGATAAACTTTGAGATGATATAGATGTGTTAACGAACTATCCACTATCCCCAAAGTGGAAGAGAGGAAAAAGTTCATCTGTCCACCACTAAAACCCTATAAAAGTGAGACTCTTCCAAATTCCTGCCCCATACTGCTTACATGTTCCCAACTCTGATCCATTATGCAAGAAACTCTCCTTCATCTTCTTCCCCATGTGGCCAACCTTCCTGTACCACCCCATCCCTATCCTCACACCACCTGCCTCTTACCTTCTCTGTATCATTTGTCTCATACTTTCTGTGCCATTTACCCCGATCCTTCTGTGCCTTATTAAAATATAACTGAAGCCACTCATAATCATAATCATGGCCTTTCCCAAAAAATACTAAAAACCAGACATGTCTGCCCCTATTTCAAAATTCTATAAATTATTTAGCTATATATATATATATATATATATATATATATATATATATATATATATATATATATATATATATA
This sequence comes from Sminthopsis crassicaudata, assembly GCF_048593235.1. Taxonomy (NCBI): domain Eukaryota; kingdom Metazoa; phylum Chordata; class Mammalia; order Dasyuromorphia; family Dasyuridae; genus Sminthopsis; species Sminthopsis crassicaudata. The sequence goes on from NC_133618.1 coordinate 165,789,852, forward strand.
TATATATATATATATATATATATATATATATACACCATGGTTAAATTATTAAACTTTGTACCTCAGTTTCCTCACTTGAATATTTTAGAGCTCAGAAAAGCATTGTTGTTTTGTTTTTTATTAGAACAGACCTGATTGTGGCAATAGGCTGGTAAAACTAAATAGTTATAAAAGTGAGTATTCAGAGAAAAGTAATTCCTGGTACAAAAATGCTCACAACTGGAATATACACTTGATGAACAAAATGACAGGATCTGGCTATGTGAGTTAATTACTTTAAAAAACATTATATACATGAAATATTTTAATCATTAAAATGCTATGTACAATTGATTGTTACAAGCAGGCACATACTACTAGTCTGTAAAACTAAAACATGTTAACCAGGAAGCCTCAGTCTCGAAAGTTGTCAATACAAAAGTTCTACAGAAACACTACAGAGCAAGTAATAAATCAGTCATATGTTTAGTAGTACTATTCAGCATTAATTAGGTATAACTCACAATAAAATTAAGCTATTTAAAATGTACATTCTTAACCTAACATTCCTCAAACTGCCAACATTATGCTTACTTTCTAAGTTTTTAGGTGACAATATTTGAGATTTCAGAATATTAAACAAAACTTATAATATTCTTATGACTTTTGTCCAAAAAATTGGCAATTTGAACTTCTGATATATTATATATATATATATATATATATATATATATATATATATATATATATATGTATGTATGTATATATATGTATGTATATATGTATATGTATGTATATATATGTATATATGTGTATATATGTATATACAGCATAATATTTATAAAGATTCAATAATACATATGATTATTTCCTGAAATTTAAGAAGAAATTCTACAGTTTTTAACTAACCCCAAAACTCTCGATAAACTTGGACTCCATTTATTATTTTTCCAAAAAGTAAGCAGTTACTTATATACTGAACTATATTTTGCAAAAAAAAAAAAAAAAAAAAATAGGCATAGTTGTTTGTCTTCAGAGTCTAAAGCTGGTAAATTAATTTTGTTGATATAAATATTGGAAAAAACAGAATAGTTTAAAATATTTTACTTCGCCTCTGTATTCTATACAGATTAGCTAAGGGATAAGAAATTGAAAATTAGGATTTCTGATCTAGTTAATTGCCCAATAAGACTCAAAACAATTCTGTCTTTCACATGTTTTCTATTTATATTATTAGAGGAAATGATAACCACACTCAAGACCTTCATAATTCAAGAGTTCTTTGAAGGCAGATAATGTATTTTTAATATGGAATCCCTATTATCTGAACCAGGAGACACCTGAACTAAAATCAGAAAGCAGGAAGCCACAGTTCCTATTGTGGTAAGGACACAAGACCATTGCTACAGAAAGCTTTGTCTTTGCCACAGTTCTTGCTTTGTTAAGTTATATTTGTCACCACCTGTGTAAGTGAAAAAGTGGGTAGTAATAAAAATAAAACAAAGGCTTTACAAAAAAAGATCCTACGTAGTTTTCTTCTTGTGAATTCTATTTCTACCCTAAGGTTATCTATGCCTTGGAATTACACAAATATACACATAAATACATATATACACACACATGCACATATGCCAAATTTGTAAAGCAAACTAACAACGTCATTAATTAGGTGCATAAGAGCATAGGGTGAGCCTACAAAAACAAAGTTAGACAAAAAACAACACATAGCAGGATTTGAGTAGGTAACTAATTATATGCAGTAAATAAACATTATCAACTACAAGAGTTTTTCTCATCACTGAAGTTCATAAATGTGGTAAATATATATATATATATATGTATATATATGTGTATGTGTATATGTATGTACGTATGTATATACAAACACAGACAAGCACAGAACCTGGAGAACACTTAACTTTTCACTTTTATTTAAAAGAATAATCATAATTATCATTTATACAGCCCTTGCCATGTGCCAGAAATTGTGCTAACCACCTTATAATTATTATCTCATTTGATCTTCATAACAACCCTAAAAGGTAGGTCCCATTATTATTTTTATTTTACAGATGAGAACAATGAGGCAACAGAAGTTTAGGTGACTTGCCATAAGTCACAGAGCTTTCTGAGACCAGATATAAATTCAAGTCTTCCTGAAACCAGCACAAAGCTCTACTTCCTGCACCACTTAGCTGCTACCCTCATAAAATTCTCTATAAGTAACATTTTCTTCTTTTAAAAAAATAAACAAGTAGAAATGGGACTCTTTAAAATCCAGTTGAATTCAAGTATTTATCAAATAGCAATTATGTACAAATAGTTTCTCCCCTAATTATAATTATAATTTAATAATAATCATAAATAATATCTGGCTTATATATAAGTACTTTGCAGTTTGCAAAAATACTTTACATATATTATCTCATTTAATCATCACAACCCTGTGAAGTTACAATACAGGAGGGGGAGTAACTTCAATTTACATAAAGAAATAAATAAAAGACAATTTGAAGAAAGAGTATCAATAAGAGGTAGGGAAAAAGAGAAAGGTATCTGCCTGTTAAGAAAGGTTTCACAGAGAAAGGAGTATCTGAGATGAACTTTGAAGGGAAGAGAATTCTAACAATGTAAAAAGGAAAAAGACAAATTGGAGGCAGCCAGATGACTCAGTGAATAGGGGCCTGGAGTGAGGAAAAGCTGAGTTCAAATTTGACCTCAGACACTTACTAGCTGTGAGACCCTTGCAAGTCACTTAATTTCTGATTTGCCTTAATGGCAAATCATTCCAGTATTTTTGCCAAGAAAATACCATGGGCAACATTGATGTGATAGGATCTACAAAGAAAATTACTAAATGACTGAACAAAAACTCAATTCAGCCTGTGTTTTTTACTTTGTTACTTTGTTTTGTTTTAGAGTTTTTGTTGTCACTATTGAAATACCAACTGTTCCCAGTAATATTATCTACTCAATTAATGCACTTATCCTGATAGAATAATGAGGACAATAATATTTCTCTTTCCCAACAACAACAAAAAAGGACAAGATCTAAACAACTAGAACTAAGTGTAAGATATTATATAGCATTCTAGTTGACTTATTTCTTATTTAAAGAAAGAAAACTCAACAGATCCAAAGAAAAGATTTTTTAGATTTCTTTTGGTTTCCTTTTAACAAAAGCAACCAAATTTGACATACATACATTTTATTGACAACATTACATGATAATTCTAAGGCATATGCCCATAGATAACCACACGATAAAAGTACAAGTGACAGAAACAAAATTACAAAGGGATCTTTGTCATCTGTGAAACTTTTGTTGAGGAAGTTATCTAGAAATTTGTCTCTAAACTAAGACAAAAGTTTCAACATAGGAGTCTTATTCAACTGTTCAAATTCTGTATTTTTCTGGTGCCTAAACCACTTCAACTTCATTTCTAAAAGTAATCCCATCTTTCCTAATACAGTGACTGTCACTAAATTTCATGAACAAATCTCCTTATTTTAATATTAACACTGTAAATCCATAGGGTCAAAAGTCTTTTGAAATTTTGCAAATAAGGCTCAAATAAACATCAGTTAATTTACACTAACCTTTACTATGCTAGAGAAATTTCAGAAGAAAAATCTTGTTGATTCTCTCAGAAAAAGAAATATACTTGGAAAAAAACAAAAATCCATGTCAGGAAAAGATAAGTGGGACAACACAAACCATCAGATCATTACTACAGAAATCTAAAGCATTTCTAGTCTAGCAAAATTTAGAGTTTGAAACAAAGCAATCATAGATATAATGTGTAACCATACTGGTAAGACCAACCAATTAGTCAGTTCCAAGTCTGCTCTGAAAGACAATACCCATTACAATCTACTAGAAGTGAGCTGAAGGGAAGATATCTTGACTGAACTTGATCTACTGGTTTAAGTCTAGAGCAATCCAGTCTCCATGGTGTCCACTAAGATCAGAGATGACTCAAGACATCTTTTTTGGTCCATAACTACTTTGACGTGACATTTTTTTCTACAAGTCTCCACAAAAATCTCTAAGATTACAAATTGCATGTGAGTTTCAAGATTACATTAATAAAGACAGTTTTCATAGCCTGAGCTCCTGATGAAATCATATCTGAATTTTAAGTTATTTCACAGATGCTTTTTGTTTTTATAAATATTATATAGCTTGTTTCTACATCATAATGCACAGGTAAGCCAGTTTGCTATATTTAAAATGTTATTTTGACTACTCATGAACTTCAAAACTAAATATTTAGAAATAAGAACAGACCACATAAAAAATCTTCCAGATGGTATAGTTAGATTAAGGAAAATAAAATTAAAAGAAAAAGAAAGCCCAGCTTGAAACTAAACTTCAGCCCATCTAAAAACACTTGAATTTACATCAGTTAAAACAACATGAAATCAAGCATAATTTTATATAAACTATAACAGTTTTTTCACTATAGGAAGGTACAGAATAAGAGAATAAGTTTGCAGCATATTTCATCTCATAATCTCAATATTAAAGACATGTTCACATTTAAAAGACACTGACTTGCTTTCCATTTTTGTTTTGCTTTAAAAAAAATTAAGGACAATAACACATAGTACTAAATTCACATTTTAAAAAAAAATCACACAAAAATTTGGTTAGAATAAATACTATTTGTCCTCAGGATATTCTTTCAGTATATAAAGATTATCAGAAAATGCAAAAAAGGAAATCAACACAAAGAAAACTAAAGGTAATGAATCACATATTATAGTACCATTCAGGAAATAGAACCCTTAGGTTTCTAGCACACATAAAAATAAAAATACTTCAGTGATTTCTTCAATTTTTTCCAAAGATTAAGTTGCCTGACTCCCCCAATTGTATGTGCAAGTCAAAACATACCTTTGTGAAGAATGTCATTATACACAAAAAGTTATTCTATTTTAAAAATTCAAATATCAGGATCAATGTCACAAATATATATTTTTAAAATTCTTCCAAATGAATCTAAGCTATTCTCTATTTTTTGGTTTCTTTTTAACAAATAGATTTTTTGAGGAAAACTTACTCAGTGAAATTTTCCAAATGTACAACTTGTGAAATCTAATTTAAAATGAGTTTGGGCAGTAAATGGTGTAGTGTATAGTACATTGCATTGACACTGAAGTCAGAAGGACCTGAGTACAAATCCAGCTTCAGACACTTGACACTTACTACCTGTAAGTCACTTAACTTAAATTATCTCCCAAAAACAAGCAAAAAAAGAACCAAAAAAATTAAGAAAAACTGAAGATATTTTTCTAAAATACCTTGTCCCAAAAATCTTAGTGCAGTTTCAAGCTTCTATAGCTTGAATAATATAAATATAAAACAACTAAAATATGAAATATTGCCAAAGTATATTAGAATGAAAAGTCATTCTTCTGAAAGACTATAAACTTTTAAATATTGTAGGTTAAGTAAAATATAAAAATATGTTTAATTAAAATGTTTATTAATAGTTTACTAATTGTTTTACTAATTGTGTAATTAATGTTTAATTAATTTAAATTTAGTTAAATATAATATTTAACTGCATTTAATGATTTCTCCAAAACTTCAAATGGTACTCTACTAAAAGGAAAAACAAATTATAATGATCTTGGAATGCTATGGTAAATTGTAATTGTAATAACAGTAAACTGGAATTAAAACAGATTCTCATCACCTGCTGATTAAAGCACCTTTACCATACAATAATTTGAAGACTATTTTAATATTAACACTGTTGGGTAGTTAGTTAACACTAACAACTTATAGGTTACCCCTCTCTTAAGGAACTTTTTTTAAGTTACCTGATTTTTATTATGAAGATATAAATATAAATAATAAATATAAATATTTTCTCTATTGATAAAAATAATTCATGCAAAAAAATGTTCAGGAAGTGCCAATCTACTTTGTACAGAGCATAGTGTAGAAAATTAAAAAAAAAAAAAAAAAAAAGATAGCACTTGAACTTACAATACTTTGGTTCAGTTCTCCAATCTTTATTCCCATATTAAGATGTTTTTTTTTTTTAACATAATAGTGGAATAAAAATGGAGACAAGGCTTCAGAATGCAATCTTAGGACCTCCTACACCTATCAATATGCAAATAATTTAGCAAGAAATAAATGTTATATTAATGATATAGTCAGGATTCTCAAAGTAAACAGCTTCTGTTTTTAATGCAATAATGCACGTGAAATAACCATGCGCCTCTGAAGGCAAATCATAAATAATTCTTATTAATAAAATCATTAATTTATTAATAAAAGTTAAAGGTAGTTTGGGAAAACCCATCACATGAAATTTATATTCAAAAAATAACCAACAAGTGTTAAAGAACATGCCTAAAGTGAAGGGGCAGGTCAATTCTCTGAGAATCTCCATAACTGTGAATCATAACACTTGAAGGAGTTGCAAAGCAGCCTTTATTAACGCAGATGTTCCTTTTGGATTAGAAATGAAATAAATTGGAGGCAAGAGGGAAGAGGAGAGAGGTCAGATAACGCAACTGCCTTCCAGTCTCCTTGAATCATCATCATCCTCTCACATGAAGAGATCCATTCTACAGGTCTGAGTTAGACCTTCAGCAGCCACTGGCAGGTGACTCCTGTATCACAACATACAAGAATCTTGGAAATGGCCATTCCTTCTTAGTATTTGTCCAAGACAATAAAGAAAACATGCACCCTAAACTTAGGGAAAACTGATTTTAAACAAGAAGAGAGAGAAAGAATACTATTATCTTTGGGTTTTCCTTCCCCTTGTTTGAGTACTCACTCCTCAGGTTCCTTTGCTTCTAATCACCCCCCAAAACTTAGGTATTTCCCTAAGGTTCTATCCTAGGCCCTCTTCTTTTCTCCCTCTGTTCTTTCTCTCAGTAACATCATCAGGTCCCATGAGTAACAAATATCAATCTCTAGACAAATAACTCACAGAACTACATATCTGGTTCTAGTCTTCTCTAAATTTCAGTGCTAAATCTCAAATGGACTAATTGACATTTTAAACTGGATGTCCTGGAGAGCTATTAAACTTAAAAGTCTAAAACTTAACTCTATATCATTTCCCCAAACCTAATTCATCTGCAAACTTTCCTATATCGTTAAAGGTACCAACAAATTTCTAATCTCTGGTCCATATATCTTAGCATTATTCTTATTATTCCTTATTCTAGCTATCCAATCAGTTGCCAAATCTTGAAACTTCTACTTTCACAACATCTTTTGCATGTGTACCCTTCATGCCATTCAAACAGCTAACACTGTACTTTGGGCCTTCATCAACCGTTGTCTAGATTATCACAATAACCTTCTAACTGTTCTCCCGGACTCAAATATCTCAGTTCTTTAGTCCACCCAACACATTGCTGTTAAAGTAATTTTCCTTAAGCACAGATCTGATTCTAACTCCTTTATGTAAACAACTCCATTGGCTTCCTATTATTTCTGGGAAACTTTTGTTGAGCTTTTAAATTACTCTTCAACCTAGTTCCAACTAAGCTCATTGGACAATACTCCTCTATTCCAAGAACCAACTAAGCAGGCCTTCTCTCTGTTCCTCATTGGTAACACTCCAGTTCCCATCAATTTGACTTTGCACTGACTATTCCCCCTCCCCATATTTGTAATGTACTTCCTTTCCTTTGACATGCAGCTCAGGTATTATCTTCTTTGTGAAACCTTTTCAGAGGCCTTCAACCACTAGTGCCCTCCCCTCAAAAACTACCTTTTATTTAACTACAGTGTGTGTGTGTACACACACATATATTTAATATTTCTGCTGTATGTGTATATTTTATGTGTACTTGTCTTCCTAAATAGAATGTTAACTAACTGTAGGTAGGGATTATTTCACTCTTTACATTTGTATTTTTAGTGCTAGCATATAGTAGGTAAGTAGAATCCAGATTTCCTACAAAGGAAGTCAATTAAATGGAATGAGAAGCTCACTAAAACTAAACTCTTAACAACACAAATGCAAAAAATGCCAATGAGTAATAAGAAGCAATAATAAAGAAATCAACATGTTTGCACAAATAACTCATCTTTATTTGGATTTTAAAAGAATAAGCAGAGAAGAGAAGTAGAGTAAGCAATTAAGAATATAAAAATAAAGATATAATCTTGTAAAAATAGATGTCACAGACAGCTAAATAAATCCCAAAACAATGTGAATATAATAAAAGGATTTTTTTAGATACATTGGAAGAAAGAAGAGGAACAAAGAATAGGATAATTGACTGAAGAAGATAGGAAAAGAAACAAAAAGAGAGCAAAACTATTCAAAATTCCTATTCCAGTTTTGTTTCCCTTACCAAGGAAACTCATCTGCATATTGGGAAGAAAAAAGAAGGGAAGAGAGGGGGAAGAAACTGAAAGGCAAGTTAGAAAATAAGTTAAAAAAAAAAAAAAAAAGTAGCTGCCTTTAATATATTGCAATCGCCTGGCCCAAATGAACCACACCCCAAAATACTCAAAGAATTTGTGGATGTTAACTACTGAGTCCTGTCAGCAATCTTTTCATTAAATGCAAATGCAACATCTGCTAGACTAATCTTTTAATCAAGTCTGCCAGATTGTTCAGTTGTACTAGAAAGACCATGAAAAGCAGAAAAGGTAACAAAACTGGGAAAAAGCAAATTTCCCAAGGTTTTGTATTTATTTGTTTATTGAAGGGGTGGAGTAAAGTGGTTTGTGGGGTTTTTTTAAGTGGATAAGAAAATAGTATCTACACCAAAGGGTTCTCAAACTACGGCCTGCGGGCCAGGTGCAGCCCACTGAGGACATTTATATGGCCCACCAGGTTATGGCAAATAGGCTGAGGGATGAAGACAGAGTGTGAGGTTTTTGGTTTTTTTTATTTTGTTTTGTTTTGTTTTTTACTATAGTCCGGCCCTCCAACAGTCTGAGGGACAGTGAAATGGCCCCCTTTTTTAAAAGTTTGAGGACCACTGGATACTATAGGCCATTTAACATTACTTCAATTTCTGAAAAAATTCTAGAATGAAGCATTAAAAATATAGCTGAAAAACATCTAAAAATAAAATTAATGGTTATAAACAACCAGAATATATTCATAGTAGACTGACTTTATTTCCTTTTTCTTTGGCAGGATATATAAACATAGAAATTACATGTACACTATGAACATATAGTGTACCTCAATTTTAGTAAAACTTCTGATAAAGTATCTCATACTATTCTTGTGGAGAAGATAAATAAGGATTATATTATACAAATATATGTATTTAGAACTGGTTAGAAGATTGAATTAAAAGAGAACTACCTTACCAAGAGGTCTCCAATTGAGTACCTGACCCTGTGCTGTGTAACATTTTTATCAATGACTTGCTTAAAAGTCTTGATGACATGCTTTTCAAATTTGCAGATGAAAAAAATCTGAGAGAAATAACTAGTGCAAAAGATGGCAGAGTCAGGATCCAAAAGGATCTTGACCGGCTAGAAAATGGGATGAATCTAATAAAATGAAAATTCAACGAGATAAATGTAACGTCCTTCATGTTAAATAAAAAAAAACAAAAACATTTAACTTCACAAGTTAAGATGGGTAGGTGTGCACAATATATTATAGTGGTCCTAAAAAGACCTTTAAATTCAATATGAGTAATCAGTGTGATATAACAACTGCATTAAGAAAGGCATAACTTTCAGAAAGAGGGAGTTAATAGTCCTACGGTTCTCTGCCCTCATCAGACCTCATCTAGAGTACATTGTTCAGTTCTAGATGCCATGTGTCCAGAGAAGGGCAAAAAAGAAGATCAAAAGGCTTGAATTTATGTCAAAAGAGGATCATTTGAAGATACAAGGCATGGATAACCAGAAAAGAAGCCTCAGACGTGATGTGATGCTGTCTTTGAGTATCTGAAGAGCTATGATGTAAAGGAGGGAATAGATTTATTTTTATTAGTCAAAACAAAACAAAACAAACAAAAAAAAAAAAAAAAAAAAAAAAAAAAAAAAAAAAAAAAAAACCAGAACAAGGAACAATGGATGGAAGTTGCAAATGGGCAGATTTAGGCTTTATGTCAGAAAAAACTTCTTAACAATTAGATCAAAAGGTGAAACAAGCTGTCTCCTAAGACAGTTTATTCCCCTACTTTGAGGTCTGTGAGCAGAGGCTGAGCAAATGCTTGTATAGTATTTCGTAATGGATTAATTGGCACTGAGGTCCCTTCCAATCCTAAAATTCTGTAACTGTGAACTCTTTTTGTTTTTTTTTTTTGTTTTGTTTTTTGGACAGTTAGTGGACTATGCAAATCTGGGAAATATAATAGATAGGCATGATGGTGAAATGAGAATTGTTAATATAAATCCCATTTTTATAAAGCAAGAGCAATTGTAACTCCTTATGGTAGCTCCCATTTTGGAAGTACATTTTAAATTTTACAAAATCCTTGTCCCACAACAGCCTGGCAAAGAAGATAGAACTAATATCATTCCCATTTTACAAATAATGCTCAACTTTGAGCCTCAAAGTAGCTGTCTATTAAGCCAACAAGTGAAGCAGCAGTGTTTTATAAAGTCCTTTAAGATTTATGAAATGCTTTATTCTACCTGGAGTTCAGCAAGGAATTTGACAAAGTCTTTCATGATATACTTGAAGATATGTTGCTTAATAATAGCATGGCTAATATGAACTGGTTTCAGAACTGAACTCAAAGTATAATAGTGGATTGATGTATTTGAAAGGAGATCTCTAATGGAGTGCCACAGGGCTCAGTCCTTAGTCCTGTTCTGTTCAACATTTATCAATGACAGACTAATTTTTTTAAACCACTTTATGAAGGACAGTAAGCTAGATAGCTAAATATATTAAATGATACAATTAGAATGCAAAAAGGCTTATAAGTGGAAAAAATTAGGAAAACCTAATAATATTAAATACAATAGTGATAAATAAAAAATACTATGGTTGAGGATAAAAAAGCATAATTATATATGAGAATAATATAACAAGACAGTAATTCATGCAAAAAACAACAATAACCTATAGGTTTCAATGGCCTATGAGCCCAATATGACTTAACAGTGGGACATGGCAACCAAAATAAGCTAATGTGCCACAAAAAAGCACTGAGTTGGAAAGCCCAAATACTCTGTTAATTCATTTGTTCATCACAACACTCTGGGATAACATAATTATCCTCATTTTACAAATGAAAAAATTAATCTCAGGAAAATTAAGTGAGCTACCCAAGGTCACACAAGTACTAAATGTCTGAAATAGGAATTAAACCCAGGTCTATCTGATTTCAAACCCAGAATTCTATTTAATTAAGCATGCTGTCTCTCTGTACTATTGCCCAAAGAGAACATAAGCTCCATAAGAGCAAGGGCAGCTTTTCATTTTGTTTTCATATTTCCAAGGGGGAACATAGTGCTACAATTATAGAAAATGCTTAATAAATGATTGATGAATTAAATTATGACGGTTTTCTTCTTAATGCTATGCTGTACTAGAAGCTATTAGTATCAAATTCTTAATTCTAGATATGGTCCCTGATTTTCACTTAAATCAGAGAAATACACAGAGTCTTCTACACTATTCTGTTTTATCCAAAGACAGCAAATTATACATCCAGCAATGCAGTGACATTCTAATAGAACTCTTGTATGAACAGAAAGATAGCAAATGAAAGCAGGTCAAATAATTTCACCTAACTTTTAAAACAATTATGAAAAGTCTCCCTTTGAAAATTCTGGAACTTATTCTACATATTAATTTGCACTAGATTTGTGCATTTGCAAAACTCTTGTTTTCACATTTTACCAACAATACAATACTTTGGCCTAGACTAGTCCAAAATATTTATAGATATAGGGAAGGATAATAAACAAAAATATTTAACGGGTTAAAAAAATACCTCTTCTCTAACCTAACCATCAACTTTCTTAATATTATCATTAACATATTTTTTAAAATGTAATAGAATAGGATAATTTGTCAATTTTTAATCTTTTAACTATAATCAAATAAAAAATTAAATTCAATTAAATAATGCAAACTCAGAAAAATTAATAAAAATAATGACATGTCAAATATAATTTTACATGATGACACTATGATGAAATGTCTGTACTAAGACAAAAAAACTTACATTGGAAACTTAGCTATGGTCAATTATGACAAAATAATGAATTAGTTATTAATTCAATTTTATTCTAACTCTCTCTCTCATATGGAATTATATCTAAATTCCTAAATCTGCTCCCTCCTTACCAATTAGCTATTTTAAATAACATTATATTAGCTTAGTTTAAAATTTATTTTGAAAGACATGAGAATTTTTTATTGAACACATGTAAAAGTGAGTACTCCTTCTACTGACACAGATATCAACTTCTCTATACTTTAGAAAAAAGTCTCTAAAAATGGCTGTGACCAAAAAGTTCAACACCCTTCCTCCAAATTGATGATGGACCTCTCAAACTGTTGTTGGTCCTTGACTGACAGACATACTAATCTATATCCCCAAACTCTTTCAAGAAGAATTATAAAGGCTTAGGAGGGCAAGTAAAAGCCAGTGTCTACCTGGGTCATTTTCATACCCCCAAAAGACATCAAAGTAGAACTTTAGTGTAATTAAAAATATATAGCTATGTAAATATGGAAATATATTTGAGTATGTGTGTATATATAAATATACATACATATATATATATACATATATACATGTATGTATATATGTGTGTATATATATATATATATATATCTCCATGTATAAGTTTGTGTATATATGGGCTTGTTATGTGGATAGATATGTATAGAAAATGGGTTGGATCATTAAAAAGAAAACAAAACATTATAGTTATACTCATGCTTAAAGTTACTCCTACCTTTATTATCTTTTCCTACATTTACATTTCTTAAAAGCAACTTTAAAAAGAAAAAAAAATCCTTAGCTCTTTTGATCTTTTAAATTTTCCAGTGTACCAAGCATTGATTAAATACTGTTCACAGAAAACACACGTTCATGATACAGAATGTATTACTGTATTTTTAAAAATGCAAAGAGATATGAAATTAGTCAGTTTTAAGGAAAAGGCTTATGCCAGCCACTTGCTACAAAATTAAAAAGACTCATATTGTAGGGTATTACTAAAGATATATATTTTAATGATTATTTTACTTGAACTTCCATTTCAAGAAATTAGGTATAGATTAGGTATAGATTTGTAAAGGGCTACATATACCAAACATACAGCATTCTGTCTAAGAATTAGAAAAAAACACACATGCCTCAAGTAATAATTGTGATGATAATATTATTTGGCAATATTTAATGTTTTACACTTTACAAAGCATTGTATAACCATAATGTAAAAAGAACATATATTATTCCCACTTCTAAAAATAAAGAAACTGAGGTCCAAAGAAGTTAAAAGTCTTAGCCATGGTCTCCCAACACATACATTCTATAGTAGGAACTCAAACCTGTCTGTAGCCTACCTCATAACATTATTCAACTACATTAATTAAATTTCAATTACCAAAAAAAAAAAAAAAAAAAAGGATATAGATAGAATCTAAATAATGACCCAATAATAATTTCAAACAGCAGGAAGTGATACCTTTTTTTATTTATTTATTTTTTTTTTTTTACCAACTATTAGTTAATATTACTGAAATTCTAGAGGATTATACTTTTCCTGCTGGTCTTCAAAAAAAAGGTTACAATCTAAGAGCTAGGCATTTTAAAACTTACCGTCATTCTGGTTTTTGCTCTTCATTTCTTCCTTCCATGATGGAATGTCTTTCAAAGGAACATAATCTCTCACGTATTCTTTGCGTCTCTCTTCCAAGGTCATCTTCAGTAAACGTTCTTTTAAAAAAATGCAAATCGTCATTTTTATTTTTTAAACTTCAAAACTTAGTCTTATTTTGCATTTAACCTTTGTAAATGTCTTGAAAAATGTGAGTGGCCTCATGAAAAAATTGAAGTGCTCTTGAGTAATACAACAAAATACTTTCACAATTTTAAAGTACTGAATACTTGATAAAATTATGGAATTGAGGAGATAAAACTTTAGAATTAATCTCATTTTGCAGAAAAACTGAGGCCTAAAGAGTTCAGTGACTTGCCCTTTTTCATTCCACTACTGATAGAACCAGGTAAGTTTATTCCAACCAAGAGTTTTTGCATTATACCATATTGCTTCTCAATTTTTTGGACCAATTAAGGATAATAGCCAAACAAGTTTTGTTCTCGAAGAAAAAAATAATCAACATTCATAACATCTATGTGTAGTTGAGAGAGATTACTTCATGTTAATCTTTTTAAAAAAAATAAACAAAATATAAAAATATTTCCAATGTTTAATTACCCTTGAAGTTTGGAAAGATAATCCGTACCTGTGATTTCATGGATTTGGGCAATTCTAGCTAAGGAAATTTCCTCTACCAAAGAAAATCAGTAATTCCTCTGCAATGTAAGATTTTTAGTAGGTTATCTGGGGCACCCCACCTATGATCACACAGATTATGAAAGACAAGTTTTGTACCTAGGTCTTGACTACAAGGCTAGATTTTTATCTCCTACACAGCACTCTGCTTCTCACTCTTTAGGTTCAGAGGAGTTATAAGTAACTTTTATAAAGCTTAGTTAACCATAACTTTTTAAACAAGAAAACAAAAACAACAAAATATTAAAAGCAAAACCACCTATAACTATATAGAAAAATAATTCACACTGGAAACTTGAAATTATAAAACATATTTAAATAAAATATAAGCTATCCATTTTCAATATTATGGGTTTTTTTTTAATTAAGATTCAAAAATGCAGAGCTAAGGACATTAATTTGACAACATAAGGATTTGAGAACTTTAGCAGGATATTTCTTTAAATCAGAAAACACATGGTAATAAATACATTGATTCCATGGGAGCGCAAGAGGTTTATTCAGGATTATGTGTAAGTTATTCTTATAGAGCAAAACAGTTCACTTCTTAAAAATATTGTCCACATGGATTTACCAAAACACGTACAATAAAATCTAAAACAATAATGCAGGCCAGCAAATATTTTCTTTTATTTAGACATTGAGTTTAAATAAGTTTGCATGGGGTCTTGTCATTTCAATGAGATAGGTCAGCAGTGTTTCAAAATTCAACTTTAAACAAAAACAATGACTATTAAAAGTTCATAAATGCTATTTCCTCTTTAATATTAATTATGGTACTAATTATAATTACTCTCTGAAAAGGGAGGTTTTACTACTTTGGAGTGTAACAAATCTTTAGCATGCAAGCAATCTAACTAAATAATGAGATAATTCATTAACAAAATCACACTTAAATTTACATTACAGACTTCAGGTTACAAAATTTCTCTTGTGAAATCAAAGTTCAAGCATAATAGGTAATTTAACTTTGGCTTACAGACACCTTTATTATCATATGCCATCATTATGTATATGAAGAAACACTTCATGACTTTATAATCTGATTACTTTTCTCTCTATACTAATACAAGCAAATGCACAAAGTCATGGAAAAAGAAGTTTTAAAACATCTGCTAGTCTTAGCTGCATGTTAAAAGACAACAGTATAGGTGTAGACATTTAAAGTTGGGAAAGTATTCCTTTATGGTGGAAAACATTTTAATCAAAATATGTAACAAAAAGTTTTTTCCACTAATATGCAATCATTGCTGTAAATTGTACTATCTCAGGAACATGAATAAAGATATAAGTAAAGGATTTTTAACAGCATGTAAAATAAAGATTTAAATCCCATCTTTTCAGAAAGGCTAGATATAACTGTAGTTAAATAAGTCTTAACCCCAAAAAGAAAACTTGCTATCAACTAAAGTTATCAGGGTTATCTAAAATTTACTAATTCCTTTCTAATGTTCTGTTGAGTTCAAGCTTTGAATCTTAATATGATCATCAGTAATGAAATCTATTGGAAGGTTAGCTTTTTCAATACTCTAATTGCCTACTAGAAAATTTTACAATAAAATGGAACATAAGCGAAATCTCTAATACTTTAGAGATCTTTTTCTAAGGTTGTAGTTCTATTTTGTTACATTAAGACATATTA